>NC_056726.1:1840778580-1841113580 GCF_019279795.1 Protopterus annectens | reverse complement strand
TCAAAGGGGTGTGCTGTCAATAAGATAGTTACCAGGGATGGATGACTTCCTTAAGTATACTACTATGCATTTATTGGCATTTAGTTTTAGTCCATGACTCTGACACCAGTTGTTTGCCTGTGTCAGCCCCTCCTGTAGAACATTTGCATCAGTGTGAGATTCAATGATAGCTCCTAATTTGCAATCATCTGCAAATTTAGTCAGCCAGAGATCACAGATATTAGCCTTGACTTCAGATAAGTAAATTCCAAAAAGGAGCGGTCCAAGGACTGATCCCTGAGGGACTCCACTTGTGACTGGCCTCTTTGTAGAGGTGAACTCGCCAATTCTAACTTCCTGGGTCCTGTCTGTGAGCCACTTGGCTATCCACCAGGTAACATATGGGTTTGTACGTAACCTCCTGAGTTTGTCAACACTGCCTGAGTAGGGTATTATGTCAAATGCCTTGGCCAGGTCAAGGTAGGCAGTGTGAACGATTTTGCCCTCATCCATTGCTTTGGTGACCTTCTCAAAGAAGACCACCAGGTTCAGTAGGCATGATCTTTCCTTGACAAAACCAAACTGGGTTGGGTCTGGTGTCTGGAGGTTTACTATATCTCTATTGATCATCTCCATAATGATTATTTCCATGGCTTTACATATAAGAATAGTGAGACTTATGGGTCTGTAGTTTCCAGGGTCTGTAGATGGCCCTCCTTTATGCAAAGGGATGACTGTTGTCTTTCTCCATTCATGAGGCATGAAGCCTGTTTGGAGGCTACAGTTAAATAGTAATTCCAGAGGCCCTGATAGGTCATGTTTCATGCTATTTAGAAGGCATCTTGGGATATTGTCTGGGCCCATGGGCCCATTGATCCAGTGTTATTGGTCTTAGAAAGAGTATTAAGGAACTGTTCCCTTGTGATAGTATGGGGAGCTATATTTGATGATATTTTCTGAGGGATGGTTGAAGGGAAGAGAGGAGTAAAGTTGGAGGTGAATTTATCAGCCAGGAGGTTTGTTATATCTTCTGGCTCAGTATAGGTGGCTCCATTTACAATGAGCTCTGGACACAATTGTGTATTGCCTTTGAGGTTGTGGACATAGCTAAAGAATGCTTTGTAGTTGTCCTTGGCCTGGGAGGCCAAACTTACCTCAGATCTGGCTTTGGTAGACTTTATTTGTCCTCTGAGTTGTTTGTTTAGTAAGAGTGCTTTTATCCTGCTGGGTGCTGCACCTCCTAATTTTTGCCATGATTTCCTTCCTCCTGTTATACATCTGATTGGCTTGTTTTTTGAGTTAGTGAGTTTCAATACATGAAATGTGAAATGTGTGCACTGTTCTTAAAGGAACATGTTTCATGGCACTGGTTTTAAAGAAATGTGTCATGAGAGATGCAATTCTGCTCATTTGTTTCTTATTGCCATAATCCCTGTTTTATGATACTATTTGATCAACAACAGCAAAACAGTCATTACTAAATACATCTGAAAATACTGCCTTTGGTTGCCCAAAGTTAAGTGGGAAAATTACATGAGTATTTAATTGTTTATGTGTTAGTGTGTGGGTGGGGGTCTGAGCTGTGCTACATGACAGGTATGCAATGAGTGTAAGGGGGCAAGTCTCATGATAAGTGTAAATCTATAAGTTTGCGCATCAAAAAATGTGATACCTAGCCTGAAAATCAAATCCTTTATATATCACACCCCAAGACCCTATACATCTTACCTCTACCACATTTATAGCATAAAATATATTAAGCAACTACTGGAAGATACTGAAAAGTAATAATGAGTAACTTAGTATAGTTGGCAATGAATTAGAATATATTTATGAGAAAACGTATGATTTAAAAAGTTCTTTTATAAGAGTAATACTTTATATGAGGAGTGTAAAACAAATATGGTAGCAGGTATGTTTAAATGTGGCAGATGTAATCTGTGTAGAGTTATTAGTGAAGGTCCATTCATTACTTTGGAACATCTCGATAAGCCCATTCTAATATTGGGACATTTTACATGTGACATCAAAGGTATAATATATATTTCTATATGTTCAAATTGTCCTTTGTTTATGTTGGTATGACAACTTGTGGTTTGAATAAACATGAGTGAACACATATGATATGGTTGAAAAGAATTAAAATGCATTATTTAAATGTTTAAAAAATGAGTCATAAGTATAAAAAGTTTTATTTTAGTATCTTGGAACAGGTATTAATAAATTTGAGAGGGGATAACTACAAAAATAAATTAGAAATTACAGAAGACAATTGGCAATTGAGACTCGGGACAGATAAATCTTCTGGTTTAAATAAAGTGACAAATATAACTTTTTCATATCAAATCATAGATTAAAGAGTTAAGTTATTTATTTTAAAAGATTTGAATGTTTTATATATATATATATAAGTGAAACATCATTTATTATTGTTGTATTCTGGTTTTATGCATGTGTGTGTACGCATGCATGTGTGTGTACATGTATATGCGTGTATATGTATGCGCATATGTGTGTGTGCATGAGTATATATGTGCACACATATTGTGTATATGTGTATGCATATCTAATATCTTTCATTATTGTTGAATTTTTTTGCATACATATTTATTGTTTAATAAGTTGTCTATTTGATGTATTGCATTTTAATTAACTGCCACATAATCTTATATGGTTATAGCATTGTAGAGATTAGTATTTTATTAGGACTATAACTTAGGTTCTGTATAGATATTTATTTTATATTACATTATATGGTTTTAGTATAAGCGTGTAAGCATTAGTTCAGGACGTTTTTTCAGCTGATGAGCGTCAATGAGTTCTTAAGGGTTTTAATTGAATGATTAGTAAATTGATGTATTATATATACTGTTGGTTGTTGAACTGCTAGTTTGTCTGATGAAGCGGAGGTGAGCTCTGCGAAAGCGCTTACATCTTTGTTGTGAATAAACCTGTGTTTTTTCATTTATTTGGAGTGAAGAAGGACTCTTCGTTGTTTGCGACTTGGTTGTTTTACGTTTTTTATCTGCTTTGCCTTCCATTCTGGGATTGTGTTACTAATATCGTTTAGTTCCTGTGGCTTTGGTGTTTGGATATACTCTACGTGCGTTGGTGTAGTATGGAAACAGCAAGGCAGGATAATGTGAAAGCACCGAATGGTGAGTCATATAACAGGATGCGGAATTTTCTTGTGACTGATGTTAATCCGCTATTGCAAGTGAGTGTGAACGATTCTATTCCGATGCCTGTTAGAGAAAATACTGATGAGAACTTAATAAGGAATTTGAAAAAGGACATTGAGAATAATATATACAAGTATAAGCGCCTGGCATGTCAAAGGTATCACCTTGAAGCTAGTCTCCAACACAAGGTGATACCCAGAGGTCTTCGGATTCTAAATATGCCTACTTATGGCAATTTATATCCGGAACTTTTGGTTAAGTGGCAACAAATTAATATTGGGGCAAGCCAAGCCTACATGCAGCTGTTACTTGACTTTTTTCAACCGGAAGAGTTTTCATTACGTGATCTGATTATTGAGCAACAAAATGAACTGAGTAGTGCTTATGGTTATGAGTTAACTGACTTATTTTTACATGACGTGATAGACAGAGTGCAGAAATATGAAACTAATCTTCTTGGCATTAAGAAACGTAAACTTATTAGAGATCTACAAGATTTTGAAAGAAATAATGTGTTTGTATGGCCAAGGAACTCCACTAATATACGAGAAACCACGCGAGATGCTGCTATGAACAACGTGAAGACGACGAGGCGCTGGCAAAGGAGATCCGTTACGAACCATGAGGAGACTCAGAAAACGTTAAGTGATTTACCATCTATAGAGCCCGCAGAAGTTGGGATACAACCTCTGGAGAATAGGGAACCACTGCCTAATGATGTGAGAATACCAGCGACATCCTTTCAATCGCCGGAAGGGCCGCCTTCAATATATACAACGCCAGTTGACAACGTAACTGGTGTGGATAAACGAGCAGTTAATGGGAAATCCTTAGACTTGGGGCTAGATGTCAGAAGAAAGATTCCTGTGGAAAGGTCAGTCTGTGAGAGTTTCCCTTTAGCACCTCTTCCGATAAGACAAGGAAGAAAAAGGTCATTGGAGATAGAGGAACAAAAAATTCCAAAGAAAAAAGATCAACCATCAGGCAAACAGGTATGTACCCTGACGAAACTATGGAACCATACCACTTAGTATGGAATCTGTCTAGCCATGTATTGAACGAGCACGAAGTTAAGTTGTTAGATAAAGGAATGAAGTTTGTTCCGAGCATGGAAATAGACGTAAGCGAAACATTAGTAGCTACGAAACTTTTTGCAAGAAACATTACGTTAAAATTGTTGTTTGGTAATGAAAGTACGCACGAAGCTTGTTTATTTAAACGTAAGAGCAGCTTTACACCACATGCTCCACCGAACGTTGAATTATTTTCGAAAGCAGTTGAAAATTCATTATACAAAGGGGATGATAAGTTGGAAGATAAATTGACTGATAATTTGACTGCTTTTGAGAGAGAGGCCTTGATGAAGCTACGACAAAATAAGGACATAACTATACGACCCGCTGACAAGGGGGGTCCGACCGTTGTTATGGATACAGTTTTTTACTTGAACAGCATAAGGGGTATGTTACAGGGGGATGCTTATGCCAGAATACAGTCTGATGATGTTTGTTCAATTATTGAGAACATTAATAGTACCTTGTTGGATTGTAAATCTCTTGGTTTAATGACTGATGACTTACAAGAGTTTTTTAAAGTTGAATATCCTTTGGTACCTAAGCTATACGGGTTACCTAAGATCCACAAGGACGCTTATAAACCACCATTCAGACCTATTGTTTCTGGTGCTGGGTGGGCTACTGAACCTATTTCCATCTTTTTGGACTCAGAACTTAAGCGTGTTCTCAGACGTTTTGATTATGTAATAATTGACACTAGACATTTTCTATCGGGCTTGTATGATTTTTTTGAAGGCCTGGATATGACACAAGAGTATATTTTGACCACAATGGATGTAGAGTCATTATTTACGTGCATCCCTAACGACACTGGTATAACAATGGTTAGGAATTTGTTGCTAGAATGTGAATGGATGAATGCCTGCAAAGCAGATTTTATTTGTTTATTACTTGAGCTCGTTTTAGAAAACAATGTTTTTCTGTTCGGCGATGACTACTATATACAAAAAAGTGGCATCGCCATGGGTACTAGTTGCGCTAATGCCTACGCTAATTTAGTCATGGTAGCATGGGAACTAGAAAATGTTGTAAAATGTAAACAAGTACTATGTTACAAACGTTTTGTAGATGATCTATTTTTTGTATGGCAAGGCGATTGTACATCACTAACTATGTTTTATGAACAGATTAATAATAGTAGCTCATTTTTGAAGTTTTCTATAGCACAGTCTTCAGAGAGAATAAGCTTTTTAGATGTAGTGATTATTAAGCTGAATGGACGATATCATACCACTGTTAATAGAAAGGATTGCTATAGAGCCTCTTTCTTGCACCCAAGTAGTATGCATAAGCCATCTACTTTTGCAAATATAGTCAGAGGACAGGCCTTCAGAGTTTGTAGACTCTGCAGTGAAGATTCTCTATTGTATGAAGAGTTGACTAATCTTAAACAGTATTTTCTAACTAGGGGGTATGATAAATATTTAATAGAATTTGAGATCTTACAAGTTTTATCAGAGCGTAATGATAGGGCTAAGCCTTACTTCTCGAACAGTGCAGGCCATGTGACTGTTAAACAAAATACTCCTCATAAGAACTTGGGTATTGTTGTCCCATATGGATCCAATATTAACAGTTTTAAAAAAGTGATCTATGACAATTGGAATATCCTGACTGTCGATGCTAATACAAAAGAGATAGTGGGTGATAAACCCAATTTCATATTTAGCAATATGAAGAACTTACAACAACAGCTTTGTTATCAGAATATTGGTGATAGACAGTTAGCTGTCTCACAATTTTGGGGAACCAAGAGATGTGGATCATGTCCACAGTGTGTATATGTGGACGAATCACGATTTTTCAGGAATCCTAATACTGGACGCTTATGGGAATTGAAAAACAATAGTACTTGTCGTACTCGAAACATAGTATATGTTGCTCACTGTAAGAAGTGCTTTAAGTTTTATATAGGTAAGAGTAATAGAACACTCAGAGAGCGTATTAGGGATCATCTTTACTGTGTAGCCAGAGGGCAAGTATATAGCGCCATTGCAAAGCACATTTTAAATGAAGGTGAAGATCATGAATTTTGCTTTCAAGTGCTACATGTACAATGTCCAAGCATTAGAATGGGAGATATTGTGAATCTAACTGAACAATCAGAAATTAAATGGATCCTGAGGTTAGGCTCGCATTGGGGGTATGGTCTCAATGAACATGCTAGTATTAAACCTATACTCAGAGGTAGAAGATTACGTTAATTCCTTGGTCACGATTTGGAACCATGGTAATTTTTCCCCCCTTTTAAGTGAAACATCATTTATTATTGTTGTATTCTGGTTTTATGCATGTGTGTGTACGCATGCATGTGTGTGTACATGTATATGCGTGTATATGTATGCGCATATGTGTGTGTGCATGAGTATATATGTGCACACATATTGTGTGTATGTGTATGCATATCTAACATCTTTCATTATTGTTGAATTTTTTTGCATGCATATTTATTGTTTAATAAGTTGTCTATTTGATGTATTGCATTTTAATTAACTGCCACATAATTTTATATGGTTATAGCATTGTAGAGATTAGTATTTTATTAGGACTATAACTTAGGTTCTGTATAGATATTTATTTTACATATTACATTATATGGTTTTAGTATAAGCGTGTAAGCATTGGTTCAGGACGTTTTTTCAGCTGATGAGCGTCAATGAGTTTTTAAGGGTTTTAATTGAATGATTAGTAAATTGATGTATTATATATACTGTTGGTTGTTGAACTGCTAGTATGTCTGATGAAGCGGAGGTGAGCTCTGCGAAAGCGCTTACATCTTTGTTGTGAATAAACCTGTGTTTTTTCATTTACTTGGAGTGAAGAAGGACTCTTCGTTGTGTGCGACTTGGTTGTTTTACGTATTTTTCATCTGCTTTGCCTTCCATTCTGGGATTGTGTTATTAATATATATATATATATATATATATATATATATATATATATATATATATATATATATATATATATATATATATATATATACACACATACATATGTATATAAATATTAACAAATATTTGAATTGATTCTGTAATTATGTATTTGTTGTAGCATTCTGAAGAAGTCTAGTGTTATCTGAGGATGAAAGGGTTAAATATATTGGTTACTTGTTTCCAGAACTGTGGAATTATTTTTGATGGGAAAGCAGAGTTCCTTTGTGTCCTGTAAAAATGTATGCATCTTTACAGGAGACTTACATGTACTCTTGAAATTAATAAATGCACATACATAAAGCTAAGGCATCGACAAACTAATTGATTTATTAAGCATGAGAGGGAAAGTTGTGCAGGTGTAGAGTTAAGGAGTATTTACAAAAAGGAAAAAAAGGACAAATTTCCATGTTAACATTAATAAAGCAAGAACAGAGTTTGAGAGTCTCATGTTGTGCATACAAGCAGTAGATGTTAGTAAAAATTACTTTAAAATATGGGTAAGGTAAAAATATTTTGAAATATAAGTGCCCTTTTGGTAAAATAGTTTTGAACATTACTTATATTTTCATAACATAAAAGCTGTGTGACCTAAAGGTGAACAAATAGTGCTATCATATACAACACATTAAGGCACACAGTGTTGCCACTAATACTTGCCATCTAAATCTTATATTTTTGTAACTCATACCATTTATCATATATTATAAATCTAATGAAGTGTGCTTTCAGTAGAGGATTTTAGAAAAAAGCTATCAGGAAGCAAGCAGTTTCCTGCTCAGGAAGCAAAGGTGTTATTTGGCCGCCTGCTGTTCTGGATTAAATGAATTACCAAGCACTGTTTGCTGAAGTATAAACACACAGATATAGGAACTGCAAGTGTTTATGGGGACCATATGATACCTGTCCATGTATTTATTTTTTTATTTGTATTTGTTTACCAAGGTAGCGCAGTGATCACTACTAACCAATTTCAAGCTCAGCCTGGGAGAAATACAAAACATTTAACAAATAAAAAATATAGAAATGCAAGTAATAATAGAGTAGTTCAGACTAATTACATAGAAAAAATGTGTATATACAATGTAATGTAGAATCAGAGTGTAATGTTCAATATATACATTAGTTTCTAAAGAGGGTCTATCTTCAGTGAATCTTGAGAGAGAGAGAGAGAAAAGACTCAGAAAGGAGATAGGTTAGATGATATGTCCTGTGTGAAGCAAGTGCATTTGGCTTGGAGAATAGCTGCTTTTTGAGTTGTATTCTGAATTTGGAAAATGTATTGATTTCCTTAATTTCAATTTGGTTCTTGGAGTAATGAGAGTTTGTGTGGCTTCTGAGTAGTGTCTCAGATTTTATGAGGTTTTTTTTTGTGAAGTCTTGTTGCAAGGGGAGTAAATTAGTGAAGTTGGAGTAGTCTGTAGAGTTGGAATCCTAAAAGTAGGTTGGATATTTGTTTTATGGGTAGCCATTTAGCTTTTTCTATGGTGATACTGTGATACTCACTAAGAGGTGAGTTTGTAATGAATTGGCAGATGCTGTTAGAGATAGTCTAGAGTGTGGCAATGTTTTACTGGGGGAAGAAGCAAAAATTAGGAGCCCATATTCAAGTTTAGAAAGGAGAACTCCTTTTCCAAAGGTTGCTCTAGCTGGTTGGAATACAAAAAGGGAGATCTTTTGGCCCAGAAGAGGAGGAAGTTTATTTTGGCTCTCACTTTGTCTGTGTGGAAATGGAATTTTAGTTATTGATGAAGCCATAGTCCTAGGTATTTGAAAGTGGATGTTGAATGAAAGGAATGGTTGTGTAGGTCAAAGACAGTTAAAGAGTTAGGCACTTGGCGAATTTTTGATGCAGTTCAAAAAGCATAATTTTGGTCTTGTTGGGGTTGAGAAGTAGTTTCTGGTTTATGAGCTACTGGTGTAGCTCATGTAAACTTGACTGGAGCTGACACTAAAAGCTTCTGTGAGAGTGACTTGATCAGTAAATGACCACATCATTGGCTTCAAGGATAAGTGGTAGAAGGATGAGGTCACAAGGAAGTTTGTAAATGAATGCATTAGAATGGCAAGCAAAGGAAATGTACGAAAAGTTTCTGAAAAACACAGTGGTGGCTGAACAGATACCAATTTCTAGTAATTTGTTTTGGAGAAGATAGTGATCAATGAGCTCAATAATGCCTTTGTCAGGTCTATAAATAGAGCGCCTATAAGGAGGCCACTATCAGAGTTTAGTAGGATGTCATCGATTGGGGACCAAAGTGCTATCATAGTACTTCATCCAGGACAGAAACAATGTTGTTTTGTGGACAGCAAGTGGTACAGCTGGAAAAAGAGAAAGAGTTGGGTGTAGACTAACTGTTCAAGAATTGGGAGAATGGATATTGGATGGAAGTGAGAGGTACATTTTGAGTTGGTTTGCTTTGGGTGGGGTTTAATTAGAGCAGTTTTCCAAATCTGTGGCATGTTTTGTGTGAGACACAGATTATACATGCCGGTGAGAGGAAAGATTCCTCTTTGTAGTGATATATGAAGCAGGGGTTTATGCTGTCATATCCAGGAGGGGTGTCAGATCCAGGTGGGAGGTCATACAACTTTAAGTAGACACACTTAAAAGTTCTTGCTGCCAATCATTTAATGAGGCAAATCGAGGCTAAGGAACTCAAACCCTGGAACAGAGGAAGTAGCTCATAGCCATAGCCCTCTGCACTACCTGCTAAAATTTCGGCCAGACTTGTAACAATCTTACACTTATAGCATTTGACTTTACCTGTCTTTCACTCCCGACTTCAAGCCATATTTTACATTAGCAGAAGACTGGAATTGATTTTCATCTGGTTATCCGAGAATGCTCTGAAAATCAACTCCACAAAGACTGACAAAATACTTATTTTTGCTGCTGTATTTCAGCCCCACTTTCCTCTTACTTCCCCTATTATTATTTATGGGGGAATCAACTTCAATTTTTATTTTAAGAAAACAGTCTCAGTGTCATTCCTGATAAAAGGCTAACACTGAAGAATATTCTGTCAAATATAATCAGCATTTCTTTGCCACTGCATGGATCTGAGACTTTATTCTAACTACAGAACTTATTACAGTGATTTATGATCTATCCTCTTGCTTAGATAACTACAATGTGTTCTGTCCAGGACTGTTGGATGCTGATATGGCATAACTGCAGAAAAGGCAGAATTACACAGTGAGCTCATTAATAGATAACACTCACAGATGCCATATTAGTCTTCTGCTGTGGGATTTTTTTCTGACTTCCAATTGCGACCAGATCAGTTATTAAAATATTATTGTTATTATGATTATTATTATTGATATACAGTGCACTACATGATCTTAGTCTTGCTTATGTAAAATAACTACTGGTGTCCTATGTTCTGGTCATCTCCTTGAGGTTACATGGAGAAAAGAAAGTGTTCTAGGGGGCCAGCTTGCGTGTCTAGATAGGTACCCTTTGCTTATTTGGTGCCAGTCCACTTGAATTGAATACCTTTCCTGCTTAGATACTGGGAGATGAAGGTCTCATTTAGCAGATCATTTAAGTACTCCCCAGGATTCACGAAGCCTCCATGTAAGAGTTATAACTCTTACACGGAGGCTGCAGTTAAATGGAGTGATGTCAGCATGCTTTGCATATTCATGAGAGCATGCTGAATCACACCTAAGTCTAACATGGTCCATGTAAGACAGTAGGGGGCGTGTCCGTAGGCTGAGCCCTGCAAGCGGACACGCCCCCAGAAGTGTAAAAGTGCCCAAAGTAAACACCCACAACAGAGTCCATGGAAATGTGAACAAACACAACACAACACATGCCCCCACAGACTATAAACATAAAAGATATATAAATGAACATGTTATATATTTTTTTTAAATTGTAAAGATGTTTAACCGTGAGTGCTCGTTTGCTGGTGTGCCCGTAGCGCAGCTACAGTTAGCAGTCAGTGGGAAAGCATATAAGAACTAAATATGCAAAATAAGCCAGGAAGCAATAGCGTAGCGGTAGAGATGTTGGCTGAAGGGCAGGCATTCATGGTTCGAGCCCCCACAACACCATTTTTTTTTTTTTTGCAAAATAAGCAGGAAACAAGTCCCTGACAAATATGTACACATAAAACCACAATTCATGTAAAATGTAATGAAATAGCCCATTTATATTGCAGACATGTGAGGTAACAAAAGAAGAAAACATGCCAGATGTGCTCATAGCTGAGCTACAGTTTAACAGAGTGAGTGCATGTGCCCGTAGATGAGCAGTGGTCTAACTGGTGCAAAATGAGTGCCCGTAGCTGAGCAGTAGTTTAACACGTTAAATCTATGTGCCCCTAGCTGAGCTGAGTGTAATATGCGTGCCGATAGCCAAATGAGGCTTAAAGTAGCGTCCCCCGTTTGCGCGGAGCTGCGCACCGCGCAAACAAGCTAACCGACGGGCAACGTTGAGCAAGCCGTATCAAAACTGCCTTTACACAGACACACCCCTCAGCATGTCTAGACAGTCATGAAAAATAAAAAGCAGTGGCCAGATTCGAACCCAGGATACTATACACCAAAGTCAAGGTACAGAACCACCAAGCCACGACAGCAGTACCTGTAAATGCAATAATAGCTAATATATAGGAATGAATACAAACTACAGCATGACAATGCAGGTTTACTGAAGTTGATACAATTCCAAAATGGCCAATCACAGATATGTGTGGGAAAAACGGACTATATAAGCTTCATAGGCGGGAATACACAGCATAAACGATTGTAGAACAGACCTGCAGGCAGAATGTCAGGAGTAGGAGAGGGTAGTCGCTTTCGAGCACAGAAGTGGGGTGTTGAGGAGTCCAGGTACATGGCCTGGCTCCTAGTCCACAATCATGAGGCCCAACTCATGCAGGGCCAGGTCCTCTGGGGAGCATAGAGGGCTGAGGCGTGGGACCGGTTGGCTCATGATCTCACCAGTGCCACAGGGATTCCAAGGACTGGTAAGCAGGTTCGTCACCACCATGCGGACCTGAAGAGACGCAAGCAGGACCAACTGAACCTTTGGATCCAGGAGGCCCGGCAATCACCCAACGCCCCACCACTGAGTAAGTAACATTTAATTATGTATGTAAAAAATTAAACTAGCTGATATTATGAAGATGTGTATTCCAATATTGCTTCATTTATATTACAGCTGCAGGTGTCCGTTCTGCGAACCGCAGTGCCTATGGCGATAGGCTGGTGCGGTTGCGCCACCAGGCAGGTCAGTAATCCACTACCAGTAACTGTAAAGAAATATAAAAGTATGACAGTCAGCAAAAGAGTGCAGTGTAGTCAGTAAGGAATAAAATCTGCAAGTAACAGTGTGAAAGTGTATGCAAGTATTGCTTGATTACAAGAGTTTTCAGCCTGTAAGTTTAACCTAAACATGAAACTGTCTGACATATATTCTGAAATAAAAATGCCCTGCCTGTAAGAAAATAGTACACAACCTGCAGCAGGCTGAAAAGTATAGCTGCAGAAGATGATGAAATCACATGTGTGAAATATATCCCTGTGGAAATACTGAAACATGACAGAAGTAAGACTGCTGGAATGGATTGTAATAAGTACTGTTAAAACATGTCACTAAAGCCTAGAAGTACCATCTTGAATAGTAAAATGAAAGCAAGTGAGAGAGTGTGAGAAAGTGCCATGAATCCAGCAATACAGTAGTAATAACCCCTGAATAAAGTAGACTGCAGTCAAGACAGAATGAAATGCATGTGATATTCCAAACCAAACAGCAAAATCTGTTCAAAGTGTTGCTGCATCTGGAATGTGTATCCCAAAATCAGGATATGTTGCTCTCAGTCTGCAATATGCAGATAGGATGTTTGTCTGATATACCAAACATCCACACTTGTCTACAGCTATATAAAGCAAATGTAGCCCTGATGTAGCTGAACAAAGCTAGATATGAATGTGTATGAAGAACCATAAAATGTACATTGATGTTGCATTAACAGTCCTATCACCAAGTTGAAATAGTTACCATATAGGAAACTGTAGTTAGAACAGTAGTGTGTATATAACTGTAGCTATTAGAAATGTACAGCATATGTATTGTTATTCGAAGGTGTTAATATTACTTTCTTCACCCCACCCTATAACTACATATAACCCATTCCACGTGAAAATGGTATGTGCAATCACAATTAACACCCCTGGACGTTTGTCCTGTTGGGTCATATATATTTGCATGTCTGTTGATGCATCTGCCCTGTTCATACATCCACACCTGATGGCCTGTTGCCATCAATTAACCCTGCATGTTGTTGGACTGTGTATTTCTGTTCAAATTATGCATGTGTTATGCATGCTGTTCAATGGTGTGAATATCTGGGTGTCTGGTTAATGGGAATATTAATGCATGCTGTTACAACTAATTGTGAATGGTATTATATGTCACTAACCCAAACTGTCATGACATAATGCAAAACACAGTCCGACAGGGAAGGCGGGTTCCAGCGGATCCACCTCTCCCACCTCAGCTGGGGAGTGCACCTGGCACTAGTGCCGAGTCCGGACCCTCCTCCGGTGGCCCTGTGCCACCTGCGGGTGGAAGCGCTGCAGGGGATGGGGCTCGCCCCCCCCTCTGCAAGTGTGGCTGGAGGAGATCCACCACTCACCCTCCGTAGTGTCCGGACTGTGGTGCGTAGGGAGATTCGGGACTCTGTCCTTGAGCCCCTACGCCAGCTCGAGGCATGGGTGGCGCAACTAACGGGCAAGCCTGTTGCCCCGCCTACACAGCCCCCAGCACAGCCCCGTCCTGGGCAGTGAAGGAACAGTGGCAACTGCCTATGGGTGGGGATATCAGTTCCACTGTTGCCATCTGTGGGCTCATGGGCTCTGGATATCCAAACCTCCATCCCCGTCAATTGTGTAACCCCCCCACATGTGTCATACACCGCCCCTGTATGCGTCTTGTTTGTCTTGTCTGTTTACCTACCCAACCTACCTCCCCAGCTGTACCGACTACCTTCACCTGACATACCACTCTCACCTGAAAAAAAAAAAAAAAAGGGCACTCTGTACCCACAAAAAAATTACGCCCCATACATAGCTGCCCATTCCAAACACATGTCTACTGGACATGGAACCTATCAATTCCAATTGGCTGTACAACAAGTATTATTGTTGTCCTGACACCTCTCTCAGGGGTGGAAGGTTTCAAATGTCACACCAAATTCCATACATATGCACAGCTGTTGCTGATGAAGAAATGGGCAGCTATGGGCCTTACCTACATCCCTCCTGCACATCCCAAGCTTGTTTTCCTACTATCGTACCCTCTTTGTGACCCCTTTTTCACCACTTTCCTGTCTCCCCATTTTTCTTTTCTTTCAACGAAAATAGCGCGGGTGTGTGCAAGAGTAAGCACGTGTAAGTGGTTGTAATCGGGTGTGCGCTTGTTTGCGCGGAGCTAACCGCCAGTGCGCATGCGTGAGCTCCACGCAAACCAGCGCTAGCCCGGTTACAACTGCTTAAAAGTGCCTTAGTCACTTTGATTGACAGGTCTTGTACTCAGTTCAAAAGCAAAATAAAATCCCACTGTGAGTCACGAACCCAGGACCTTGGCAACTGTAGTCTGCATGACTTACCACTAAGCCATGACTGTTATACAAGAACATTGTGCTAAAGTAAATATATCATGTAATAGTAGGAATGAATGTAAAGGGAATATAGATGTGTAGTACACAAAGCATGACATTTAGAATTACTATCAAAACTACTGGATTTCCATAATAGTAGTGTGTGAACAGAAACAGCCATGCTAGTTGGAAGCTAGTAGGTAATAATGTCACTATAGCACCTTGCAAGACACACACATACTCACAGCAGGATAAGCACTGCCCATACCCCACAACCTCTTACAGGAACACATCTGGACCAAGTAATAAAATATGTGGAGCAAAGGCCCAAAACCAGGGACACATTACAAATAATGTTACAACAAACGCAGACAGTTCAGAAACTAACAGGGTCTACACTTTGTGGGATGTTTGGAAGGGTATGCAGTCTGGAACTTCAATGTTTGTCACCATAGTCTGACCTGAGCCCAGAGTGATGTGCCAGAAAAAGGTGTGCATGGGATATTGACCAAAATATGAGGCAGAAATGTGGACAACCTGCAAATATCTGTACACATGACGGGTCCGACACCACCATATTTGAATAGTTAAGAGCCTAGACATAGCAACAGTGAATGACCTACAGGGATGCCCCACAGACCTCATGTGAAATGTACAAACAGTAGGCAGAAAGGTGTAACACATGCAATGGTAACTATGGAGTCCGGAAAGTATTCACCACTTGCATGGCAGAAAAAGTGTAGTAATACATATGCTCATGCTAACCCACAGTCACAACTGCAGCATACCAGACATTTTAATGGGTGTACCCCACTGATATGTACCATTGCATGAGGCACATAACAGATGAACCTGAAAGTCTCTGGGGCCTGCTCAGCAGCATACTCAAATACCCTAATAGATGTCAAGGCCCACACCATGGCCAGACCACACTGCATGCTGTAACACCCTAGCAGATATAGCAAGCATTCCAATGTGTGAATGTACATGGAAAATAGGAAAGCTACATCAGCACACTACAGTCAAGACACCTAGCAGGCATACAAGTAGTGACTGTAAAGGGCAACTATTGAAGCCTTAGCAACAGAGTGCAAGCAAAAGTGAAAGGAAAGCACACACACACACACACATTAACAGTAGTAGTAGTTGTAGGTGTCAGTGTACATACACAGTTAGTACAGGAAACTGGAGAAATGAATGGAGGAATGTTAATCTACAACACACCTGGAAATATGAGAGAGATACCAACCTTTACACTCACAGAACATTGTCCACAGCATAACAGCATGGTCCCTGCCCTTAACATCTGAAAGGGCTATGCCTATCCCACACACCTTTTTATAGCACTGTTCTGAAATCACAGTGAGAACTGCAATCAGTACACAACTGGCTGCATGCAATTAGCAAATGCTGGCTAACAATTGGTGCAGAGGCCATCACATGGGCATATGCAGATACCTACAAAAGTATGCTGTACTCCATGTCCACACATGCAATACTTTCATTGCACCCTGAGAAGGACGTGAGAGACAGACAGAGAGAGAGAGAGAGAGAGACAGAGACAGAGACAGATAAAACTGCAATTAAGCAGACAGAAACAAATTGTTCAGCAACAGCTACCTGAAAGCTGACAACTGGGAAGTGGAGCAGCAGGACAGAGAACCAGACAGCAACACAAGCAGCTGTGACAAACACAGGTAATGTAAAGTAATACTATAAAGGTCTACATACTGTGAACCCTCCATATGTGTCATTGGTCTGTATCCATATGTATATGAAGATGTGTAAAGGGCAGGGGACATACAGCAACTATCAGTGAAGGCTGTACATACATTTGTATGTGAGAGCATCTATGTGCACATATCAATGTTGTTTGATTGTAGGTTGTAGTGCCATGTACAAAGTAGGTTACACAGTTATGTATGTTTAGCAGTATGTTAGTGTGTGTATACAGTATGGTAGACAAATATGTTGATATACCTGTCTAACATATGGATACGTATGTATGTATGTCAACATATGTATGTGTATATATATATATATATATATATATATATATATATATATATATATATATATATGATATGCATATATGTTTACATACATAGAGAGAGAGATGTAGGAATACATAGACAGATGTAGATAGAATATTGTACAAACATATCTATGTAATGCACACATACAGATATAGATATATGTAGATACATATACATAGACAGACTGATCTGACTACCTACAGGTATGACTGTATATGACGACCTGCAACACAGCCTGTCCCACCCCCTCTGTCACTCCCACCCCCTCTGTGCCCCTCCACATCTATAGCAATATATGTACACCAATATATATATGTGTATATGTATACGGACATATATATATATATATATATATATATATATATATATATATACATATAGATATATCTATATACATATATATATATATATAGAGAGAGAGAGAGATGTATATACAGTCTGAGTGAGGCACATGTGTACATATGTATTGCAACAGGTGCCTGGTGACAAAGGCATGGAGTGAACACCAGTGTCAAATCCGAGTACCATACCACATTCCAGATCACCTACACCAGTAACCACCAGATATGTGATTGGCTGCCCACCACTACATGTGTCAGGGGTGAACAGGGTCATGAATGTGTACAATAGTGGCCCCAATGATATTCACAGTGGCACACTATCCCTGGAATACCTGCACATGGTATGTGTCAGTGGACATGGTGTGTCAGCTATGGACATGTAGGTCGGTGTACCCCTCCACACCACATAATGGATGCCATGGTATGGACCTCACATGACAGCTACAGATATGGAGAAGGACACAGTGACATGTACAACACTGTGACAATGCACTCAAACACATTACCAATGCACAGTGACTGACAACACCACAGAGTACACATATGCCACCCACATAGAGGTTACCACTCCCGGATTTACATATGGAAGTCACACCCATGACAGATGTCCAACAACCATAGTAACACCTCACACCATCCACAACCTAAATTTCTGCTGTGTGTCGTCTGTGCCACTGCAATAGAGTGCACATGTGGAGGTAAGAGTTCCTACCCACAGATAAGACATACCCTGCAATAAACCACACAGTGTTAAGAAGCAAGACACCCCATGAGTACATGCCACACATACCCCTGCTGAATGTTAGCCAGATAGGTAATATGCCATATGAGTCACCCTGTGTAACTGTGTGAC
This sequence comes from Protopterus annectens, assembly GCF_019279795.1. NCBI lineage: Eukaryota > Metazoa > Chordata > Ceratodontiformes > Protopteridae > Protopterus > Protopterus annectens. Next base: position 1,841,095,567 of record NC_056726.1, on the reverse strand, counting down.
AGCAGCAGGTACCATCACACCACATGTGTCACAATGGTCAGGGTAGCAGAACAGTACGCTGCTGTAGACCCAGGGGCAATAGCATATTGTATAGTATTGTATTGTAATGTAATGTATTGTGTTGTATTGTATTGGTATGTTGAGATGCCTCCTTCGTGGAGTGGAACCACTGCTGCTGTGCGCTAGTGTACAGGTACATATCCTGTAGTCAGGCTAGTGTTACATAGCACTTCTATATGTGTGTTTAGCTCCTGTCAGAGTTTATGTAGCATGCAACTGGGGATACCATCAGGTCCCATCCATGTTGTGTATTCTGCTGTCCTGCGGGTGTCTCTCACCTGGACATCTGTGATGACAGGGAGGTTACAGTCAGCTGGGATAACTATGCCTTATTTCGGGGGAGAGGGCGGGCTGACACCTGCACTGAACCTGTCTGCCACAATGTTGTCGATATCTGTGGTGTCAGTGAAACATTTGTTGTTGTGTACTACCTATGGGCATAGAGGATGGCTCCTGACCAGGTTGCTAACATAACTGAAGAAGGCCTTCTGGACATCTGTAGTGTCACTCTTGATTTCCCTCTCAAAGTTGCCCATGTATTTTGTATGATGGAAAATAGATCCTTACCAGTGCTGCTCAGACATGCTCTCCTTTAGTGAATTATGCTCTGTCTTGCAGTAGCTTCCATCTTCTGTAATACAATCTGTCTATGGCTGGGGTCAACTGGACAGGATGTTGTCCCTTTGTGGAGAGTGTCTTGGTCATATATGGGATTGCATGATCCATGCATTCTCGGAGATGTCTGTAGAAAGCAATTGTGTAGGGGTCAGCATTGTGGGTTGTATCTGCCACTGGCCCAGTGGGCTGAAAGGATACCATATCACTGTTACAAAGTGTAGAGTTTGTATCTGTAATGTTATGCACTATAGTCATTTGTGCTGGTGGTAGAGGTGGGATATGTATATCCAGGGCAATCAGTGTGTGGTCAGCTCACAGTAGTTGACGATGTAGGCCATACAGTACCTAGATACAAACCCCCAGAGTGAGGAGGTGCTCTTGACCTGAATCAGTGTTCTGACTGCTGGGGTTTGGTAGTATGTCGTATGGAGTCTGCCAGGTACTGTTGCACAGTTGCTGGCTGAGCACCGATACCTGGCCATCTACATGTGTATCCACCAATAGACAGACAGATGCTACATATGTGAGATATGTTGTATCATAACAGTTGAGTAGCATGTGTAGTATGTGTGCCAAATTCTGCTGACATATATTGCTGATACCAGGTTATTTTCTTTCTCAGGTACATGGCCCACCTGCGGAATCCCACCTACTCCACAGCTGAGGATGAGGAGATACACTAGAGCCTGGTGCGGGATTATGCAATACTCTTTTCCCGCACCAGCCAGGATCAGCAGGGGAGGGCTGCACTGTGGCAAGACCTTGTCCGTCGGGTAAATGACATAGGCACGCATAATAGGACATATGAGCAGGTATGACATCACTGCAGTGATTTAATCAGACATGTCCGTCAGCGTGCATCGGATATCCACAGGCAACAGGTCGCCACAGGTGGTGGGGTGGCTACACATCCCCCACTCACCAGACTGGAGGGACTACTCATGAGTGTAGTGGCTCCAGTCCGCCAGCAACAACAACAGCAGCAGACATGCATTATGATGGAGGCTGGAGCCACACAGCAGCAAGACAGTGAACATGCAGGTAATATGCCATATGTATAGTTGACTGTTGTGTACACTGGTAGTTAATGCATGTGTGGGGTGTGTCCTTGGTTTGTAGCTGTCACCATAGTATTTAATGTGCAAGTGTGATATCCTCAATATTAGCAGCTGACCTGTGAAAGGCGACTGTTGTACTACTGACCTGTATCATACTCAGTAACAATGGCACAGTTGTGCCCACTGACATTAGTTTCTTCACGTCTGCAGGACCCTCTGGTATAACAGCAATGCAGCCTATCCATGCTGGTGAGTGTGTATTAACAATTCCTGTAATAGTGTTAATAGTAATAGTACTATTTGGCTCACTTAGTAGTGCTCTTTGTATGCATGTAGGTGTGTCTGTGTCTGTGTGTTGATATCACGCATACTGAGTACTGTACAATTGTGTGAAACTGTGTGCATGTGTGCATGTGTGCATGTGTGCACCTGTGCATGTGTGCATGTGTGCACCTGTGCATGTGTGCATGTGTGCACGTGTGCACCTGTGCATGTGTGCATGTGTGCACCTGTGCATGTGTGCATGTGTGCACCTGTGCATGTGTGCACCTGTGCATGTGTGCATGTGTGCATGTGTGCATGTGCGCACCTGTGCATGTGTGCATGTGTGCACCTGTGCATGTGTGCATTGTGTGCATGTGTGCACCTGTGTATGTGTGCATCGCTGGAAATGTGTAGACATTGTAAACTGTGTTTCCTGTTTCCCTCCCACAGGTTCTGTTGCTGCTCTGGTGTCAAGTAGCAGGGAACCTGAGTCAGGTGCCGTGGGTACTGATAATGATGACATCTGTGTAATGGCACAGGAAGGTATGCCAGGGTCCGCCATTGGTCAGCCGATTGACAGTACACAGCTGTCGACCCCATCAATGCGCACAGTTATCCTGCCAATACACCCTTTGTCACCATTGTCCCTAGGTGATGGACAGCATACAGTGGGCATTGACCAGGGTAATGTGGTATCTGTGGCACATGCCTCCCCACACAGCAGCCATGGGCATGGCCCAGAGATGATACCACACAGACAGATGTCCAGGGGTTCTCGTGTGAGCATCCATGGGCGTACTGCCCCTGTCAGACGTGCCCACAGAGGTCTTACAACCTCAGCTATGTTTTGGACTGTCATGCAGGCACAGTCACGTATGGAACGGTACACCAGACAGGGTCTGAGGGAGCTGACAGCATGTCGCACAGCCATGACTGACAGTATGTGTGACATTGCGGCTGCCACCCGTGATTTCACCGATGTCATAGACAGACGTTGTGGGGACATATTAGACCGGTTCCACAACTACATGTCCATGAGCCAGGGTGATGGTGGGCGGTTGAGGCGTTGACGTGGCCGTATGCCAGCAACAGCAGCAGCTGGCAGTCGTCGCGGACGACAACAGGGCCGCGGCCGCCCCCGTAGTGCCAGCAGCAGCCCCAGCAATGTTGGGTCTGTGCTGTCATCAGACCACCCCAGGAGACCACGTGCACGTGGCTCTGGCCAGGCCCGACAGGGATCTGTGTCCAGTCAATGAACACCTGCTTCTGATGACAGTACCCAGACTGGGTTGGTACCAGATACGGTCCGTAGCACCCCTGCAAGGCACAGGTACCGTGTCCGTGGCCAGAGACACTGATCTGTATGACCTGGCAGGTACAGTCTGTGGCTGCCCACAAACACCAGTATATGGCAGCCATGAGGTGGAACTGTGTGCATCCATACACACATGCAAATTGACAACACCTAGGGCTACCGCATACATGCACACACTGCATCAACATTTCCCCACCTTCTACTGCTGTCCCTCACCAACACACATACACATACATGTCAATTGGTGGTATCGGTGGCTGACTCAGGCATACCAAGTTCACACCCTGTGCATATGATGAAACTGTGCCACCTCCTGCAATCTGTAACAACTGTGCAGGTACAGGTTAACATGTTGCTGACGCACAGGGTGACCACATAGATGTGTAGTAATAGTATCATGTTGTTAACAGTACTGTGTGCTGAATTAATTGTGGGTATATCACAGCATGCCTGATGCAGTAAGTGTGTGATTGTCATGTCCTGTTGTCTACACCCATGGTAAGTACCATAGTGTATCATCTGCACATGTTGGCATACCAGTGGTAATGATGTCAACAGAAGGCTACATACATAGGTAGCACCCGGGATAGGGTAATGAATGTAGTAATACACAATGATGGACATGTAAACTGCAAGTGGCATGTTGCCCACACTAGACTCTGCAATGCAGATGTTTGAGGATGTTGATATGTGTGCAGTACTACACGACTGGTACAGGACACACAGGAGCACCCTAGCACTGCATGCTCACATCTCATACCATGCTAGACAGCCCCAACACACATAACTAACTGTCACAGGAGGGAGAGTCCCCATATATGTCAGGGATACTGTGGTGGCAGGCCAGGGAGCATACATCCTACTAGGTATGGAACCACTGAGTGAAGGCTCAGTGTCTGTTATTTGACATGTGTATTACTGCAGGTATGAGCAGATGGGTTTCTATCCAGTTATTGTACATCCTGGCAGTACATGGTCTGTACACTTGTGTGCACTGAGACTGGACCCTAGCCATCTGACCCGTGTATTTCCATGTACATGTGCATAGTGCCTGCATATTTGCAGTGTTACCTACTGGAACTGGTACAGCTTGTTTGTTGTACAATGGACTACATGCAGCCCTGTTTACTGTAGCTTTGTTTGCATGCATGTTTGCTTGCAATTACCCTGGAATACTGATCACACCTGCAATGCATAGTTATAGAGCTTCTGTGGACTCCTAGTGCCATCTGCATAGCCTACTATATGTATGTCCATGTCCCACTTGACAGGATGTCACTGTTTGTCATGTTCACATGTACATTGCCTGTGACACAGTGCATATGACTTACCTGGCATGTGTCCACGTGAGCAGTCATATATGCTACTGCTAACTAATAACAGGCACTACACCTTCACACATTCATCTTCTGTTGAACTACCTGCTTTGCTAGGGACGGCCTGCACCTGTCACCCCTGGGCTTTCAGATATTGGCAAAGGCTCTTGCTACCCCTATAGTGCCTATGTTAGGCAGGGCTCAAATGACAGACCCACCTTCATAGGTATCACAAGAGATAAGAAACTGAGAGCAATGCTACCCAACGCCAGACGTCTAAACCTCCAGATGCATGCACCCAAAACACTCCTTGGCATGGAAAACATCGATATCTGTGCAGTAACAGATGCCTGGTTCAGGGCTACTGAGAGCACACCAGCACTACCAGGTTTAACCCGGTTGATTTCTTTGAAACAGTCACCAAGGCCATTGACGAGAGGAAGGTGGTTCACACAGCCTACCTGGACCTTGCAAAAGCCTTCACAACAATACTGCACTTGGGCATTCTAGAGAAGCTCACCAGCTTAAATATAAGCCCCTATGTCACTAGATGGATTGCACAGTGGCTGAAGGACAGAACCCACATGGTTAGCATTGCTGGAGCCATGCCAGACCTCACACCAGTTACGAGTTGTGTCCCACAAGGCTCAGTCCTGGGACCTCTCTTGTTTGGTATATATTTATTGGAGGTATGGGCCAACACGGACGGACTGTGGCTGTCCAAATATGCAGATGACTGCAGACTGGCCACCATAATCGACTCTCCAGCTGACACAAGCATCTTCCAAAGGGGCATCATAGCAACAGACAACTTGTGCCAGAGCTATGGCCTTCTGCTGCACAGTGTTTAGAAAGGGGAATGTGCATCCTGTAGTCTGTTCACCTAGTTGCCAAAGGGACATTGTCCTCACACACACTAACCCCCCTCAGCCAAAAACACACACTTGCCAATTGCAGGATTCAAACCCCTATCTGACTATGTTATGACACTTGAGACGGATGCATTAGCAGAGCACGCTATTTGCATTACTGGGAGTTTTCCCTTCTCCTGCTTTACTTATAGAGTGCTGACATCATCAGTGTTTAGAAAAGGGAATGAGCATCCTGTAGTCTGTTCACCTAGTTGCCAAAAGGGACATTTCCTTCACACACACTAACCCCCCTCAGACAGACACACACACTTGCCATTCACAGGATTCCAACCCCTACCTAACTATGTTATGACACTTGAGACGGACGCATTAGCAGAGCACACTATTCGCATTACTGGGAGGTTTTCCCTTCTCCTGCTTTACTTATAGAGTGCTGACATCATCAGTGTTTAGAAAAGGGAATGAGCATCCTGTAGTCTGTTCACCTAGTTGCCAAAAGGGACATTTCCTTTACACACACTAACCCCCCTCAGACAGACACACACACTTGCCATTCGCAGGATTCCAACCCCTACCTAACTATGTTATGACACTTGAGACGGACGCATTAGCAGAGCACGCTATTCGCATTACTGGGAGGTTTCTTTTCTCCTGCTGTACTTATAGGGTGCTGACATCATCGGTGTTTAGAAAGGGAATGTGCATCCTGTAGTGTGTTTTCCTAGTTGCCAAAAGGGACATTTCACTCACACATACTAACTCCCCTCAGACAAACACACTTGCCATTCGCAGGATTCAAACCCCTACCTAACTAAGTTATGACACTTGAGACGGACGCATTAGCAGAGCGCGCTATTCGCATTACTGGGAGGTGTCTTTTCTCCTGCTGTACTTATAGGGTGCTGACATCATCGGTGTTTAGAAAGGGAATGTGCATCCTGTAGTGTGTTTTCCTAGTTGCCAAAAGGGACATTTCACTCACACACACTAACTCCCCTCAGACAAACACACTTGCCATTCGCAGGATTCAAACCCCTACCTAACTAAGTTATGACACTTGAGACGGACGCATTAGCAGAGCGCGCTATTCGCATTACTGGGAGGTTTCTTTTCTCCTGCTGTACTTAAAGGGTGCTGACATCATCGGTGTTTAGAAAGGGAACGTGCATCCTGTAGTGTGTTTTCCTAGTTGCCAAAAGGGACATTTCTCTCCCACAGACTTACACACACACCAACCCCACTCACACACACACACACACACTGAGCATTTGCAGGATTTGAAACCCCTACCTAACTATGTTATGACACTTGAGACGGACGCATTAGCAGAGTGCGCTATTCGGATTACTGGGAAGTTTATTTTCTCCTGCTGTACTTATAGGGTGCTGACATCATCTGTGTTTAGAAAGGGGAATGTGCATTGGGGAGGCAGACACCAAGCACACTCTGGCTAAGCTGTCATTCCCTAGGGCAAACAGCCTAGTGTTGACCTCTATACCCATATGTTTAATTGTCAAATGCACATTATTTGTTGCTGATAGACTGTTTGCACATCTTTATTGCCATAGCATTCCCTGTTTGTATGAACAACTTGTGCATCTGTGGAAGTTGTTTGCATATGGGAGGGATCCACTATATCACGTATGTCTCTGTAGTCATTTAACTGTGTGCACTGGGCAGACTGCTGTAATGTGGTTGGTTCCTGGAATAACACATAAAAATACCAGATATGTGTGTCTAACTGCTAAACCGAGATTTGGCCTAAGTGTGTGAGCATGCCCAGTTCAGCCTTCCCATGGCATGTTGTCTGACATATGTCTCATTTATCAAAGTGTGTGAGCATACCCAGTGTGAGCATTCCATATGTTGGACTCTGCAGCCCAACACATTTGTGGATGAGTGTGAACTTCAACAAATATCACCCGTTTATGGTTGTGTGTTGTGTGTCATGTTGTGTAGTTACTGTACAACTGCTTTGTGTGTGAACACAACAGGATTATACTGTGCCTGCAGTGTTTGCATGTGATACTTTGCATACAGTTGTCAACATCCTTTCACACTGACCTAACACTGTAGTACTGTATAGTGTACTGGTAGTATTTTGACTGTGGTGGACAGTATCCTGGGCTTTACTGCTATCACTGCTTTACATTTCGATAGTGGGCACAACAGCCTGGTTAGGGGCCAGTTGTGTACATCTGACCATGTTGCATTCTGTTCAGATATGAACTACTTAGACCAGGCTTGTCCAACATTGGTAGTGTATTCCACAACATAGGTGTACATTTGCAAACACTAGCGATGTGCCCTAGTCCATGTCTAATGCTAGTTGGAGAGTGTGTTTGTCCTTCAACACACATTGTAAGTGGAGTTTGCCATGACATATGTCATGGTTAGTATACTGTGCCTCTGTCTACCTGTGACATGTCAGTGATACCCAGGATAAGTCTACCATCTCCCATCCACTCATCAGGATTCCTATTGAGGAAGATTGATAAGTGACTCTGTGGGTAGCCTGTGCTGGAGGCTCACTCATGGGTGGGGGTGGCTTCTGTGTTATGGATCACGCAGTACAGCTTGTCCTATGTAAGTCAGTGCTGGGGTTCAGGTCTCTCATGTGCATAGCTCACTGCCATTCAGATTGTACATGGTGCAGCATGTTTATTGATGCCAGCAACACAGGCAACACATGGCATCTGTGCAAGCTCTTTGATACTCCTGATGAGGTACTGTTGGGGACTTTACGGTTGATGGAGGTGTCTGCTGAGGTACATCCCACAGGGGCTATTGTAGTCAATTGTACAGCTGATGAAGGATGACTGCAGAGCCACAATGACCTCCCTTATCTAGATCTGACAGCCTTCATGATTAAGTGGGTATATGGTATGTTTCTGTAAACACTACAGCACATGTTTGTCCAATGCAGGATATCTATCACCTTGTGTCCCCAGGTCTCTCATTACATGTTAACTACATAATGGGTTAACACCTATGTGGTAATTGGTGGGCACTTACTGTATATCCATGGGGGTTGACTATACACGTTTCTGCAATTAGCTTGCTGACATGGCTATGGCACCAGTTGTCTGTTTCTATGTGGCCCTTTTGTGGGATGCTTGTGTCAGCTGGTGGATCATATGTGGTGAGCAGTTTGTAGTCCTCTGCAAACATATTCGGACACAGTCCTTCCATGTTTGCCTGTACCTATGGGACATATATACCAGACAAGGGAGATCCCAGGACAAAGCCTTGTGGGATGCCAGTTATATTTGGTTTGTGGTCTGACATGGCTGCAGCATGTCTGACCATGTCTGTTCTGTCCTTGGTCTGGTTTGCAACCCCTCTACTGACATGTGGGTTTATATTTAAGCTGGTGAGCCTATCTATAATGAACACATAGGGTATTGTATAGAAGCCTTTGCAAGGTCCAGCTACACTGTGTGGACCACATTGCCCTCATCAATGACCTTGATGACTGTTTCATTTGAGTCAAACATGTTTAGGGGCAGGATCTGCGCTTGAGAGAGCCACACTGGGTTGGGTCCAGTGTCAGTAGGTCCCCAATATCTTTATGTCTGTGGTACATGCTGATCCTTTCCATAGCTGTGCAAACTGAGCTTCTCAGGATTCTGGGGTAGTAGTTTTCAGTATCCATTCCGGCAACACCTTTGTTGGGAAGGACCACTGTTGTTGTACACTGCTCTTTGGGTACATATTCTGTGGTAAGGCTGACATTGAGCAGTAGTGTGGTTTGGCATTCCAGTCATCTTGGAGTCCAAGTTGCACTAAGCCCAGGACACCATCTCATACCATTGCTGCTGTGTGTTTTGCTTTGTAGATGTTGGCTGTTGCCTCAGCATCTGCAATGTCAGGGGGCCAGCAGTCTGTGAGGCAGAGCACCTCGCTGGCCTTATTCAAGAGAAATCTTGACCAATGGATGGGAGATCGCAGATATACCCCAGGGATTACCTCAGTGTCACTGCTCAACAGAGGCACAGCAAAATAATGGGTATAGTTCCCCATACTAAAGGGGTGGCGTAAGCCACAAAACTATGGGCTAGGCTTGTAAATGCCCTCGGGCAGATAGCCTAGTATGAACCTATGAACCTATGAACCTATGGGATAGATATTCTGCATTCGGGGGGGGGGGGGTTTGCACTGCACGTGTCAGGATGTATGTTGGCAATATGTGTGTGTTTTTGTGATATTTGTGTGATTCAGGGCATATCTGTGAATTCCCAACATGGTTCCTACCATCAGTTGTGAAAGCCTTGGGATTATCCTTAGTGTCCTGTACAATTTGTATCTTCATAGGTTCATAGGTTCATACTAGGCTATCCACCCTAGGGCATTTGTTAGCCTAGCCAGAGTGTGTGTGGCTTTTGCCACCCCTTGCTATGTGAATATTATGGCCATTTATGATTTGCTTTGCTGTGCCTCTGTCTGGACATGACACAGTGAAGACCCCCAGTGTAACTCTACAATCATCCATCCACTTGGCAAGATTCCTGTTGAAGAGTGTCAGTGAGGGGCTCTGCCTAACATGGAGTGGGATTCTGGTCCAGGGTGTGGGGAGCCTCTGGATTATGTATCTGTCCCACCAGCACATCCTATTTCATTATTTGTTGAGGTTGACATCTCTCACTCTCACAGCTCCGATGGATTTGAGTTTTCTGGGGTGGAGCATGTCCATTACTCCTGTGTTGGGCATGGCCTCCTACAACATGCATGCAATGCCTGTGTAGGCAGTATGTGACTGCATTCAGCTGGGGTGTCTACAGCCAGGCAGCATATGACATATATTTGAGACCCTTTATCCTCTTGGTGAGGTACCTTTGAGGTCTTTCTAACTGCTGCAGGTGTCAGGTAAGGTACATCCCATATGAGGCATTGTGCTAGATTATGGGTGTGATTAGAGAAAAGTATAGGGGCACAATGACCTCTGTTGACGTAGATGTGAATCCTTTCCTGATACGGTGTCAAATGTAGACAGTCTTCCTAGCCACATTAGCAATGTGGGTGTCACATAACAGGTTACTGTCCACTTGTGTCCCTAGGTCCCTGGTTACTCCTTCGATACATAATGGTTTACCACCTATGTGGTAATTTGTGGTACCTTGTTTGGTACCTGGTGGGACATTCATACTGTCCAGTGTCTTCAGGATGGCTGGGTGGGGTTATTGTGTGTGAGAGTGCGGTCTGTAGCATGCTACAGACTGTACAGCAGTCTTGCCTACAGTTAGTTGCACATGGGTGAACTCCAGTGCCTTGTGCATTGTCAGTTACCTGGACATATGGGTGTCTGTGCTGACTATGGATACTCACCCTCCTTTTCTGTTTTGTTCCAGGTTTTGGGGCCATGACACATGATACGTGGTATAACCTGGTAGTGCTGGTGTGCTGTCAGGAGGCTTGCAGCAGGTTTCTCTCACTGCACAGACATCGATATTCTCCATGCTGGGGATGGCCTCGGGAGCATGCATATTGGGGTGTACACATCTGGCATTGGTCAGCATTTCCCTTATGTTTCTTCCCACTTATGTTTTCTAGGGTGGTGGGTCAGTCTTTTCAGCCTTGCCTACAAAAGGCTCTATGGAGGTGGCAAAGGCCTTATCCAATATTCAGACGCCCAGGGGTAACAGGTGCAGGCCATCCCAAGAACAGCTGCGTGGCTTGTCAAGCATGACATCCCAAGCAGACAGACATTGGATCCCCTTGGTATGACACCAGTAAGTGTGCCACTTGCTATGGCTGATCATTCCATGTTTGTACTGTGGCATTATTCTTGGTAAGGGTAGGATGCTGCAAACAGTGAATGTCATACCGGCCTGGACTATATAATCAGATAGCTCATCTATGTCTCTTTTCATGTAGTCTAGGGCGGTACATCTCAGGTCATTCACACCAGCATGGACTATGACTGCATCATATTTCTACTTGCTTTGGAGTGACCTACATACTTCTGTTATGTGGCATATTGTGGCAGTCTACAGGCAGCTTACTGTACCCTTTCCCTTGTTCAGTCTGGTGTGCGGGACAGCAGTGTGTCTGACTATGGAGTCACCTATTACAACTGTATCAGGCATGTTGTTTCTCCTTCTGGCCTGTGAGTGTTTGGCACACCAGCTTTGTGTACTATGTGTTGCATGTGCTATGTTTGGAGGTTGTTTGATTGGGTGTCTGCTTTAGAGGCCTCTGTTGGTGTGCTGTGTTTGTGATTTGTGCCTCCGGGAATGTTTTTCTGTGTTTATGTGTTTGGTTTGCAGTTGTAATAGGTCTATGTGGGACTGTGTTTGTGGTGTGTGTGGTTACCTTCTCCTCCTGACCTGTTTTGGGAGTACTGAGTTGAGGGAGATCAGCCTCCAGTTTGGATAGATGGTTGCATCTCTCACATATATTTGTATTTCTTGGGTGGAGTTGGGGGTTGTCTGTGTACTTGGGGCAGGTGTAACATTGCCTCAGGATTCACAGATTCCACTTGTTGTGGCTGGCCTTAGTGGATTGTATGTGTGGACAGCTTTTATTGCCATACTACTGATCAGTGATTACTTCATTGTTTATGTTTGCTCTATCATGTAGTAGCTTCCTCATTCTCTTGCATGGTTTGCTTATGGCTGGTGTCCACCATGCCAGATTTCTGCATGTATGGCATTGTGTCTTGTTTTAATTTAGGACTGCATAATCCATGCATTCCTGGCAGTGTTCATGGAATGGCTGTATTACAGGTTCTGAGGTGTGGCCCATATTTTGCACCTGCACGGGACCTTTAATGGATTCCACATCAGTTTGGAGGAGTGCAAATATTGCTTAACACATGTTTTCCACTGTGGTTTTCTGGCCAGGGACTGTGGTCAGGATTTGGATATCCAGTGTGATTACTCTATGGTCTGGTTTTACCAGTGAGCAATACACTTCTCATCTTGCCATCCAGTACCCATGTTGCTGATTATCACATCCAGTATGCTTACCCCTCTTGTGGGAGTGGTACATTGTTCCTGGGCCTTTTGGTTTATGGATTCTATGAACTTTTGTCCTACACTGTTGGAGCTAGTATAATGCTCCCAGTCTATGTCTGGGTATTTGCAGTCACCCAATATAATGTGGTTTGGAGGACTTGATATATTCATGTATTCCAGCATTGTCGGATGCAGTTCCTGGTGTTGGGACAGTAGTCTGTAGCAGGCTATAAACTGGGGGGCAGTTTTAGCCACTGTTACTTGAGCATGGCTAGTCCATGCTGCTTTTTGTTGTGGTACCGACATGGGGGTGTGGTTATCCTTGACAAATCTTGCTAGTCACCCTCCTTTTGTAGCTTGTTCCAAGTTTTGAGGCTGTACAGCACAGTATGAGGTGTAACCTGGTAGTGTTAGGGTGCTGTTGTGAGCCTTGCCTCAGTTTTCTGTTACAGCGCAGACATCAACATTCTCCATACTGGGTGAGTTTAGACTGCATGCATCTTGTTGTTTCAACTTATCCCTTATCTTATTCTTATCCCTTCTGATACCTATGGAGATAGGTTTGTGTTTTGAGCCTTACCTATTCAGGGCACACTGTGGGTGACAACAGCCTTTGCCAGTATCCATACGGCCTGCACTGATAGGTGCACGCCAGTCCTAGCAGGTGGTGCATCATGTCATGCTCAGCATGTCATCCCAGACTGGCACACATTGGATCCCCTTTGACTAACTGCGATACTTCAGTCAATTGTTGCACTTGATCATCTCATTGTCATGTTGTGGCATGATGCTTGGTGAGGGTAGGATGTTAGTCAGGGTCCTCAGTTGTGCATATAGTACATGGTGTTACATTACTTAACACATAGCATTCATGCCTCAGGTGGTGCTGCAGGGCTGTCTCTGTCGGATGCGCATATTACACTTCCCTGTACATGTTTGAGAGCAGGTTGTGTCATGTTAGGCATCCCTGTTACTATATGAGTGAGTCAGAGAGGGGTATCATTCCCAGGGTTCCTACTGAACCAGTGTATGTGCTATGCATTGCCTCTTTGCCAAGGCCAGGGCATACTGGGCGCGCCTCCTTTTGCCTACTGGGGCAGGCTCAGGTTGTTCCTCCTCCGAGTCACGCTCTGCCTGTGATGGCCTTGGCAATGGTGGGGGGCTGTTTGGCCCGGCCCTATGCTGGTCCTGCTGCAGCTGTTTTCGCAAGATCATATTATGTAGCATAGCACATACCATGACAATTTGGGTACATGTAGTTGGTGTGTACTGCAAGGCTCCACCAGATGTGTCCAGACACTGGAACCGTGACTTGAGCAGCCCAAACACACGCTCTATTACATTACGTGTTTGTGCGTGTGCCTCATTATGGCGTTCCTGTTCAGGTGTGTGTGCATTTCTGATGGGTGTCATCAGCCATGGCTCCAGTGCATAACCTGCATCCCCACTAGGTGTCCGTGGGATGTCCCCATTGGCAAATGTCTGGTACAGCTGCGTCAAATGCCAGATGTGGGAATCGTGGTAGCTCCCAGGACAGCCAGCACACACATTCATTATTATGCCCTGGGCATCACACACGACCTGGCAGTTGATGGAGGGGAAGCCCTTGCGGTTGATGTATGCCCTACCCCGGCTGGTGCTTTGATGCGTATGTGCGTGCAGTCTATTGCACCCAGTACCTCAGGGTATTCCGCTATTTGCTGAAAGAGACGCATATTGCTGGCCAATACCTCACGGGCATTGGGGAAATATACATGATCACCGACATGTGCTGACATGGCATCCAGGAACTGGTGCAGTTCCCTGGAGGCTGATGCCTGTGATATCCCCATCATATCACCAGTTGGTCTCTGGAAGGTACCTGTTGCTAGTATTCTTAGGCCAACACATACCTTGGTTTCCACTGGGATGGGTTCCCCTCTGTTGGTTCTGTGTGTGAGGCGTGGCCTGCACAGCTCCACTATTTGCTGCAGGAGGTCTTTGTCCACTCTATAGCGCTCTACTATCTCCAGCTCATGTAACCCATGGTAGGTGACCCTGGGCCTGTACACTCTTCTCCGTCTCCTCACTGTGGGTTGTCTGGCACCATCTGCATTGTCACCACCCTCAGCAAGTCGCCTATGTCTCATTATGACAGCTATGGCAGCCCCTAACATTTCTGCTCTGAGTGAAGCTTTTTCAGTTTTCACTTCTATTAGCTTACTCCTGTCTTGCAGTGTCTCTTGAGAGAAACATTCTGCACTGCTGTTTGCAGTGTTTTAAGTGCTGGGCTGGGCTACTATTCTGCCTGTGTAATTGCCTGCATCTAATTGTTTTCACCTGCTAGCTCCAGCAGTATTCCCTGCTAACTTCCTACTACATCTGTTGCTTCCTTTTTCCTTTCTGTTTCCTCAGGGAGGAGCCATGTGCAAACCAGCAGAAACACGCTCACAGTGGCTTACACGCGCGCACACATACTTATACAGTTCAGAATCTGCTTATTCGGTTTAAAACGCGTGCACGCCCACACAAACGGTGTTAAACATCTCCCAACACGCTCCCACATGCTCAGTCTGCCTTACACGCGCGCACACTGCCTTACTCGCGCTTTGTGGTGCACACACGTGCGCATACACATCCAGCAAGAAACTTTGGTGAAGGCAACAGTGTACACCTTCCATTTCTTGACTTTCTCATGCTTACTTAGTGGCACACCTCTTTCCATGATATCTGTCTGACATCTGTCATGTAACTCTAACCTCCAATGAACTACACTTCTTTCTACCATTCCCCCCTGTGATGTCACCTATCTCCTACTCTGTTCCTCCCCCTTCTGTAACTCTTACACTACTCAGAATGTGCTCATTTGCTATGTGACAGTGGAATTCAGTATCCTTACACTCATTTGCATCAGATTGCCTACTAATGCTTAGTTACATCTCTTAGACTCAGCTTCCCCCCTTAGCAACCACTACACGGTGGCCATGTTGGTTTTGGTCTGCTGGTCCCTGCATTGACATTCCATGTATTGCATAAAACCCACATTTGTGGGTTTAAATCCTTCGTTTTTATGTTCTATGCAGCGCAGCCCGTTTGCGCGGGGCTGCGCTGGGTTTTTTATATATTTGCATCAGGTTACCTTGCCAATGGCCACATATTTGGCCATTGGCATGCTGCCTGACACATATGCACCCTTTATTTGGAGCTGACATGGCTCCATTGCCATTGTTGCAGAAACGTACTCAGTTGTCAACTGAGTACATTTCTGCAGCTAAAACGGCTCTTACACGGGCTGTTCTGGGCTTCCTGGATCGCTAATCATCCTCATTTGCATGCTATTCGGCTGCAAGTGAGGTGATTAGCTTATCCACGCCCACTCCGTGTAAGAGCCGTTTTAGCTTGACTCTTACACGGACTTTGGGCTGTTCCTGGATCGCGAAGGCTGCATGGAGTCTTACACTACTCTTAGACTCCGTGCAAGCCTTCGTGAATCCGGCCCACTGTCTTTTCAGAGTTTATATAAATTTAAATAACTCTAACATTTTGAATTTCAGCAGTCTTTTTTAATATATTAAGGCCAGTATTCGGTCATTGCACAAACACATTACGGGTATCCATGCTGTCCACGAGTAAGAGTATCTAGTCTGCGATTTATAGAGGCCATTTACTTTAATCCATGATGGATATGAATGAGCATAAGCAAACAAACTCATAAGGAGAAGTAATTGAGAAATTATGTAAACCAGCGTATGCTAATGAAGCCTGCTTGTGATTCATAGTTAAATTTCCACAGTGTCCGCAGATTCATTAAAAAGTGAGTTGCTCTTATTCTATCTACTTTGCAATCTATATAGATGTTGTAACTTAATGAAAACTTGGCTATTTATATTGCTGCCTCTGTAAAAATTATTTGAGCTGTCCTCTGTTTCTATCAATCCCTTGTTCTGTATATTACAAGACATTATGCCACAGTCATAAACAAAAACCTCATCAGTCAAACAATACAACAGTGAAAGCATTTCTGCCAGCCTCAGAAAAAATGTTATGTGACACATCCCACTTAATTATATACATATGCAGAGCCCAGCAAAGTAAAGTTGTGCTGAAGTAATGTTTGCACCAATATGAATACATTTCCAATACTACATAAAGCAGTTTGCTAACACATCAGTACATAGCCCCTACAGCTTTCTTGTAATCATAATACTGTCAATTCTCATTCATCAGTGACACTCAGGAATCTCCCCGTAAAGACCGATGTGGGCCAACAAATCATCCCTTGCCACATCAGTACTTCTGAATTAAATCACTGCATTTCTACAAAGTATGCACAGTCACTAAAATATGCCAAAGTAAATGATGTTTCACTGGTCGACAGCCATTTCTGCTAGTGCTGTAATGATTTCCGATTTATAAATGACAGCTTACACTATTGAACAACACACTAGTAATATGCCCTTGATATGAATAAAACAAGTTAACTCAATAATTGTACAGTATTTTGAACTGTTTCACATTCAGCTAGGCTACTGGCTAGGATGCCACTTGTGGCAACAGTGTTTGGAGAAGATGTTAAAATACAGTTCAAGATAGTTTCTTTAGATGTGGCCTTATTAATGTTAGTTGGAGTCTTGATAAATTGAGAGAAGTTGCACAGCTGAATTACATTTGTTGGGTTTTCTAGAGCTACGTTTTGCCAGTCTATGTTAATGTCTCCTAGCAAGATAGTTTCCAGTCTTATGTTAGCCAAGATTCAGGAGAAATCTCTTCCAGGATGGAAATGTTGTTACAAGCTGGTAGATTCAGACCTATGATAGCTAGAGATATGTGAGTATTCAGTTAGAGGAGTGACATAAGTTCAGTATTGTCAAAAGTGGGTATAGTTTCATGGTAAGTGGAAAAATGTAAAACATTTTTGCAGGAAATAGCAACTCCACCTGTTTTTTATTTTTCTATGTAGTCTGAGTATATTATAACTTGGTTGGAATACTTCTGTATCTTTGGTTACTGGCTTTAAATGGATTCCTGTGGCTAGGAAGAGATCAGAAGAGTAGTGGGCTATATGGGCATGAACTTCTGTGATTTTGTTAGAGATACTGTGTATTATTTTAAGTCCTAGGTGGTTGGAGAGATAGCCTGTTGCTGTTTCAGAATGTGTGGAGACCGGTTTGGTGAGGCCCAGGGTTAGATGAGTGGGTTTGGGATTGAGATGTATATCCCCTCACCATACTATTGTCCAGTTAGCAATGTGGCTATTGAAGACCCACTTATATTTGGGCTTGAGTTTTTACATATTGGATAATGGTGGGCACGCACTGCTTGCTTGCATTTCAAAATAATACTGCAATTAATGAAGTGTAGGCTGAAGTAGATATTTGAGAAATGCGTTGTCATATTCTGGTTTAAGTACTGTGTGGTGAGGTGAGTTACTCAATGATAGGCCTGATAAATGCTAAATACAGTGGATGTAAGCAACAGTGGCAGTGAGACTGGTGATAGCTGGTCGAGAGTGTGAGTATAGTGAAAAATGCTAGTGATAGAAGATGAAGTAGTGGCATATTTGGGGTTTAGAAGACTGCATAGATAAGTGACAGTGTTTGTAGGAGGAGTGTGGAAGGATACAGTAATAGTTAGTAGAGATTAATGGGAGGAGTGAAGTGGAGTAAGATGATAGTTAGGTAAGGGATGGATAGGTAGGATTGACAGCAGTAGGGATTTATAGGTAGGTAGCACTCTTAATCCTGCTCTGTTCCCTCCCAAAAAAAAAAAAAAAAAAAAAAACTTTATTCATCTGCTCTTACTGCAACTGTCTTAGTTGCTATTCTGCATGCTGTTATCTGTTCAGTTGCTCTTACTCTGCACTTATTACTGCTTGTTAGTAGCCTTCTAATTTACTGCCTTCTGCACTTGTTTTTAGTTGTTTATTAATTTAATTGCATTTATTTAAACTGTATTTGCCATAATATTGCTACACACTCAAGTGTGCTAGCCTGCACTGCATTTGAATTGTATTTACTGCTGTTTTAGCTGCTTTTCTGTAAAAAAAAAAAAAATTCTAAGCTTGGTTCCTGCCTTTCCTGTAACTAGTCTAGTCCAAATACAGACTTACTGTATCCAGGACTGTTGGTAAGCTTCTGAGCACCCCAAGCCTTTCTGTGTTGGAGGGATGCCTTCTAGCTTATCAGTGGGAGTGGTAAACACTAGGTAGCCTATCTACCACAGGAAGAGTGGGTTTTGGCACAGAAATTGTAGTTCATTGGCCATTTGGGAAGTTGTTTTTCCATCTCTTTCGACTTTCTGGTTTAAAAGCCGCACTTCCGCTTGTTTCCCGCCTTTCCTGTAACTAGTCTAGTCCAGATACAGATTTGCTGTATCCAGGACTGTTGGTAAGCTTCTGAGGCCCCCAAGCCTTTCTGTGTTGGAGGGAAGTCTTCTAGCTTATCAGTGGGAGTGGTAACCACTAGGTAGCCTATCTACCACAAGAGGAGTGTTTTTTGGCTCAAACATTGTAGTTTATTGATCATTTGGGCAGTTTGTCCATCTCTTTCAACTTTCTGGTTCAAAAGCCCACATCTGCACTTGTTTCCCACCTTTCTTGTAACTAACCTGCAGGAAAGCACTAGAAAGCCTTAAAGTGATACAAGCACTCAATTCTCCTTGTTAATAAGGAGAAATTAATCGTAGGCACTAAACAGCTTATAATTGCAAAGTACCTTGTCCAGGTAAGGGAACACAGCTCTTGTATTTTACAGAAGAAACACCGAACCAAGCATGTCCAAGGGTCAGCTTCCAGTGAATTCTCCTGTCGACCTGGTGAATCTGGGCATACTGGGGCAATGCAGCAATTTTCTCATGTACACAGACAACCCTCTCCTCCTACTGCCCAACACTACAACCTGCGAGAGATGCACTTACATAACCAAACTGGAAGCAAAGATCTCTACAGCCAAGATTGTGTTAGACAGTCAAGAGGAGAAGGTTAACACCTGCACTACACCTCAAGCAACACATAGCCCTTCAAAACTCATGCCAACATCCACACACAGTAACATTAAACCCACTTATGCGGAGGCCCTTAACATTAACCTGCCCAAGCAACAAGGACCTTCGAAACTGAAACACAAACAAACACCAATCACAACCAAAGTGATACATAGCTCAAAACACCAGTGTGCCACCAAACAACAGTCCCTAAGGCAAGACAATGTACCCAACACTTTAGTCATAGGTGACTCTATAGTCAGGTACACTGATGTCCCACTCACCAGGCTGAACAGGGAGAAAATTACTGTCAGCTGCCTGTCGGGTGCCAGGATCCACCACATAACACATGCACTCAAGTCATTTCACAATAAGTACAAATACGACTCTGTCATTGTCCATGTTGGAGTGAATGACTTGAAAAGAGACATGAAAGAGCTCTCGGATCATGTGGCCCAGCCAGGTATGACTCTAGCCCTGAGCAGCATCCTGCCTTTGCCCAGAATGATACCACAGTATAAGGACGAAATGACTGACTTCAACAATTGGCTAAGTTTCTGGTGTCATTCAAAGGGGATCCAGTATCTGTCTGCCTGGGACGACATGATCGACAGACCACGATGCTTTGCCAGAGATGGTCTGCACCTGTCACCCCTGAGATTCAGGTTATTGGCTAAGGCTCTTGCCACCCCTATAGTGCCTTTTTTAGGCAAAGCTCAAAGGACAAAACCACCACCGTAACAGATATAAGCATACAAAATCTGAAGGTAATGCTACTCATTGGTAGAAGTCTAAACCTCAAAATGCACTCTCTCGAGGCACTTCTAAAAATGGAGAACATAGGTATCTGTGCAGTAACTGAGATCTGGTTCAAGGCTCCAGAGAGCAACCCTGCAATACCAGGTTACAACTCTTACCACACTTTTCGGCCACCAAACCAGGACCGAAGCATAAAGGCGGAGGAGTGTCCATATTCACCAAGGATATTCACACCTCCAGGCTAGTTGCCCAACACAATGCATCTGAAATTCTACAGGTGCAACTAACACTAGATAAGACTGCAATCCAAATTGTAACTTGCTACAGATCCCCCACCATGCCCCAAGGTTCTCACTACACCTTTCTAAACATAGTAGAAAATATTAAGATACAACCAAACACCCTAATACTGGGTGATTTCAACTACCCTGCCATTAATTGGGAAAACTACTCTGGTACCAACACCTTTGCCCAATGGTTCTTGGAATTCATAAATTCAAACGCCCTGGACCAACTAATCCATAGTCCCACCAGGGCTCAAATATCTTAGACCTGGTCATCACCAACATGGGAGATTGATGCTCCACACCAGAAGTCACCCCCTCATTGGTCAGGTCTGACCATAAGCTAATCACCCTTGACATCCACATCCCACCCCCACCCCCTAGTAGGGAAACCTCCATAAAAAAACGTCTCCAAAGCCAACTTCATGCTACTCAAGTCAGAAGTGACAAACTTCATGACACCCATATAGACGGGAACTGAAACTTCGACTGCTGAATCCTACACTAAGGCACTGTACGAGCACATCCACTCGTGCATGAATCATGCCATTCCAAACAGAACCAAGATGGTCTCCTCCAAAAAAAGGAACCCAATCTTGTGGTCCCCTGCCATAAACAAACTATACAACAGAAGGAAGAAACTATTGCAGAAAAGAGGAAAATCCCAGGATGCAAAAAACTCCCTTACCAGCCTCAGTAAGAAGCTGAGATCCCTCATAAAATCTTCAAAAGCTAGTTACGAAAATAAAATTGCCAAAGGTTCCAAGGACAACCACGAGGCATTCTATAGTTATGTCAAGAATTTAAATGGCAATGCTCAGATCTGCTCTGAGCTACAACAGAATGGCATCAAATATACTGATCCCAAGGATATTGCCAATATCCTGGCAGATAGATTCAGTGCCAACTTCACCCCCCTCTCACCCCCTAAACGGCCCATCTCAATATCAAAAGATTGCCAAATTCCGATAATCACGGCCACACAGGTATAAAATGCACTCTCCAAAGCTAAGAATACAGTATCCATGGGACCAGACGACATCCCGAGTTGTGTACTACATGAACTACAAAATGAACTGGCACCCCACCTAAGTGTCATGTTTAATCATAGCTGGCTTCATGTCCAATGAGTGGCGCACAGCTACAGTTATCTCACTCCACAAGGAGGGATCCACCTTGGATCCCAGGAACTATCATCCCATCAGTCTGACGAGCCTGATCTGCAAAGCCATGGAATGCATTATCATGGAACTTATAAACAAAGACATTGGCAACCTTCAAAAACTGGACCCCACCCAGTTTGGCTTTGTAAAGGGCCAATCTTTTCTCCTCAACCTGGATTGACTCCTTCGAATCAGTCTCCAGAGCCATGGACGAAGGTAAGGCGGTCCACACAGCCTATCTGGACCTCACCAAGGCCTTCGACACCATCCCTCACTCTGGAATCATAGATAAACTTACTAAGCTGGGCATTAATCCCTACATCACTTGATGGGTTGCCAACTGGCTTACTGACAGAACCCACACTGTAAAAGTAGCCAACTCAAAATCCAGCTCCAGACAAGTGACAAGTGGAGTACCTCAGGGTTCAGTCCTGGGACCACTCTTGTTTGGCATCTACTTCTCTGAAGTACAGGCCAGCACTAAAGGACTCTGGCTAACAAAGTTCGCAGATGACTGCAAATTGGGAGCCATTATTGAATCCCCAAATGATGTGGCTATTCTACAAAAGGGCGTTACAGAAACAGATGCTTGGTGCCGGAGCCATAGGCTCAAGCTCAATGCCAAGAAATGTAGTTATCCCCTTTGGGAAAAAACAAGTACCCATGAATTACCACATAAGTGGCAGTACACTAAACACCGAAAGTGTGATATGGGACTTAAGGACACAGGTGGACAGTGGTCTCACCTTCGATAACCACATAGCCACAACAGTCAGGAAATCCTTCTATGTGGCACACCTCATCACTAAGGGCTTTTCACCCAAAAAAAAAGGAGGTCATTGTCCCACTGTACTCATCCCTCATTAGACCCATTATAGAGTACAATGCCCTGTTTGGTATGAACCTCACAAGACACCTGCAACAACTGGAAAAGCCCCAGAAATACCTCACTAAAAGAATCACAGGCCTAAAGCAGATGCCCTATGCTGACCATCTAAAAAAACTCCATCTATACTCTGTCGCATACTGCCTACTCAGAGGCGATCTCTGCTTAACATACAAGGCCATGTCAAACCCAGTGCTGTTGGACATGCTCCACTTAAAGAAATCCCAATCCCTCAGAGCCACATACTCCAGGGATCTAAACCTGGTCATCACAATGAACAAAACATGCTGGAGGGATAGGTTCCTGACCCAGAGACTCTCCATACTCTGGAATAGACTGCCCATACATGTCAAGCTGAGTGCCTCTTTGGCCCTCTTCAAAAGGAACCTTGATGACTGGATGGGAGATAGGAAATTCACCGCAGGGATCATGTCAGTTGCCCTGCTAGACAGGGGACCAGGGAAGTAAATATTCTGGTAAGAAATAGACAGGGAAATGTTATGGCTAGGCTTGTATAGGCCCTAGGGCCGATAGCCTAGTACCAACCTATGAACCTATAGGGATGGATATGTGGTTATAGGGGATGTTCAGTTTTCCTTTCAAATGTGTTTGAAAGAGTATACAGCAATGCAGAAACTTCAACATTCTAATGAAAGCTCAGCATTTTGAATGGGTATTTAAAGTGTAGCTTTTGTTAATTATATGAATACATGACTGGGTATCTATTCTGCAGATGTCCACTATGGACACAATCTGCTCTTGTATGGATCTTGACAGCACTGTCTTATAACTGATTTCCCATTATTCTCCAGCAGTTAGTGATGACAAAAGGCATAAATCCCTACATCACTCAATGGATTGCCAACTGCCTTACTGACAGAACCCAGATTGTAAAAGTAGCCAACGCCAAATCCAGCTCAAGACAAGTGACAAGTGGAATACCTCAGGGTTCAGTCCTATGACTGAATGTATAGTAAATGTATAGTTATCCCCTTTGGCAAAAACCATGTACCCATGAATTACCACATAGGTGGCAGCACGCTAAACACCGTAAGTGTGATGAGAGACTTAGGGACACAGGTGGACAGCGGTCTCAGCTTCGATAACCACATCGCCACAACAATCAGGAAATCCTTCTATGTGGCACATCTCATCACTAAGGGCTTTTCATCCAGAAAAAAGGAGGTCATTGTCCCACTGTACTCATCCCTTATTAGCCCCATTATAGAGTACAATTCCCCGTTTGGTATGTACCTCACAAGGCACCTGCAGCAACTGGAAAGGCCCCAGAAATACCTCACTAAAAGAATCACAGGCCTAAAGCAGATGCCCTATGCTGACCTTCTAAAAGAACTCCAGCTATACTCTCTGGCATATCGTCTACTCAGAGGTGATCTCTGCTTACATACAAGGTCATGTCAAACCCTGAGCTGTTGGACATGCTCCACTTAAAGAAATCCCAATCCCTCAGAGCCACACACTCCAGGGATCCAAACCTTGTCATCACAATGAACAAAACATGCTGGAGAGATAGGTTCCTGACCCAGAGGCTCCCCATACTCTGGAATAGACTGCCCATACATGTCAAGCAGAGTGCCTTATTGGCCCTCTTCAAAAGGAACCTTGATGACTGGATGGGAGATAGGAAATTCACCCTGGGGATCACGTCAGTTGCCCTGCTAGACAGGGGTCCAGGGAAGTAAATATTGTGGAAAGAAATATCCAGGGAATTATTATGGTAGGCTTGTATAGGCCCTTGGGCCAATAGCCTAGGACCAACCTATGAACCTATATAGTTGGCAATCCATTATGAAACATAGCTTCATTGGTGTTTACTAGGGTAATGACCACAAGAGCCTTTTAAAGTGTAGCCATGCATCCCAAATCTCTGACAAGTTCTGGTACCCTTGATAAGTACAAGCACTGGCTTCAGAGATGAAGCATTTACAACCAGGGGCCTGGGGGATGAACATTTACAGGCTACATGTGTCCATTAGAAACATAAGTGCCAAACCAGGGATTAATTTCTTGCTCCCAATCCATTTGTCCAAGTTACACTTCAATTGGGTTAAGGAGGAACTCTGCTTCACATGAATAGGAATCCTGTTCCAGAGAAGGAGGTAGTCTGCAGCAGGTCCTATTTATATCACAGGCACTTTAAGTCTTTAGAATTGGTAATTCTGATGTTGTTTGTTTGGCAGATATGCAGGAGTTCCATCAGAGTGGGGTCTGACAGTGTCTGTATGCTAGGTGCACATGTCTCCTCAACAGCCTGTAGGAGACAGAATACAGGAATAATTCCTTGAAGTGGTCTGCATAGGACATTTTATGAACACCATGTGTTCTTTAAGTGAGGAACCTCTGTGGACATTCCAATTGCTGGATATGCCTGGTTAGGTATATACCAAAGTGGGCATTGTACTCAATGATAGGCCTGATGAATGCTAAATACAGTGGAACAACCTGGTTGGACCTAGATGGCATGCCCTTCTTTATAAGTTGTACAACATAGAATAATTTCCTCACTACTGTAGATATGTGATGGTAAAAGGCTAGACTACTGTCTATGTGTGTCCCCAATTCCTTGACTTCTGGGTCAGCTCTTAGGAAAGTGTTGCCAATATCATAGTTACCAGGGGTGGATGACTTCCAAATGATATCTATTATGTATTTCTTGCCATTTAGTTTTAGTCCATGGCTCTGACACCAGTTGTTTTTCTGTGTCAGCCCTTCCTGGAGAACATTTGTATCAGTGTGTGTGTGTGTGTGTGTGTGGGGGGGTTCAATGACAGCTCCTAATCTGTAATCATCTACAAATTTAGTCAGCCAGAGGACATTGACATTGGTGTTCACTTCAGAGAAGTAAAGCCCAAAAAGGAGCAGTTCCAGGACCAATACCTGAGTGTCTCTGTTTGTGAATGGCCTCTTTATAGAAGTGGACTCTCCAATTCTAACTTCCTGGGTCCTGTCTGTGAGCCAGCTGGCTATCCACTGGGTGACATAAGGGTTTGTACCTAACCTCTTGAGTTTGTAAACAATGCCTGAATGGGGTATTTTGTCAAATGCATTGGCCAGGTCAAGGAAGGCAGTGTGAACTATTTTGCCCTCATCCATTGCTTTGATGACCTTTACAAAGAAGTCCACCAGGCTGAGTAGGGTCTACTTTAGAAAGACGAAAACGCAAACTCTCGAATGCTCACATGAGCAAATAATCAGAAACTCGAAATTGGTATTTTGGGATCGCAGTACACTGAAGATAGGAATATTTGCCCTTTCCTCACTGTAGTGTGATCTCGGAGTAGGAATATATATTTAGTGGGGGGTGTGGGGGTCACAGCCCCCCACAATACCAATTTCGAGTTTTTGATTATTCGCTCATATGAGCGTTCAAGAGTTTGCATTTTCGATTTTATGACATAGACCCACTGAGTATGCATGACCTGCCCTTGATAAAACCAAATTGGGTTGGGTCTAGTGTCTGGAGGTTTCCTATGTCATTATTGATCATTTCCATGATAATTCTTTCCTTGTCTTTGCATATGAGACTAGTGAGACTTGTGAGATGTATGGGTCTATAGTTTCCAAGGTCTGTAGATGGCCCACATTTGTGCAGAGGGATGACTATTGCTATTCTCCATTCATGAGGCACAAAGCCTGTTTGGAGACTACAGTTAAACAGCAATTCAGAAGGCCTGATAGGTCTTGTTTCATGCTATTTAGAAGGCATCCTGGGATACTGTCTGGGCATACTGATGCAATGTTCTTAGTCTTAGAGACAGCATTAAGGACCTATTTTCTAGTGATAGCAGGGGGAGTTATATTTGATGGTATTTCCTGAGGGAAGGTTGAAGTTAAGAGTTGGGAAAGTTGGAGCTAAATTTGTTGGCTAGTAGGTTTTCTTCATCTTCTAGCTCAGTATAGATGGCTCCATTTACAATGAGTTCTGCTCACAATTGTGTGTTGCCTTTGAGGTTGCAGACATAGCTAAAGAATCCCTTGTGGTTGTCCTTGGCCTGGGAGGCCACATTTACCTCAAACTTGGTTTTGGTAGACTTTATTTGTCCTCTGGCAGCTCTTTACTTGGGCAAAGTAGATAAATGATTAGTCTGTGCAAGTTACACAGGAAATTTAGGAAAGCTATTCTATTTAATAACTACTTGCTGATAAGATTTTTACTAATATTATAAACTTACTCTGGACCTCAGATGAGATAAAATATAAAACTAAGTATAAGAAATGGAATGCCAACAGGTATAATTAGCATTTGATTTTATCTGTCTTTATAAAAATATGAATCTTTATTTTGACATCTAGGCCATTACATATTTTTAAGAAACCGTTCAAAGTCTACCTGTATTACGCCATTAACTGAAATCAGCTTAGAAATATTTGTTAAACTTCAGTGCACAACCTTTTCAACAACTTTGTTGGACAACTTTTTTTTGCTGCCGTTTATTCATTGAGTTGTGTTCATCTGTTTTTAACACCAGGAATTTTGGCACAACAGGAATGCATGTCAACAGTTTACTTAAATTATAGTAACTTTATATTCATTGCTTCAGTAATGTTGTCTATCCACCTTAATTTCTGCTGCCCCAGCTTCTTTTGTCTTCTGTTCTTCCCAGTATTGATGTCTTCTTAAAAAAATTCCATTTTACTATCAAACCTTTCAATAAAATGTTTACATTTATTTGAAGTACTGAATGATTTGATCTTCCTGCAGTACATGGAATTCTCATTTTTTTGAATACCGCAGTTCAAAGAGTATCAATTTTCTATTGCACAAACTTACTTATAATTCAGCAATCACAACCATATGTCAGCACTGGGAAAAACAAGGCTTTAACTATATGGGACTTTCCTGATAATGCAATGTCTCTGCTCTTCAAAATGTTCTCCAAATATGTAATATCTTTACTTTAAAGAAGCAAGCTTTTTTAAAAATTTTTATTATTTCATGGTTGCAGTCACTGTCTGCAGATATCGCTGATCCCTGAGAAATAAAATACATCGCTGCTTCCACTTTTTCCCCATATCTTTGCATAAAACTGTTTGGCATATATAACATAATTTATTTTAGCTTAGTTTTTTATGTTGATACTGCATTTGTGCTTTCTACTGATACTTCATCAAAAAGCTCTACAACTCCTATTCACTTTGGCATAATCTGCATATTGGAGGTTATTTTGTTTTATCACAGTTTTGATTCTAATATCTAATTCATCTAATACAGCATTTTACATAATGTGCTCCTTTGTATGCCAACCCATACATGAGGAGTGAATAACTTAAATGTATATATCACTGCAAAATTCTCAAAAGATTTGTGGTAATGTATTTCCATTATGTAGATTTTTTGTTATTCATTTGCAAAGTGGACTCCAGTCAGGTGAATTTTTTATGCTAGAACGTAAGCCTTGGTTTTCCATTTATCTTTAAGTTGCCTTATAATGAGATGTACTTTTTAGATCTTGCACTTACTGGCATCCACGACCTAATGACTGTTTCTAAATTGGATAGAAAATCAAACACCATCAGACTTCCTTTACAGGTAGATAGCTGTCATCTTCCTCATCTATGACCCTCTCTCCCTATGGTGATTTTTTACAAGCTAAAAGAACTTGCATTTACAATTTGGATTTTCTCCATGAAGCTAGAAACATCATGTATACTTTCCTCTATAGAAGAACTCTATTAAGGGATGGAAGGTGGAAATACATCAAATACTGAAAAAAATTGATGGATTGCAATGAAATTTGTACTTAAAAGAAATTGATTTAGCAATTGATGATTTACAAGGAAATTCATATTGCAAAAACATCTTTAGGCAACTTTAACACATTACAGTTACTATTCATCAAACGTTTCCTATAGGATGCTGAACACTAGAGAACGCATATTAACAACTCATTGTACTTTTTATTTGTTTTGGAAAACATCCAATGCTTAATCCAATCTATTACTCTAACATATATAGTTTGATAATTATTTTAAACCTAAAGACAGCGCCTTCATGATGAATATCTCTGCAAGGAAGTGAGGCAAGGAAACAGTGGTGTAACGGTGACATAATTTTTGTATTGGGTCAAACTCAGTCATAAGGACTGATAAAATAAAACACTTACTTAATTTATTTAAGCGTTGCCATTTGCCATGGTGACCTGAGTTATATATGAAAAGGTGACCTGAGTTATTTATTTATTTAACATTTGTTTACCAGGAAAGTCCAACTTGGAACGAAGCCAATTTTGAGCAAAGACCCAGGGCAAAATGCTCCAGACACATGTCTTTGAATTGTTGGAGGAAACTGGAGCACTCAGAGGAAATCCACACAAATGCAAGGAGGACATGCAGACTGCACAGAAGGCACCCCAGCCAAGAATTGAACAGGAGAACCTCTTGCTGTGAGGTGACAATGTTACCGCTGGACCACTGCGCTGTCCAGTAATAATTAAAAAGGGTCTATGGACCAACCTGATTTCCTGGTCCATTCAACAAATTATAAAAGCAAATGTTAAATACCCTGGCTAAAATCTTGGAAAGTGTACACCAACAGCAATTATCTCAATTTATTTTATTTATTTATTTATTTTATTTTACATTTGTTTACCGGGAAAGTCCGACTGGACCATTTTCAGCGGAGACCCAGGGAGAAAAGCTCCAAGACATACTATGCATAAGAAAATTAGCAAACTTAACCACTTAACATTTTACAAAATAGAAGATACATAACATTTGTTAAAAAAAGTAGACAGATTACAATGTATGAATATATGCACCATGGAAAAAGTTAGTCTAGTAGTTAGTTACAACTATTAGTGAGTATAATAAATCTTGCAGACAGGTCTATTTGAGCAGAATACTAAAACAAACAATATTCTCTGTCAGTCTCAGCACAGATTCCTGAAGGGATTTTCTGTTAACACTATATTTCCTATGAATGTGTGTGAATGAGAGGGAGGATAGAGGAATGGTGAGGATGCAAGGAGTAGAGGTGGCGAAGGTGGATGAGTTTAAATACTTGGGGTCAATAGTTCAGAGTAATGGTGAGTGTGGAAGAGAGGTGAAGAAGAGAGTACAGGCAGGATGGAGTGGGTGAAGAAGAGTGTCATGAGTGATTTGTGACAGACGAGTACCTGTAAGAGTGAAAGGGAAGGTCTACAAGAGGGTAGTGAGACCAGCTATGTTATATGGGTTGGAGACAGTGGCACTGACAAAAAGGCAGGAATCTGAGCTGGATGTGGCAGAGTTAAAGATGTTAAGATTTGCACTGGGTGTGACGAAGGTGGACAGGATTAAGAATAAGTATATTAGAGGGTCATCCCAGGTTGGAAGGTTTGGAGACAAAGCCAGAGAGGCAAGATTACATTGGTTTGGACATGTGCTGAGAAGGGATGCTGAGTATATTGGGAAAAAGATGCTAAGGATGAAGCTACCAGCTAACAGGAAAAGAGGAAGACCTAAGATAAGGTTTATGTATGTGGTGAGAGAGGACATGAAGGTGGTTGGTGTGACAGAGCAAGATGCAGAGGACAGGAAGAAATGGAAACAGGCGATCCGCTGTGGCGACCCCTAACAGGAACAGCCGAAAGAAGATGATGATTCATGTAGGTCTTAGTAAAAATAATTAGTATTAGACCCCGTTTCTTGATATCTACAAGGTACATGATACCATCAATCATGAGTGTCTTATTCACAGGAGATTAGTAGGCTAAAGGTTTAAAGGCCCTTGCAAGCCTAGCCAATATGACCCAATTTTACCCAATACATGGTCCCTAGTGGCAAGAGGATAGCATGGATTTGTGCCTGTGCATTGAGTATCTTACAGATTGCCCCTGAACATAAGGGACACAGGCACTACCTTACCTGTGAGTTTGTGATTTCCCATCCATTGATCCAAACTGCATTTGAAGAGGGCCAGGGAGGGATCTGCTTAATGTGACTAGGAAACCTCTTCCAAAGAAGGGGTAATCTCTGAGACATATTCTTATCTCTCCAACATGTTTTGTTTGAGTAACTGACTAAGTTTAGATCCCTGGATCAGGTGACCCTTGTGCTGTTTGACTTGCAGATGTTTAGCAGCTCCATCAGGGCTGGATTTGTGAGTGCCTTGTAGGCCAGGCATAGGTCACCTCTTAATAGTCAGTAGAAGATAGAGTAAAGGGATAGGGCTTTTAGCGTATCCGCATAGTTCATGTTGTTTACTCAATGTATTTTCTTTGTGAGGAACCTCTGAGGTCACTCCAGCTGCTGTAAGTGCCTAATCAAGTACCTGCAAGATGGAGCACTGTACTTGATTATTGGTCTAATGAGGGCTGAGTACAGTGGAGCTATAATTTCCTTGGATCTGGATGCCATATCTTTACTTATAAGTTGTGTCACATAAAAGGCATTTTTCCCCACTGCGGATACATGGAGATCAAAGTTCAGGCTACTGTCTATCTGTGTAACAAGATCTCCCACATCTGAGTCCACTCTAAGGGGCCTGCTATTGATGTTGTAATTTGCATGGGTATTCAACTTCCCAAAGGGTATGGTAATGCATTTTTTTGCATTTAGTTTTAGGTAATGGGTTTTGGCACCAATCATTTGTCTGAGCTAGACCCTCCCGAAGGATATCTTTGGGGGATTCAGTGATTGCCCCCAGCTAGCTGTGATCGGCAAACTTTGTTATCCAGAAGCCTTCCACATTTTCCTTGACTTCAGAGAATTATATTCCCAGTACTGAGCTCTGTGGTGCACCACTAATAACAGGCCTCTTGCTGGATCTGGATTCACCCACTTTAACTATGTGTCCTGTCTGTGAGTCAACTGGCTATCCATTTGTTGATACAGGGATTTATGCCCAGTTTTGTGAGTTTATTTATAATACCTGAGTGGGGAATAATGTCAAATGCCTTGGCCAGGTCAAAGTAGGCAGTATGTACTGTCTTACCCTCATCCATGGCCTTAGTAACTTTTTCAAGAAATCCACTAGGTTTGGTAGGCATGATCTGCCCTTGACAAAGCCGAATTAGGTCAAGTGCAGTGTTTGGAGGTCTCCTTTATCATTATTTGTCAGGTGCATGATTACTCTTTCCATGAATTTATATATGACTAGTTAAAATTATGGGTCTGAAATTTGCCAGGTCAGTAGATTGTCCCGCTTTATGCAGAGG
Source organism: Protopterus annectens (assembly GCF_019279795.1). Classification (NCBI taxonomy): domain Eukaryota; kingdom Metazoa; phylum Chordata; order Ceratodontiformes; family Protopteridae; genus Protopterus; species Protopterus annectens. The sequence goes on along the minus strand of NC_056726.1, from coordinate 1,841,063,898 downwards.
GATGAATGTTGCTGTCCTTCACTCTGTTGGGACAAAGCCAGTCCAGAGGCTGTGGTTTAATAGAGATCCTAAAGGACCTGATAAGTCCTAATTTAAGCTTTAGAGAGTACGGTGGTAACCTGTTCTTTGGTGATAATTGGCGGAGGCATGTTAGAGGGTATTTTTGGGGAAGAACTGTGGGATGTTTGAGAGGTGAAATCTGAGCTAAATTTGTCAGCCAGCATATTTGTTATGTCTTCAGGTTGAGTATAGTTGATGCCATCTACAACTACATTTGCACATTGTTGGGTGTTGCCCTTAAGATTGCTGGCATAACTGAAAAATGCCTTGCAGTTATCCTTAGCTTTGGAAGTTATTTGTACCTCAAAGTCTGCTTTCAGAGACTTAACTAGTACCATGATTTGCTTGTTTAGACTAATGATGAACGTATTTCTCTGTTGTGCACATTCCCTCATACTTCTGGATAGGCTTTTCTGTTGTTTTTGCAGTTTGACTTGCATTTATTTTGATCTGTCACTGCTGTTTTACGCAGTAGTTTATATGGTTGTACAGAGCTTTTGTTTATGCCTCTACATAGCTTTCTGTGTTTTCAGGATTTGGGGGAGCCTGGAAACTAGCTATGGCATCCCTTAATAGGAGGTAATTTACCTTAGAGAAATTCTTAAAGTTTTCTGGGTTAGGTGGGGGGACTAGTTTTAACTTTATTTCAAGGGAGGCCACTTTGTGATCTGATCTTACTGGTGAGGATGTAATACGGGGGGGGGGGGGAGTACTCCCATATTTTTCAGTACCAGGTCTAGGGTGTTTATTCGCCTACAGGTAGTGCAGACTAGCTGCTCCAGGGTATTTGAATTTACAAAGTCAAGAAATCTTTTTGCCTGCAGGTTAGTGGTCGTGTATGCCTCCCAATTAATGGAGGTGTAGTTAAAATCACCCATGAGTATGGTATTGGTCTGGATGGTGAGTGATTCCAGTAACTTTGGATATGATGTATGGGTTTCCTGGTTCATAGTGGGGGGCCTGTAGCTAGCAGTAATATGATAATGGATATTTTCCATGGTTAGTAGGACATGGAATAGCTCAAGCATCATAATTTTTGACCAGCTTTGAGGTGTGCTTATCCTTTATGTAGTAAGATACACCTTAACCTTTAGCTCTTTCATGTTCAGTGGGTGGTCAAAATGTATAAAAGGCATTACAGCTATGCACTGCTGGAGTGCGTCCCATGGCTCTGAACCATAGTTCAGTAACTGAACAGACATCAGTATTTTCTAGGGTGAGAAGAGCTTCCAGGGAGTGCAGTTTCTTGTTGAGGATCCTAGCACTAACACCTTTAGCTTGTCCAAAGTAGCTTGTGTTATGTTGGTGGTTTGTCTGTTTGGCAATGCCTAAAAAGGCACTATAGGGGTGTGTGACACCCCTGCCCTGGCCCAGTAATCAGGAGCCTCAATCCTCACCACTAACACCAGTGAGGGACGTGCACATTGGGAAGATGAAGAGTACATACACAGTAAAGTATAATTTCCCTTAAGAGCACACATAGACCACAATCAGTCTGGGGCTGGTTTCTCCCTTTCTCTCCAGATCCCCAATAAGATTCCCCACTGACACAGCTATAGGGTTCAGATCTCAGCCAAGTGGTCAAACCAAAATCTCTAGCACCCTCTCTGTCCAGCCAGTGTGCTTTGTGTCCCTGCCCAAGTAGCTGACACACACACTTTGAGATTTGATTTATATACAAACACTCCTGGAGAAGGCCGGCACAGGTTCACTAGCTATGCCCCCTTCTGCCAGACTATAAGGTAGAAATCACTGCCACCAACCACTACTTATCAGTTCCTAATATGGCCCTTACCAAAGAGGTGTTCAATTCTACTGTGCAATGTTACTTTTATCCAAATGGTAAGTTTGACTACGACTTGAATGCTATTTAGGAGTGGCTTGTACAGTATCACCAGATACATATGCAAGTACTCTGAGAGGTTAAATATCTCTACACAAAACCATCCACAATTAAAAGATTTAAAATATTTAATAATACATAAAAGCACAAGACAATACTTATTAACTCAACACAGTGACAATAGAGTTCAGAATCACAGGAAATACTTTAAAACAACATTGTAGGACAGTCTCACATTAATATAGAAAACGTCTATACTAATATTGCTATATTCCTATCTGTCTCTAAGATAAGCTATGTTATAAATAACTTACTTACAGAGCAAGCAAGGCAAGTGTTGGGGAGTTGTTAACAGGTCCAGAACAAGATACAAAAATGCCTGACTTTTTCTCTGAGATAGTTCTTAAGTTAATAATACACATTACTGCTGAAGCATCTCAGATTACATCATTCTTATCACCTCTGCCTAAGTTTCCCAGGCTAGGAGGAACTTAAATTTTAATGTCTCTGTTAAAAATACTTATTTCTCAGAAGCTGACAATTCTCTCTTAGAAGCTTGCCTGAAACTTAAAGTCGTAAAACAATTACCTTGGAAACCTGTAACTACCTCTGTTTCCAGACAACAGAATGAAGCTCCTAGCCTAGACATCCTGTCTCTTAGCTGAGATAAATTAACTTTATAACACATCATAAATCTCCTTACTTATCAATTTATTTTTTTAAGAGTTTTGCAGGTTAACTCTGTATTTCCCAGTTTCTACTATGAAACCATACATTTACATTGACATATAGTTTATACACATTTCTGCTCTTTTCCAGCAGGGAGTACTGTGGTTACAGTCTTGAAGCTAGTACAGAACATGTAGTTTTCTTACATTTTTAAGGCAAGCATACAAATCATATTACTATTCAGAAATGACATAGAATTATTTACAAAATTCTATCTATCTGGGCTGGCAGTGTCACATTTCTGTATAAATCATATTAATATTTTCAGGTGACATATAATTATTTACAAAATTCCAGCTAGCTGAGCTGGCAGCGTCTCGGTTTATCACAGGGTGAATAATGTTTTGGCCAATATCTGAAATCCTAACACTGACAGGTGAAGACCATCCCTGGCAATGCAGTGTGGCCTATCAACCATGTCCTCCCAGGCCGACAAGTATTGGACCCCTTTGGAATGACACGAGTAGCTAAGCCAATTGTTAAAGTTGATAATTTTCTTCTGGTATTGTGGCATAATCCTTGGAGACAGTAGAATGCTGCTCAAAGCTAGACTCATACCTGCCTGTGGCACATATTCTGAGAATTAAATCATGTCTCTCTTCATATAGTTCAAGGAAGTATGCCTCAGGTCATTCTCACCGGAATGGACTATGACTAAGTCATACTGGTACTTAGGGATAAGTGACCTGAGTGCTTGTGTGATCTGGTGAATCCTGGCCCCGATAGGCAGCTATAACTGCAACCGTCTCCTTATCCAGCCTAGTAAGAGGGACATCAGTGTGTCTCTCAATGAAGTCTGCTATGATCAGAGTATTGGGTCGTGGAGTGTTTCACCTTATGGGTTTGGTAGTTGAGGCACAATGAGATGTAGCTTTATGTGTCGTGATGGGAACTGTCTTTTTTGTGTACATGCAGAGTATCTGAGGACTGCGCTGGACAGACCTTTGCGGTTTGTGTAAGTTACATGTGAGTACCTCCTCATATGTGGGCCTATGTGTGTGGTCCTTTTTGAGTAGAGTGAGTGATGTCTGTGAGTCACTGAGAACCTGTCTGTTGCCTTTTGTGCCTGTATATGAGAGTCTAGCCTCAAGTGTTATTGTGTAATTACACCTGTCACTTACTTTATTTGTCCGTTCGAAAATTAAGTGGTTGTCAGTGTACATAAGGCAATTATTACATTGCCTCAGGATACCCATGTCCACCAAGCTGGATGCAGAGATAGAGGGAAAATGCCCATCTATGTTTGCAGGTCCTATGTGTACTTCAAAGGAATATGAGTGGAGGGTGTTTGTGACTGGATGAAGGAAGTGTGCTCATGTGGTGTAATCTGCAGCTAACCTAACCAGAGATGCTGCCCAATACCAAATCAGATGCTTTCTGAGGAGCAGTGGTCCTGGGTGCTATAATAAGGTAACTAGCACAGTAAACCTTTACAGTATAATGAAAATTAACAATGTTTCCAGATATTTGCATCTGTACATGGCACTGGCACAGCAAACAGCTCAGTGCAAAAGTGCCAAAGTTATACCAACACAAGAAATACTGAAAACTGACTGAGCCCTCTGGCTAATACATTGACTACACTTAAAACCCTTTTGTGTGTTTCCAAGCTCAGATAAACCAGGTAAACACTAGATGAATAATCCCAATCCTCCTAATATAAAAGCACAGTAAAAGAGTGTCAGGAATGAAATGCTACCACAAACAAACTTAAAGATATGGATACAGCAGTTTACTTTGAACAGCTGATAAAATTTTGATTATTCAGTAAAAGTACTTCACTTTGTAGAAATGGGCCAAGAGCCACTCAACTGTACAAAATTTATAGAGGCACTAAAACAAGATTAGATGATTAATAAGCCCTCCAGCCAATAAAACGACATGCAGAAAACTGAAAGGTTTCCCTAATCCCAACAGATCTGGCTACCACCCAGTGAACTAGATAGAAAATCCACTGACCTCTTGATGGAAAAATACATAAAATCGCTTGCTAGAGTGTAAAAAATACACTACTTTATCCAACAGATAGCTAGATAATGAATTTAGAGCGAGTAAATCAGTAGAAAAGACAAAGAGAGGCAAATGCATTTTTTTCAAAATAAGTACAAGGAAAGGCAAATAAATAATTCAAGATATCAACAACAGTGGACAACAGGAGGAGCTTATGAAGCCCAATTTACATTAAGGGTGGGTAGCTTAAAATCACCTGGCTTAAAAAGCCGATCAAGGGAAAGGGAGGGTGGATGAAAAATAACTAGCAGGGAATCACCAGCAGTGCTTGTAGTGGAGTCTTCTCAGAAAAGACAAAGACCCAGAAATTCACTGTGTATTTAAGTGTCACTTGAGAACAATTTAACCAATGAAAAACATGTGAAATGAGCAGCCTAGATAATTTAGGAGTCTACCTCTCAAAAACACCAGGCCAAGCAGATTTCTTAAAACAGAAAATAAAAATGGAGCAGATAAAACTGAAAGCAGCTCTATCTGTTTAAGCAACTCACAAACAAAATATATAGGTTTACTTTCTTACCCCAGCAGAGAATCACCAGCCATGCTTGTAGTAAAGTCTTTGCAGGCAAGATCCTAAATTTTTCTTTCAAGGCTGAGAATTAAACCTTGTATTTTGTGACTGTGAAATAAACACCATAACCATTATACCAATTTCCAATACCTTGCTACATTGAACCAAATTTGTTCACTCCATACCTGAAACTGATAGAGGCAAACAAAAAAAAAAGACTTGGTCCATATTCTTTCTCATTATATATGCCAGCAGTCTATTCTCGAAACACAGTGACCATCTTATTGTAAAATGTATGGATGTGGCTGCTAATCTATTATATATGAGTGATCCTTGTGCCACTGTCTATGGAAAACCTCATGCTATCACTCTTCAACTGGACACCTGGTTTTGTAACTCCCATATGTTGCTTGATGCCTGTAAAAGCAATCCATTTTATTCTTAAGCAACCACTGTTATTCCACTTATTTAACAGACATGATCATCACTTCTCATAAGAGATACTGGATTCAGTGCTCTGACAGTACCTAGAACTATTAGCCAGAGTTCACTATCTCTGACAATCATAATGACTATATTGTCAAGAAGTGTAAGCAATAATTGGGTTTCCTGTATCTGACTAGATAATCTAAGCAAGTCACTGATATTTACCCAAAAAATTCTGTTTTCTCTTTACCCATCTTTCAACTGCAAAATATCATAAAATAGATAATGCAGAATTTAAATTATAACTTATTCAAGTATCATATGTACTGTCAGAGTTTAAGAATAATAATAATATAATTATATTATTATATTATAATAATAAAAAAGTGAAATACTGTTATAGTATCATGACGGAAGGCCACAGCAGACAGACAGTAAGAACAAGAATGTTTTAGGTGGATGTCTTTATAAGAAATTATGAGAGTGTGGGCATCTTGATATGGGAAAATACAAAGAAAGAAACGTATCAAATCTGCAGCAATGTTGGTTGACACCACATTTGCTATCCTCCACACAGCCTGAATCTGAGGATCAGAACACATTGTTTCAATGGCAAAGATCAATATAAATTCCTGTCAGATATGACTACAAAAAAAAAAAGAAAATCAGACACCTTTATGTTTACTAAGACACAGGGGGGAAATTAATAAAGTCTACTCTCATTTTCTATGTAGGCATCATGTCATGCTGCTTACATGAAAGTAAGCAGGTTTTACATTCAAAAACACAGCTGGGTGGCGGTCACGCACGTGCCAGCACGGAAATATCCATGGCATGCAAATCACCTCATAAGCAGGTGAATACCATGCAAATGAGTCAAGTAGAGCAATCAAGCAAGCAGATAGGCGCTTCTGCAGACCCAATGTCAGTGTCCGTAGTGCACATGGAAAAAGTCCGTATACAGGAATGTAGATAGGCAAAAGGGGCTGTAAAAATGTAGGTAGATGGACAGAAATGGCATAGCACATGCAGATATTAGCGAAACTATCCACCGCGTGCCTGAAAAAATAAAAGAAATAAGTTAAAATAATTATTTTTTTAATAATCTTTGAATGTTTGCATGGTGCACCACAGTACGCAAACATGCCTCAAAAAAAAATAAAACAAATAAATAAATAAAATAAAAACTGGAAAAACAAAAGTAATATTATGTGACAGCAATGTATTACAGGTCTCTACTTGGAGTATATGTAATGGTGTAGTGGTGGTATTGCTAACATGGTAGAGTTTTGAACCGTGTTGTTTCCAGGGTCTGAGCATGGATCTCTATGTAAATGAGGTGGAGTTACTGAATAGCACAAAATGCTATCCATGTCAATATATCCCCTCCATGTAGGCACAGAAGAATGGTGGTGTCCACACAAGAGACAGCTGACATCAAGGGAGGGTGTGTCCAGTAACTTCTAAACTGATTTGAGCTTTACTGTGTCTGTTTACATTGCATGCCACCATGCTGAGCCTGGAAGTTTGGGGATGCGTGTATACCAAGTGCTAAGCTTTGTTAACCTATGGACCCATGTTTCCACATGTTTGCACAGCACACTGCCATGCTAAGCCTGGAAGCATGGGGGAGTGTACACAAAGTGCTAAGCTGTGTTTACCTACCAGCACGTGTTTGCGCAGTGCACCACAGTGCTGAGTGTATATAAAAGGTAATGACATATTAATTAGGTTTGACCCCTGTTTAACTTAAACTATGGCTATTAAATGATGTTAAGGATATAACAGGCAGGTGGAATGCATCACAGATAGCCAATCACACAGTCAGCAACTACAGCAGAGCGCTATAAAGTATGCATACACCCTACAATCTGATTTTTCCCCATACTCTGCACCATTGGAATAGAGACTTGGAAATTTTAACTGAAAGAATGCTATGGGCTGCTGCAGGTCTGCTACATCTGTATCTGCTAGATGCTGAGGTCAATGCTGCTGCTGAGAATAGGCCTAGGCACAAACGGAGAAGAGTGCTCAGGCCCAGGGTAACCTTCCAGGTGCTACATGAGCTGGAGAATGTAGAGTGCTACAGGGTGGACAGGGACATACTACAACAACTCAATGAGCTCTGCCGCTCTCAACTCAGACCCAGAGCCAACAGAGGGGAGCCCATCCCAGTGGAAACAAAGGTATGTATAGCCCTTAGGATAATAGCCACAGGTACCTTCCAAAGACCAACTGGGGACATGATGGGGGTCTCACAGGCATCAACAGCCAGGGTACTCCACCAGGTCCTAGATGCCATGCCACCACATACCAGTGAGCACATTTCTTTTCCCCTCACTCCTGATGCGAGGGCCAGCAATATGCCACACTTCTACTGTATAACACACTACCCTGAGGTACTGGGTGCCATACATTGAACTCATGTACACATCAAGGCACCACCTGGTGAGGCGGGTAGATTGTACATCAACCGCAAGGGGTACCACTCCATTAACTGCCAGGTCGTGTGCAATGCCCAAGGCATTATCATGAATGTGTGTGCTGGCAGCCCTGGCAGTTATCACTATTCCCATATCTGGCATACACCACAGCTGTATCAGATGTTTGCTAATGGGGATATCCCACATGGTCATTTACTGTGGGATGCTGGCTATGCACTGGAACTGGGGATGATGACACCCATCAGAAATGCACCCGCACCCACGGAATGCTATAATGAGGCACACGTACCAACTAGGAACATCATAGGGCATGTGTTTGGGCTTCTTAAGTCACGCTTCCAGTGCCTCGATATATCTGGTGGAGCCTTGCAGTACTCTCCAGCCACATGTGCACAGATATTCACAGTATGTGCCTTGCTACACAATTTGATCCTGTGGAAACAGTTGCAGTAGGATCAGCAAAGGGAAGGGATACACAGCCCCCCCACCAGTACCTAGGTTCCACACTCACAGGAGGACTCGGAAGAGAAACTCCCTGATGATGTCCCTGTAGGCAGACAGAGGAATGGCCAGTATGTCCTGGCTTTAGCTAAGAAGCAATGCATAGCACATGCACTGACAACCTAGGGACCTAGGAACTGACAACTTACTCCAGCTCACATACAGATATTAAAAATGATGCCAGGCTGCCCACACAACCTGTACCTAACCATGCATGTATCAGACAGATTCAGCCCAGAACTACAGTTCTGTCAACTGCTGCATTTGCAAAGTAAGTCACTCACCTACATATATAGTGGATTATTTGGAGAGATGTGACATCCACCACTACAGATACCCAGTCCAATAGTTTGTGTTCCATAATATTCACTAGGCCTCATGGTTGCAATTTTCACTACAGCATTCAAGGGAGATGTTAAACAGTAATGTCACATGATATTTGCATTACTGTCTCTGCCAGCAGATCATGTGCTGTTCTTCCCCCACTCCCAACACTTCAGTGTTCCCATACAAATGTTGTAACATTAAGTCAGCAATGGCATATCAGCAGACTAGGCAATCACAGGGCTCTAACATAGAACCCAATCACACAATGTATGTCTCATGTAACGCAGGGATAACAACGTACATATGTATGCTGTTGATTTTGTGATGAAGGACCATATCTGTCTGGCAGTCTGGGTGGCTCAGTGAATTATGGATGTCAGTATAGGTAATGGTGTTGATGGTTCAAATCTGGAAGTATGCACAGCTTTTGCATAAGAGGTATTAATATGCTGGTGTTTCCACAGACTGTCATACCTCTCAATCTGTTAGTGCAAGAAATCTAGACCAAACCAGGAAGAATTGGGGGACAAAGGCTCAAAAATAGTGACAGACAGTACAGATTGCTCCGATTAACCTAGGCAGCTCCTAGTATTAAATTGAGTTGCATTATTACAGAATATCTGAAGGATATAAAGTCAGACACTCAAATGTGTGTCTGTAGTTAGTATTAGTCAGTGACTTCAATATACAATAATTTACCAGAACACCAAAAATGTATGAGGAACAGACCAAAATATGAGGCAAAATTCTGGACATTCTGCAAAAATCTGTACAGCTGAGAGGTATGCAGACTGTCAGTCTGTGTGTGGAGTAACAGTATGAGCCTCAGACAGCTAGGGAATGCTGTGGACAATTTGAGGGAAGTGCAGTACTGCAGAAACAGGTGCAGCTGGCAATGTCTACAACACACAAAATCCTGGATTGAAGAACAGGTAGATCTGGCCTGGAGTCACCTTGTAAGTACTGCCAGTCCCACTTGGCATGCTCCTACATTTATTTAAAGTTAGCACAATTCAGGTGCCTCGTCATCAAAATGACCTGCAATTTGTAAATATGTCTGCACATACGGGCATATACCTATACATATCTGTCTGTCCCTATCTTTCTCTCACATGATTAGCACATCTATCGCTATGTACTGTCAAATAGATATATACTGATATATATATATATATATATATATATATATATATATATATATATACCTGTATACAGTACCTTGATACATAGACTCTCCACATATATCTACCTAGCACATATACATATCATACACACACAGCTACATTTATAGAGACATCCATGTTATAGACAAATAACTGTGTCGATGTATGTATTGTCCCACATACCCTATTAATGGTGAGTAAATCTGCACTCACATATCCATACAGTTGCTCAAAGGAACCAAACTAAGGGTGCAACAGTACATAATCCACACACCTACAGATCCCTGTGCCTGCTGGATATCACCATGTAGACAGACACAAGTGAGCAGGTGTGGTGTAATGTATAATGTTGTCAACACACGCACAGACAGGGCGCAATGACCCTAGCCACAGGTTTGCCTGTCAAACTGCAATCAGCCGCATATGGCCATACTGGTAACTGTACACACATACCAAAGATAATAACAGTTATTTCACTGCTAGGACACTAGATGCAGATAACAGTACAAAGCAATATCATTCTTCAGGCCACACATGCTGCACAACACAAGCCTAGATTGTGTACTCCACAAGTACTGTGCCTGCAATGACATATAAAACAGACAAAACCTGTGGCACCTGCACTAAGTACTGTAAGCTATAGTGTATAAGACTAGATAAGCAGAAGTTCTACTGTGACTCCAGCCAACTTGGTGTGTGTGTGTGTGTGTGTGTGTGTGTGTGTGTGTGTGTGTGTGTGTGTGTGTGTGTGTGTGTGTATATATATCCCCCTGCAACACAATGGACATGCCCTCATGGGCTATCCACCTAAAACGGTTATGCATCTTTTGGCCCTGTAACTAGCTGCCAGCTTCCAAACTGCCTACTCTACAAGGCCTGATGATGTCATCCACTTTAAGGTTGCTGGCTGACAGACTAACATCAGACAGAAATTGTGGTGTGTGCAATAACTACTGTGAGCTATAGTATATAAGACTGGATAAGTAGGGGTTGTAATCTCACTCCAGCCAACTTGGTGTGTGTGTGTGTCTGTGTGTGTGTGTGTCTGCGTGTTCGCACATGTGTGTGTGTGTGTGTGTGTGTGTGTGTGTGTATATATATATATATATATATATATATATATATATATATATATATCCCTGCAACACAATGGACATGCCCTCATGGGCTATCCAACTACAATGGTTACGCACCTTTTGGCCCTGTAACTAGCTGCCAGCTTTCAAACTGCCCCTTCTACAAGGCCTGCAGATGTCATTCACCTTAAGACTGCAGGCTGACAGTCTAACATCAGACAAAAGCCATGGCACGTGAGATAACTACTGTGAGCTATAGTGTATAAGACTAGATAGGTAGGGGTTCTAATCTCACTCCAGCCAACTTGGTATGTTTGTGTGTGTGTGTGTGTGTGTGTGTGTGTGTGTGTGTTTGCGCGCACGTGTGTATGTATATATATATATATATATAAATATCCCCCTGTAACACAATGGACAAGTCCTCATGGGCTATCCACCTGCAATGATCATGCACCTTTTGGTGCTGTAACCAGCTGTCGGCTTCCAAACTGCCCTCTCTACAAGGCCTGATGATTTCATCCTCCTTAAGATCACCGGCTGACACTCTAACATCAGACAAAGGCCATGGCATATGCAATAACTACTGTGATCAATAGGTAGGGTTTCTAGTCTCACACCACCCAATTTGGTGTGTCTGTATATCCATATGGCATATGTATGATAACATACGTAGGGTTTAGTATTATTTTATTTGTAGCAGATGATGTTCCCCCCCACAAATGATTGACCACAACAAGGGCTGCTATCAACAAGCATTATATGTTCTAAACTGATAGTACTAGCAGACATGAGGTGTGTTGCGTGCATCGGGTACTGTGATCTGTAGTATTGTGTACCAGTACATAGGTAAGTGTTCTAATCTACCTACAGCCAACTTGCACTATGTGTGTACCTTGGCATGTCATGTATGCAGGGAGTGGAAGTGGTGCTAGCCTGAATGTGGCTATGTTTGTGTTTGAGGCTGTTACAGCATTTTACAACATGTTACGGAGCCATATAGCATAAATCCAACTAATGCCTCCAGGTGCATCTGCAGTTAACTCCTACTGGCACCTCTAGGCATCAAATATTGTTTGCTCATATTTGCATTAATAATTCCAAAATCATGCTATGGTCAAGGTTTTAAAATATTTAATCTTATAGCATACAGAATGGCAAACTAAAGTGCATTAATATTTGACCTCTGTCTAGTGCAAGTAAAGAGATATTAATTGCTGTTTTTATGATATTAATTTATATAGATATAATTTTCACATTTTTCTAAATATCTCAACAATCAAGTAAAACAGACAGAGCTCCTTAACCTCATATGAAAGCTGTCAGCTAGATGAATAAAATTCTGCTGACAGTATGTGTGTAATCTGAGTGGTTGCTGAGATACTGTAAATTGTTTACTAAATATTACAAATATAATAGTTACCATGTTTACTGTGACTTATAAAATTCAGTTTAAGACCTAGAACCTAAAGAATACTACGACTATAAAAATAGTTTGTGCTGAAGAGTTTGCCAGTTATACTACTTTCATAACCCCTACGGTTCTAGAGATATGAACATTTATTTGAAATGTGAGGACATAAAGGCTTAGGCTCTTCCCATTGGAAGTTACTGTGCAAACTTCCTGAGCTCCATTGAAGTGAATGAGTTAAATAGCATAATGGCCATACAGCCCTCACAATCAGAGACATCTGTATACCCCTTGGTACAGGATCAGCACATATTGCCCTAGTCCAACAGGGACTCAGGCAGATGCTGTGTGTTGAGATGGTCATACAGATGGCATGTGCTGAGATGCACAGAGGAGCTCTGTGCACCATTAGGCAAGGTCTGTTTCAAGGGTGTCTTTAAGTCTGCTAGACAAATGTCTCCCACAAGCATGTAGTACTAACATCACATAGTAGATTAATATCCTTACAGTGAGTCATCCATCTACTATGCTTCCTACAGATAGGTAGCATATGCATTCGAGCAGGGTCACACCCTGCCTTGTATGCAAGGCACAGATCACCTCTGAGTAGTCTACATACCACAGTTGGCAATGACAATCATTGCAGACGATTAGCAGTGAACAGGGGAAGTAACCTTGCGAGAGACCATACTGTTGTGTGCAAGTGCCAGTACAGCTTGAAAAGGTTTATCAACAAATGGCCATTGCATTCAGATATTGGCATGCTGAGGGAAGAGTATGTGGAGGTTATGTATGTCACCTACTGGTAACTGTAGCCTCAGCTATGCCATATGATTTCTGTCATACCACTGTAGAGCCATGGTGATCTGAGGCACATTAAGTGTAAACCTGTGTAGTCAGGTCTGTGTGCCCACTTTTCACTCCTGAGTATGTACATCACATGAGGGGACTGATGTGCTACTAACTGGGGACAATATTGTAGTGTCCGCACACACTTGGGCCATTACACATGAAGGTATGGACACACAGTACTGTACCCTTTAATGGTCACTGTTCATTAGGATGTGGGGATGCATTCACTGTTGTACCACCTATACTAACAGGGTTTAAGTGTAAATCTCAGACTGTCACTGCCATACTGAATGTGGTAGCCAGCACAGCTACCATTGTCTGCAATAGCACCCTTGACATGTCACCACACAGGCATATCGTACAACTGTAGCAGCCACACAGGTGCCATGGTACACCAATACAAAGTGTAGATAATATGTCCTATGGTGTCTGTGTCACAACAGTACAAATGCAGTCCATCTCTTACATCCTTTGAAGGGGATGTGTATGTCCCCATACAGGGAGGTGACAGATCCCACTGTGTACCACCCATGTTACCATGACAGGAGTGACATGTGTCTCACATGTTCTACACACCTACATCAATGTGATATACATAGTACATACTGGGGAGACTGCTATGTAATACAGACAGTGCACCCTACATGAAACAAGCCCCCCATGCATGTAAACCATAAATTTGCTGTGACACACATCATGTGCAGGTCACACAATGGGATGCAGAACATAACAAGCATAACTGATGTCAGCCAACTGTCTGAACCGGACACAGGATATTTGTAGATTAGTCAACTCCATCACCTCAACTTGTAGATGTGTAGGTTCCGAACACCCAGGGGACATGTATCAAGGGTTGCAGACCTTATCACAAATTATGAATGCATGAGTACGCTGACTGGCCCCATTGTCCTTGTTAGACATTTATACACATATGAACCTATGGAGCCATGCATGTATACTGCTGTACCTTGCTGAAGTCATATTTCTGCTGTGCTGCCATGCCATCCTGTGCCATTTTATTGCTATCATGTGTCCATAGGTTATCCCCTCAGACTCCTGGAGCAGAAACATACACAAGTCCATGACACACCTGCCACTGTGTAACAATACTGCCAGTACAACATCATACAACATAAGGTACACAAAAGTATGTTGTGTACTCATGACACATGCCAGCATACAGTATCTGTTGATGACCACTACAAGTGCCATGGCAAAACAATAATGCATTACACAAGTACATGTCAAGTAATATAGTCACACTGTGCATCAGACACATAGCGTCCTTTCCCTGCATCAATGAGAAGGATGATAGGGATGTGGTACAGGTATCCTCACTTGCAAAGTGAGTTGTGTGGGGGTGCTGGAGGACTAGGCTGGCCCAAATGGTTGACAAAATGTGTGTGAGTCAGGAAGGGAGCGGGATAGATTGACCATGGAGAGGTGCTGTCTGTGTCTGTAGGTGACCTGCATGTGACAGTGGTGTGTGTGTGTGTGTGTGTGTGTGTGTGTGTGTGTGTGTGTGTACATGTACACAGTCAAGCTCAGTGCTAGCCCTGTTTGTATATGTTGGACAGCTGTGGACCGTACATGATAGAGTTGGCACTTCACCATCTCTGGCCTTGAATACAGCAACTGGCTCTGCCAGGAGTTGCACTGGCATGACCATGGCCAAGGTCAGACATGGTGTTAGTACCTGATGGTGGCTGTTGTCTGCTGGGACCATGTCCCACACTGGACCACCCAGAACCACGAACCCATGGTCTACCACATCGTGGTATGGACAGCACACTCCCCTTTGAAGCAATGGATGTACTGCCACTACGGGAGCATGACTGAGTATAGCCATGTGGACTCTCAACAAATGGTGTTGCTGACCTACGTCCATAGGTCTGATGCCCGACTCCAACCAGATGTTCCAGGACAATGTGCAGTCCAAGACAGACACTGTTTCAGCCCACTGTCTGTCCACTGCATCAGTGAACCAATCCAGGGTGTCCCCAGTGCAGTGGAGGCAGTCACAGATGTCCAACTGTGCTGCATCCATAGCAGTAAGCATACGTCTGGTGTTCCATTCAGAACATGCTTGTGCCTCCATGATGGTCCGAAACATGCACCAAGTGACCCATGATGTGACACTTGCCACAGGTGGTGGATGGACAGCAGGCATCCTAAAAACACCCCTGTCAATCTGCCTGTGTGGGACCTCACCAGCACTCTGGCTATGGCTAGTGTCTACAATCACTGGAGCCATAGTTGCTACACTGTCCTGTGCAATGTCTCCACCCTCTGACTGTCCAATATCTGTGGCCTGTGGGGACTGCGTATGTGTGGGCATACTGACTGTGTGCAGCAACAATGGGGGCAGAAGAGGGATGCCAACCTCTGGGACAGATTCATCCCCTGACAACCCTACCTGTGCCTCACTGTAGCCAACATTATCATCAAAGTTCGAAGAGACATTGACATCAGGTTGTGTGGGGGAGAGACTCCAAACCCCCAGTCACCTGAGAAAACCAAGCCAAAAGCAGTACATTACTCCCTGCACTACTATGTATGGAAAATCCACCAACAGTCATAATAATGAGGATCAACAACTGCATTACCAGTCTCACATCTTCTCATCTCTGCTTTCATGTACAACAAGCCTGTATAACAAGCAAAGCAGGTAAATCAATTGAAACTTGGCCAGTACAATTAACTTTTAGTTAGTCAATATGAAATTATATGTGGTAAACCAACACATAAAATCCAGTATACCTATCTTAACAAATACAAAAGGAAGAAACTGTTGTCCAAGGGCAAAAAGGAACAAATTCCAAATTGGATAAACTCCCTCCTTAGCCTCAACAAGCAAAGTAGATCACTAGTGAACACCTCCAAAGCCAATTATGAATTGAAACTAGCCTCCAAAACAAACAGAAACACAAAGCCTTCTTCAGTTACATCAGGAACCTCCATGGCAAACCCAGGTTTGTTCCGAAGTAGTACTTAACAGTATCACCTACACTAATGCTGTTGAATCACCCATCCTGCTAGCAGATAAGTTCAGTGCAAACTTCACCCCTCTGTCCCCACCCCAGAGGCCCTTTCATCATCCCTGATACTTGTCCCGCACTTCATATCTCCATTGACCAAGTGTTAAAGGCCCTATCCAAGGCAAGGAACACAGCTTCCACTGACCCTGATAGCATCCTAAGCTGTATTCTGCACCATCTCCAGCAAGAACTGGTTTTGCCACTGAGCAACCTATTCAACCACAGCCTAAGTACAGGCTTTATCCCAGCAGAGTTGAGAACTGCCATTGTCATCCCATGCACAAAGGTGATGCCACTACTGACCCTGGAAACTATCGCCCCATTAGCTTGTCAAGTCTGATCTGTAAAGCCATGGAGCGTATTATTATGGATCTCATAAACAAGGACATAGGCAATCTCCAAGCATTTGAACCCACCCAGTTCAGATTCATCAAGGGCAGATCTTGTCTGTTGAACCTAGTTGACTTCTTTGAGACTGTCACCAAGGCCCTGGATGAAGGAAAGTCAGTACATACAGCTTACCTTGACTTGGCCAAGGCCTTTGACACAACCCCCCACTTGGACATCATTAAAAAGCAAACACAACTTAGCAGAAATCCCTATCTCATCAGGTAGGAGGTCAATTGGTTCACCAACAGGACCCTCAAGGTCAAAATAGGTGCCTCCACCTCCGATAGCAAACCTGTCACTAGTGGAGTTCCCAGGGATCTGTTCTGGGACCCCTACTGTTTGGCATATACTTATCAGAGGTCCAGGCAAACACAAAAGGCCTGTAGATTACCAAGTTTGAAGATGACTGTAAATTGGGTCCTGTCATTGACTCCCTAAATGATGTTAACATACTGCAAGAGGGTCTCACAGCAAAACTGATGATTGATGCCATATTCATGGCCTCAAGCTAAAAACAAAAAAAGTATCATCATACCATTCAGCAAAACCATGGCCCCTACTGATTACCACATCTATGGCAACCCCCTAAACACACAACCTGTAGTTAGAGATATGGGTACTCAGGTAAATAACAATCTCACATTTGGTGGCAGTGTTCAGAAAAGCATTTTACTTGGTTCATCTCATAGGTAAAGAGATTGCATCCAGAAAAAAGGTGGTTATTGCCTCTGTATACTCCTCCCTCACTAGATCAATAATTGAGCATAATGCCCCATCTGGTATTTACCTCTACAAACATCTGCACCAACTGGAAAGGCCACAGAAATATCTCACAATATCTAACAATCTCACATTTGGTGGCAGTGGTCAGAAAAGCATTTTACTTGGTTCATCTCATAGGTAAAGAGATTGCATCCAGAAAAAAGGTGGTTATTGCCTCTGTATACTCCTCCCTCATTAGATCAATAATTGAGCATAATGCCCCATCTGGTATTTACCTCTACAAACATCTGCACCAACTGGAAAGGCCACAGAAATATCTCACAAAGAGAATCTATGGCCTCCAACATCTGTCCTATACAGACATACTCAAATCACTATCATTCTACTCAGTATCATTCAGGTTGCTCAGAGGTGATCTGTGTCTCACTTACAAGGCAATCTCAGACTCTGCCCTGATAGAGATTCTCTATATCCATAAGTCTAAAAAGCTTGAAAGGACTGAATCTAATATGCAACATCAACAAACCCTGCTAGAGACACAATTTTGTCTCGCAGAGGCTGTCTTATCTCTGGAACAGACTTCCCATACACATCAATGTTCCTCACTGACCCTCTTCAAGCACAACTTTGATGAGTGGATGGGAAACCACAAAATCTGTCCCAGGGGTTCCACCTGTGCCCCTCACTGATAGGGGTGACAAGTTCTGATAGAGGTTTATTTTTGGAGATAAGTTCTAATAGAGGTTTATTCTTGGAGATAAACTCTTGGCTAGTCTTGTAAGGGCTCCACAGCCATTAGACTAGTAACCTCCTATGATCCTATAGATACAAATACAGGTTGCAATGCTTAAGGTATGTACCATCAGCTTTTGGGTTTTAAATGGTATGCTGGATTAACTGTCTCATGTAAACCAGGAGGTTTATTTCCTTTTAACTATAACTGCAAAAGTGTTTTCATTCAACTACACTCCTGTGATTACCCATTCTAAGAACCTTACGTAAATGTTCCAGAATGGAACATAGAAACATTGTACTCTGGTTACACACAAACTTACCTGTACATAGGGAATTACTGTGGCCCTTAACTTTCACAGCATATATATGTTCTGTAACAAAACAGTATCAAGCTTACCAGGAGCAGGACCACAGCCTTGGACAACACCTGAGGGACCTGTAAAAAGTTGAGGGTGAGATACTGTCAGTACCACTGCATGTTGCAGCACAGCAAGGTAATACGTGCATATATCTCACTTGTACAGTAGCTACTGGGTTACTTGATGTATTGGTCACATTTTGTGTATGAATGTACAACTGAGCTTAACCCCCCCAAAGCAGATAGACCTGACACCCATGTAAAAGTATGTATAGCCTGACACAATGACTGCGACAGTATTACAATGGTGATTAGAGTAATCTGCAAGGTCCTCTGCTGTGGACGCTGTGGCATCCTCCTCCACAATGTATGGTGTGATGGATGCTTGGGAGCTGTTGTGTGTTCCTAGGATTGCCAGGAATTCCTCAGTGGCTGAGAGTCATTGTTCTGCTGCAGGCCCTCCACCAGTGATGGCACAATCCCTGGCTATATCAGCTGCCCTTTGTCATGCAGCATTCACCATGTCTGTTGCCCAGTGTCGATCCTGCTCATATGTCCTGTCCTTGTGGCTACTAGCATTCACATCCCATAGAAGGTCTGCTCACAATGCAGCCTGCTGTTCCCTGTTACATCTCCTCCTGGATAGCAGGATGTGATGATGCTGCCTTAGTCCTTCAAGTATGATTTCATTCTCTGCATCTGAGAAGGGAGCATGGCATCTAAGGTACATCATTCCTGAAAGACAACACAAGGGGAGCACATTACAGGCTCAGATACGTGGATGCCCACTATGTACAGATAAAGCAAGGACAAAATGGCTGGCACTATTCACTGCTTGCTCACACATGTCATACCCCACAGTGTGACAACATACTACGTGTCGGGATACAACCGAGATAGTATCAATACTGAGGTATTTCCCTGTGTGCTATGAAAGATTCGGCTGTATGATCATACACCCAACACTCCAGACTACTGTGGTGTGTCCCCCTAAGGTCAACCACCCAATAATATGTCATAAGACCAGTGCCAGACTAACAGCAGTCTGCTATTACAACCACTATAAAGGGACAGTCCAACAACACCAGTGTGCTACAATGACAAAAGACAATGCAACCTTGAAGTATTGTATGTCCCCTCTAGGTGTAAGACAGCAGGATATCAATGCCATGTCATTACCACAGGTCTAAGAGAGGTGTACTGCTGTAATCCCTATTCCCCATACCTCTATCCTTCCATCTGCATCCTGTTATACACAAAAAACAGTCACATAACTGGTGGAGTGCAGTACTCCTCTGTGGAAATGTGCTAATAGGAATGTCTCGCAAAGGCATGCTCTGTGTCAGGAAAGTCTCATACAGAATATTTCCCCATAGCCAGCTGCTTCCATTTTTAACATGCTTCTCATTAGCAGGTAATTGCCTCTAAACTAGGGTTGCCACCTTCGTTCACGGCTAAAACCGGAGCCACGCCACGCCCCTCGCGTCACCAGTAACCCCGCCCCACCCCCTCTCCCGCCAACATACCGCCCATTTTGTGATGTCACGACAGCATCACTCAACGGGAACGCCCTCTTTTTTCGTTCCCGCCGCCTGCTTTTGGCTGATTTGCTATGCTTTTCTGTAAGAAAAGCATAGTAAATCAGCCGATCAACGGGAACGCCCTGTTTTTTCGCTCCTGCCACCTGCTTTTGGTTGATTTGCTATGCTTTTCTGTAAGAAAAGCATAGTAAATCAGCCGATTTACAAACTCCGATAGTCTGTTTCCTTTTTGAAACAGAATACCGGAGTTTGTACAGTGTTTTCCGGACTACCGGAGAATCAGTTTGATTTCCTGATAGTCCGGAAAAAAAACGAAGGGGTGGCAAGCCTACTCTAAACCAATCTGTGGCTCTGATATGCAAATTGCAGCCAAAACAGCTGAATTACACTATCATTAGCCAATGACATGCAACCACTGTGCAATATATAAGGCCTTCATGTAGATCAGGGCCCCTTTCTTAGCTGTTCAGATGGACATTACTGGGGTGAGGAGACTACAACATCACAAAGGGTAGGTCTGTACCAGAAACCATTACATAGAGCTGTGTGTACCACAGGTTGCAGCTGCTGCTGCTGGTAATAGACATAGGCAGAGCGTGTGAATGCTTTGAAGGACAACACGTTGTAGGTGCATCTGTGTCAGCCTTGTTGTAGAGGCAGATCCAGGATGAGGGTATCCTTTACACTCCAATTAAGGCATGTGTTTAAGGTACATATGTTAGGCAACTGTGTCAATAACAGAGTACTAGGCAACATATAGTAGTGCTATACGGACACGTGAAGTGTGTTCCTAACTTCAGGGCTGTGACTTCCAGCACTGAAAAGCAGTTATTTAATTTGCAATGCTTTGTGTGGATAAAGAGTGCATGAGTTATTCATTAATTGCTGTCTTCACAATAATGTAACCGAAGTGCAACACAACATTGGATTTGAACGCAGGACTGTGTGTGGCAAAATGTACTGTATGCAAGGCATTTAACAGACTGAGCTACTGAGTCACTGCTACAGCAGGTGTATTTGCAAGATATATGTGCACACATACAGGCTGTGACAAACACTTTCTACATCCATCTGTATGCGTATGGCTTTATATGGATGTATTTCTGCACCACAGTCCCAGTTAAACATGTATTTTGCCATTAATGCCTTAGCAGATGACTTTCTACATATTGCTGATAAAAGGGCACATTTACCTACTATTACAGGCCTCAGTTACATCCATTATCAAGTCATTGGCTGTCTAGAGGTGTACTATTGCACTACAGTCCAATGTATACTTCTATTTTTTTCCATTACTTTTTATTCCAGTTTGCATGGTGTGGTGCGGAGCACAGCTCTGCTGAAACACAACTAATAACTGTAATTGGAAATTACTATGTTTTGTTTAAACCACCTGTTTTAAGTAAAAGTTGCATGGTGTGGAGGGTTAATACAGTGTGCTGCAGCTGTGATAGGCCTGGGTTTGAAACATGGGAGAGGTGTTTATTTTGTACATGTGTCTTACAATGTTATAAAAACAAAGTCATTACAACTCTATTTAGTTGAGCTTAGTGAAGCTGCACAACAAGGTGGGAAGTGCAGCGCCAAGCTAAAAAATAAATAACTAAATAAATAAATAAAAATATAAAGAAAAGAAAAAAGGGGGGATAGGAAAGTGGTGAAATGGGGGCAAGCAGGGGGAAAACATAGTGAAAGCCAGGGAGGGATGTGCAGGATGGGATGTATTAAAGAACCATAGTTATCCATTTCTTGTACAGCAACAACTGTGCACTTTGACAGAATTTGTAGATGAATTTGGACTCTCAAACCCAGAGAAAGGGTTGAGCACAACATAACTGCATTGTCAACCCAATTGGACCAAATTGCATGTGTCCAAGGGACATTTGTGCAAAATGGAGGGCTACGTATGGGATGAATTTTGTTTTTTGGGACATGTGCCCATTTTTTTTTAAGGTGAGAGCGGAATGTTGGGGAAGGGACATAGGTATATGTGGGGGAAGTAAGTTGGGTAGGTGAGGATGCATTTTCAGATAGACAAGACAGCAGACTGGGGCAGTGTGTGACAAATTTGGGGGGTGAACACCTTGGATAGGGAGGGTGTTGTGGAATTCCTGTCCCATGTGCCTCCAGATGGCAGCAGCATGACTCACATCCCCACCCATGGGATTGTCGGCACTGCTCCTTCACTGCCCCAGGGATGGCAGTGCTGGAGGCTGGGCACTGGGGAGAGGCTGCCCCACCAGGTTGGCCAGCATATCCTTAATCCAGCACAGATGGCGGTCATAGCCAAGGTGGAATATCCTGCACACCAAGACCGGCAGCTCAGCCCAGGTGACAACTCCCCCTCCACCAACGCACCCAGAAGGGGTCTGGCCCCATCCCATGGGGTGTCACTACCCAATGCCGCAGGTATTGCAGGGGCAGCAGAGGGGACATCACCAGTCTGGATCCCAGATGTCCTGGGACCCGGTGCCACAGCCGGTAGAGACAAGGTAGGGGCATCAGACGGAACCGGCCTACCTTGACATGCTGTGATAACTGAGGTATAGCAATAAATTGAAGTTAGTTATGAACAAATCATTGTTAGTATTAACAGCAAGGAACATTGTATTAATTAACACAAATGTATAGCAATGTATATTATGTATGACACAACATGAAATAACAAAACAATCAATATGTTAACAGCATGCCAGTAACAGTTACAGCATAAGGGCAACCACACAGTTAATTTAACATGATATGTTAATATGAAAGCATAATAACACATAACAATAATAAACCACATAAGGCTAACCAAATGATTAATTTAATAAGATATGTCAATATGAAAGCATAATAACACATAACAATAATAAAACACATTTCCCAAAATATAGTCATTTTAACAATATATGTTAATAGTAAACCATAATAATACATAACAATATTAAATGCATGCAGCTAAGGAGTGGGATAAGAGAGAAAAACAGTTCATTAGTGACATTGCAGATTATATCCTATAGGTGATGTAGCATGTACATATTTCTCAAGCTGCTTCATGGGACAGCATGGGCCAAGCAATAACAAATGCAGGTACACAACTACACAGAACACTGGGACATCATGTGGACTTGTATAACTACCAAGGTGTTCTGTAAGCATATTTGGTAATACCTTGCATTCAAGGTAATCATTTTTGTATTACTCCTGTGACAGACGGATTACACAATATTAACTACAGTAAGAGAAATCATGACACTAGAGAGGCATGTTTGTGTACAGTTCATAAACTAGACAGCTGTCATGCCTTAGTTGCCAGGCATGGGAATAGAACCCAATAGTTGTGAATGCAGAGGTCATCTGCTTATAATGTAATAATTGACTTCAGCAGCTTAGTACAGACATGCAAGGAATGCATCCATACTGGAAGTTCACAGATTCATTTATTTATCAACAATGCTGGTGAGCACGTTATTCTTATTGATTGTAAAACTTTGTGAAATCTAAACACAGTATCTGCTCATAACATGGGCTACCTCACTCATATACCTTTTGTTTCTGGGGCGAGAGAAAATGTGAACATTACATGACTGACAGTGTGCTGCAGATAACCTTAAACCATACTATGAGTTGAGCAATACATGTTAAAGGACATTCTTTTTGCATTCTACAACTATTCCAGTGTTATAATTGCCTGCACTGACAGTAGAACACACATGCATGGAATACAACTGTACTACATATATTAAAACTGCTTTATTTTAGTATCAACAATGCTGGTGAACATTTTGTATTGTTATTGCTTTGAAATATCTGTGAAGTACACACACAATATTTGCCCATTGAGTGGGGTACCTCAGCCATATACCTTTATTACCTGAAGTAGGGGAACACACTGCATTATGTGGCCAATATTGGCCTGGAGACAGCCTTAGACTATGAGTTAAGCTATACAGTTTGCAGGCCATTACTTTTGCATTCTACAGCTATTACAGTATTACACTTGACTGTAGCAACCTTACCACAGACAATTAATGCATACAGCTCTACTGCAATGGTTATGACAGCACAATCCTGCTCAACACCATTTTGCTTACTGTTATTGGTATTGTTTATTGTTGTTAATGTTCATGTATTGCACTACAACTCTAATTGCCCATTTATTGCACTACAGTTTTTCTTGTTTATAGTTTATTGCAGTAAATGCTTTAGTCTTTCTTGCTTATTGCACCACAGTTAGCAAACTAAATCCATACTTACCACACTCAAGGCACAACCTGGCCAGGTGCCCAGCATGGGACTCAACATTGTGAGCCCTCTCAGATGCAACTGTTGGGAGAGAAGCACATACCAATTTTGCAGACATTCAGCTTGCATATTGGTAAAACAGAGGTAAAATTACTTATATAAGCAAACAACAGTAAGCAACACCAAAGTGACGCACCAAACTTTAGCAACAACTGGTTCAGATCCAAAAGAAAAGAAAAATCACCAAATGCAGAAAATTCTGTCAACAAATTATTTTATTTTCTCTCTAGCGCCTTGTTGCATGCACCTTCAAGGAGTACAGGAAACTTAAAATACAATCAGTTTTTATAACAAAAACCTTCCCCAATTAATTAATTAGGAAGCCAATTATTAAATAAAACCCCTCCAGTTTACTTCTGTATTTAGTCCTAAAGGGACTAATGTGCCAAACTTTAAAATCAACACAGATTCCTTATATAATAAACTTTCTTTAAGTAAAACATCATTTTCATAAAACTTTATTTGTTCAAGGACACAACCCTATAATAATGAAAAATTACTGTTGTGTTTATCTTTAAAATGCATAGCTATTACTTTATCTTCCCTCTGGTTGCGAATATCCCTGATATGTTCGATAAACCTAACCCAGAACATTCTTTTTGTTTCCCCTATATAAACTAAATTACAGAGGCATCTTGGAGCATAAACGACTCCCTTACTACTACATGAAAAGCTTTCTTTTGGAACAAACCTAATGTTATTAATAAAATCAAAGTTTTGTACTATACAAGTACATATAGCACAATTCTTACAACTTGTAGTCCCATTTAATGTAACATTTTTCATAAAATTTACATCAGGTAAAATAAAATTCCCATGTACCAACATATCCTTCAAATTGTTGCCACTTTTAAATGAAACAGAAGGCTGACTTGGAAGGAGATTATTTAAAATATTGTCTTTAAGTAAAAAATTCCAATAATATTTAACAAATTCAACAATTCTCTCACTTTCAATATTATATGTAGAAACAGAATAAAACTTTACCTTAATATCATTTGTCCTTATATTTTCATATTTATTCAACCCTTCTTTTATTCCAAAAGGGAGGATTATGTCAACGGTACATAGGAAGTTTAACGATGGTAGTCAGTTTTTTCATGCATCTAGCTGCCATCCCCCCATACCATTGCTTCACTTCCATATGCAGAATTCCTAAGGTTATCTAGGATTTGTAATACTCGAGAAGTTTTAGAGGAAGAAATAATGTAATCTGCTCAGATGTTTTTGGAAAGAGGGTATAATTTTAATACAGTAAGGGAAGCAATGGATAAAATTTAAGTATGGAGTAGGAACCTGTTGTATTGAGAATGTCTGATGAAGGGGTGTGATAACCGTGAAAGCGGTTACTTTGTTTTACCTTGTTCTACTGTGTATTAAATTTTGGTTTTAGTTTTAAGCCTTGTAGGCTCGGTACTTTTTATTTTTATTTACTTATCTTTTTGCTGTGCCGTTCTGAGTCGTGTTGTTGTTTATTTTGATTTTATTTATCTAGGATTTGTAATAATCAAGAAGTTTTAGAGGAAGAAATAATGGAATCTGCTCAGATGTTTTTGGAAAGAGGGTATAATTTTAATACGGTAAGGGAAGCAATGGATAAAATCTTTATGTATGTAATACGAACCTCTTCTTTTGGAATAAAAGAAGGGTTGAATAAATATGAAAATATAACGACAAGACAAAACTACTACTTTTTCCCCCAAATCCCTCTCTCATGAAAAAAAAAAAAAATTAGAGTCCTCTCTCTTGATAATACAACCACTTGAAATTATTTATTTACTTTATATTTGTTGACCGGGTTTGTCCGACTGGGCTACAAATGCCCATTTTCAGCAGAGGCCCGAGGAGAAAAGCTCCAACAGAAAATAGAAATTTTACATATTGAATACATATAGAAATACATTCATCAGTGCCACAGATTACTACATAGAAATACATTCATAATTACACATTATATATATATATATAATAGTGCAATAGTTACATAGCTGAAATATTTTACTAGTTATATTTGTACAGTAATGTACCAAGAGGAGATGATAAAGTAGTAAGTTTGTTTACTGAAGGGAAGGAAGAGAGAAGAGAAGGTTATAGGGGAGTGTTTACCAAAGCAAACTATTAGAGGTAATAATGGATGATAATCTAACATTCAACCTGCATATACAACATTGCATAAGAAAAACTCATCAAAAACTAGAGATGCTTTACAGAGCCAAAAACTTTCTCAACAACACAACTAAAACTACACTTGCCAGTATATATCTCCTTCCCATGCTTCTTTATGGTGCTCCAATCCCTACTAACCTTCAGGCTTCACAAAAAATAAAATTTGAACAATGCTATAACAAAGTTGCTAAATTTGCAGTACATACCCCTTTCAGAACCCACCACTCTATAGCATTAAAAAGCCTAAATTGGTTAGAACTGCCACATCAAATAATATATACACAACTTCTTTCTACCTATAAAATTAGAAGCAAAAAACATAAGTCCTGACCAACATGGCTAAATAACATACTTTTATAGATAAAATAAAATATGTTTATTGATTAGTGCTTTCACGGACTCAGCCGCTTCATCAGACCATATCAAACTAAAACAATTCTACACTACTATATACTAAAACCCAATAAATGACAACCAATGAAAAACATAATTAAATAATCAGGTTAGAGTCCTCTAAGACTCCTCTGTTATGATATGTTTAATGACAACCAAAGTGAACATAAACATTTTGATAGGCTAGGGACATATCCCCGCAGCTCCTGTAAAGCATGTTGTTGTATTTCTTAAGTGAAAAGTTTTATGCATCCTGTAACTAAAGGGGTTTTTGCACCTAGATTCTATGCTGACAGTAGATCTTCTGATTTGGTGTATTTGACTATATGTCAACAATGTTTTAGTTTATATGTGGGTAAGACTAACTGCCCTTTTAAGGAGCAGATTTTAGAGCATTTAGGTGATATTAGGAATCATTGTTTAACCAATGCTCTTGCTTCGCATATAGCTACTTTTAATGATCATGTTTTTAATTTTTAGTTTAACAGTTATTTGTTAAAGGAGTTCGAGGTGGGGATATTGTAAACCAAGTAGACCGAATGGAAATGAAATGGATCACCGCACTTCATGCCCATAGTTCTCCTAGGCTGAATAGTACTATTCCTTTAAAATTGGTGCTGCAGGCTCACAGGCTGGTACACTGACTTTAAACTGACTGTTTGTTATGTTTTTCATTGGTTGTCATTAATTGGGTTTTAGTATATAGCAGCTTAGTATTGTTTTAGTTTGACATGGTCTGAAGAAGCAGCTGAGTCCGTTAAAGTGCATATTTTATTTAGCCTTGTTGGTCAGGACTCCTGTTTTTTTTTTTTTTTTTTTGCTTATATTTCGACATTTAACTGACAGGTGTGTTTTTTGTGATTTTTGTTTTATTTGGTCAACCATAAAATTATCCAGCATCCTTCTGCCTGTCGAGCACTAATAAACATTCTACAGAACTATGTTCCCAATTGGTCATTGCAATACAGTGACCAAAAACTCCTGTCTGTCTACAAACCTAGCAAATCTGCTGGGCATTGTCTGTACTCGTACAATGTTGCTAAGGGCTGGACCTCCTAACCTGTATCCATTAGGTCTAGAGCCTCCCACCACTCTGAAAGACTTCCAAGCTAAAATCTGGCTCTGTTTTTGCTCAAAACCAGGATAAACTCTATCTCTAAATGTGAACAAGTACATTTTCATTCATTATACCTTCTTACTCTCCCTTCTTCACTTACTTCCTTACTGCTATGTAATTCTCTTCCCTGACTTTCTCTCTAAATATACCATAAGCCTGTTTTTCTCTCACTTCATATTGCAATTCCTATTTGTATTAGACTAACTTACTTTTAATTTCTCTACAAACTGTCTAAAATTTCTCTAAATATTAAATGATTGTCATATATCTTGCATCTTAACCATTGCTTTTATATTATGTCTAATTTGTTATAGTTATTTAAACTGTACATGTTTTTTGTTTCATTTTTGGAGATTGTAAAATTATTGTTCTTAAAATGTTTGTGATAATTTGGATCTTTTCTTCACAAGCCTCCACTGATGACAGGCTTCTACCCAGTCAGACTTTCCTGGTAACCAAATGTCAATATATAAATAAATAAATATTTTATTTATTTTGATACAGTGTGACATGATCATACTGCAGCAGCATATGCAAGCAGAAAAATGAGTCGCTTAACAAAAGTTTAATCACCAGACTTTTTTTCTGTTGGAATATGCATGTTTTACAGTGGGCTTGCTGACTGGGCTACCCAGTCAGTGACCATGCTTTTGAATAAGCATGACCCTTTATTGTATAATATCTGTTAAGATACTTTACTACTGTGGGAAGATAATCAAAAAAGATCTAGGCTCTTTCAGCTAGCCCACACCAAGAATTATATCTACTTGTCCCAGTAAGTTTTTCTTATGTTGGAGTTTTGTGAAGAAGAAAACAGCATATTTATCTACCTGAAAAGGAAGGAATACTAGCAACTACTGGTAGTGGAGAAGCTAAGGCGGAATAAATATTTGGCTGAGACTTACCCAGTACAAGGGAGAATCATTGTTCCTGTACAACCCAAGAAGAACATCTTTTTCGACCAATGAGACTGAAGAAAAAGGTAAAAGGTCTGCCATGCAGATCCAGATCATGGTCAAATGGGGCCCTTGGCAGGATAATGGATCACCCCCTCTCCACAGCCCCACCCCACCTTTGTAGTTATTCCAGTGTCCTATTACTTGGTTATTTCTCCCCAATTACCATAAACACTGCTCAAACCTATCAGTGTTCATACTATTTCTTCTTTACTTCTAAAATGATTACAGATATTCGGATTTAATTTATAACATTTAATTCAAATTTTATAACATAAACACAGACAGACCTTTGCTAAAATAAACAATGCAGTCTCACAGTAAAAACAGACTTGGCATGAACAACGGTAAACTTCATTGCCTTTGAAACTCATATTCATTGAAACTACATTGAAACCCACATTCAAAGAAAATGCAACTGGCCAGTAGTGGATAAAGCCTGGTTTTCATAGTCATTGGTGCACATGTGATAGGGGTATCCCTGATGTTTACAAATTGGAATAGCAAAGACAAGATCCATAGAGACCAATTACACTAATGCGATAGGCCTTAAGTGTAATGAGATGAAAATAAGAAATTTTGTAAAGAGGCATATGCTGATGAGGTATTCTTGCAATTCATAGTCCAGTATCTGCGTGGTACACACATCCCTAGTTAAATGAAGTCTTTCACCTTTCATATCAGAGTTGCAATTCACAAACATTTCCCCAGCGATCTCTTCAGTAGTTTCTCCATGCATGTACAAGTACCAAAATGAAACACTTTTCCCACAATCCCTTTGCAAGTATGTCCAAGAATGCATAAGCACCAAAATTAAACACTTCCTTTGCCAATACCTTCAGCAATAAGTCTAGGTATGCACAACAGCTAAAATGAAACATTTCTACACTCATCCCTTCAGCAGTACATCCAAGTATGCACAAATACTAAATTAATAACTTCCCCCACCAATCTCTTCAGGAATAGGCTACAGAAATACCTCACTAAAAGAATCACAGGCCTAAACCAGATGCCTTATGCTGACTGTCTAAAAAAAACTCCAGCTATACTCTGTCGCATATTGTCTACTCAGAGGCGATCTCTGCTTAACATACAAGGCCATGTCAAACCCAGAGCTGTTGGACATGCTACACTTAAAGAAATCCCATTCCCTCAGAGCCATGCGCTCCAGGGATCAAAACCTGGTCATTACAATGAACAAAACATGCTGGGGGATAGGTTCCTGTCCCAGAGACTCCCCGTATTCTGGAATAAACTGCCCATACATGTCAAACAGAGCACCTCTTTGGCCCTCTTCAAAAGGAGCCTTGATGACTGGATGGGAGATAGAAAATTCACCCCGGAGATCACATTAGTCGCCCTGCTAGACAGGGGACCAGAGAAGTAAATGTCCTGGGTAGAAATAGCTGGGGAACTGTTATGGCTAGGGCCGATAGCCTAGTACCAACCTATGAACCTATGAATATATCCAAGTACACACAAGCACCAAAGTGAAACACTTTCCCCACCACTACCTTCAGCATTATTTTCAAGTATGCACAAGCACCAAAATTAAACATTTACCCAAGCAATCCCTTCAGTAGTATATCCAAGTAAGCACAAGCATCAAACTGCAACACTTCCCCCACCTCTCCTTTCAGCACTACGTCCAGATAAGCACAAGCACCAAGATTAAACATACCCCCACTAATCCCTTCAACAATAAGTCCAAGTATGAACAAACACCAAAATTAAACATTTGCCCAAGCAATCCCTTCAGTAGTATATCCAAGTATGCACAAGCATCAAACTGAAACACTTCCCCCACCTATCCTTTCAGCACTACGTCCAAGTATGCACAAGCACCAAGATTAAACATACCCCACTAACCCCTTCAACAATAAGTCCAAGTATGAACAAACACCAAAATGAAACACTTCCCCCACTTACCCTTTCAGTATTAAGATCAGGTATACACAAGTACCAAAATGAAACATTCCCCCACTGATCCCTTCAGCAATAAGTCCAATTATGCACAAGCACAAAAATGAAACATTTCCCTGCAAAACCCCTTCAGTAGTCTGCCTGTGTATGCACAAGTGTGTAATTTACATAAAAATGAAACATTTTACACAACCACCTCTTCAGTAGTCTGCCCATGTATGCAGAAGCACTTCTCTGACATGAAAATGAAATGAAACATTTACCCCAATGACCCTTTCAGTGGTCTTCCCATGTATGCACAAGCATGTCCTTGACATCAAAATTAAACATTTCCCCCAACAACCCCTTCAGTAACCTGCCCATGTATGTACAAGCATACTCCTGACATGAAATTGAACTTTCTCTCTTCTTGCATATCTGTATTCTTCTGTAAAACTGCTGCATACTGACCCTAATTTAGGGTCATTTACAAATTTGCTATGCATACGTGTAATGCCCCTTATCTGCTTATCAGCTGACCCCATCACTTATGCCTTAAGCATATTACCCTTTTGTGATACGGGGTTATGTTTATAAAAAGGTCTCAGCATTTACATGTTCATCCTACAAGTAGTGGATTTACATATCCATGCAGCACCACTCTTCACTGATTACCACTAATACAGGCCTAAGTTTACCTAGGGCCATGCATACATGCATGTGTTCTTTGATTCACCTCCCACACTGTATTAAATTATATTCCTTGTATAGTACAGCATGCTTGTTAGAGTTTTAAATGTGTAGTTTTCAACATTTATTTCCAGTAAGCAATGAAATAAAATGCATGAACCAACAATGAAATACCTACCCATAAGAGAACATTTCAAACTTATGTCATTACAGTCCACCCATAACTGTCAATATGCACAATCTCTGCAGAAATAAAAGTCATCTGAATAATTCAACATTCAAGACATCTGTAATTAAGGGAGATGTTGCTACTGGCAAACAACTTTACATTTCAGTTTCATCTACAAATTCAGTGCCTGCTGCCCTTGAAAAATAAATTGCCTATGTTGAATTAAAAAATTGGTAAGCTGGTAATATTGCAGTTACTAAGTTACTAAGCATATCATCCAAAAATGAAGGACACACTCAGGAGTTTCAGCACCCCCATCCTCCCTTAAAATGTACCACAGTACCAGCAATCCATCTACATAGTGTGGGAGTAGAACCCACAGACTTTTGCATTAAAGGCAGGTATGCTACTTGTCATACTACTTACACTGCTTTGAAAATCAATAGCACAAGCACTGATGACTATTTGTCAAACAAAACAGTTGCACGTTGAAAACAAACTTAGCATGAGCAACAGTAAAATTCTCTTCTCATGAAGCTCACAATTCCTTGAAAATACATTGAAACTCACAATTCCTTTGTGCAGTCTGGTAGCTGGTATAGAAGATTCAGGTTCTTGTCCCCTACAACCAAGGTACCAACGTACAGGGTTTGAGCCTGATCAAGTTAATTAACTAACTCGCCATCACCTAATTCGGGCATTACACACACCAGCGGCAGCAGGCAGTCAGTTCACAGTCCAATGCAAAAAAGCAGCAGGAAGTTGGAACATTTAAATCTGTACCTGTGTGTGTGTGTGTGTGTGTGTGTGTGTGTGTGTGTGTGTGTGTGTGTGTGTGTGTATGTCATACTAAAGATAGAGAGAACCAGTGTGTGCCCTTAAAGAAGCAATGTAATTATTCTTTAATTAAAGTCGTGGCAGCCCTCACAGCCAGCAGACCTAGGCAATTGCCTGGGTCACCTACTGCAGGATCTAGCTCTGTTGCCATGGCAAGTAAAGAAGTATTTGGATAATTTTGTGAAGTTTTGAGTGTTGGAGGAATCTGATCATCAGAGGATATCAGGGAAAAGTGCAGAGATGTCTAGTTGGGTAGTTGTAAGTCCCTACATTTAGAGATAACTGACATGGCATTAGATCACACCAGTATTCTCCCCATTTTTTTTTTTTTTTTGAAGATCATCTTTGTCACTGAGATGATGGACCGCTTGTGGATAGCAGTAAGCATCCACTGAGCTTGTCAAAAGACTGATGTTTCTTCAGTGCTGCTGCAGCTATATGGCACATACACAATGTCAAAGCATTTGGGCAAACAGCTCAAGTAAAACAGAAGAATTTCTGTGCAAATGACCTCATAGTTATCATTACCCCTTGGCAGAAGAACAATCTACTTTATGGAACTAGCCAATATTCGTAGATTTTATCTTGTTGAGATCAAAGAGGAGCACTGAATGAGATGCAAAAAAATGCATTTGTACAACATGTGACTGTCTTTCCTCTAAACTTGCGAGACATGACTACTGAATGTGACTGAGCAATTCCAACAGAAGACAGAAGTACTTTTATTATTTGCAAGATTATTCTGAATGTAACATTGTACCTGCCTGTGACTGCATTGTGATACCCAATGTGGAAAACCAAATGAAAAGTACTACAACTGCCAGACATGACGCAAAAAAATAAGCAAATAAGGAAGATCTGTCAAGTTCCTCAAGAGATGGCAAGACTACTCTATATGCTATAATAACAAAAGCTGATAATACTAATTGTTATAGTACTGGAATCTCAAATAATTTTGAGACACCAGCTTATGAAATCTTCCTTGGCAGCATGTGGGAACAATCTTTTATGTGAATGCCAGTGACATAAAATAATATAAAGCTGCAAGTAAATACAATCCCTGGCTAAAAGGCATCAGCCAAGATAAGACAGTGCTTATGAACAATTCCTCTTCCTCTCTTTATCAAGGCATAATTATCAATATAAATAAATATTTATATTGAAAATAATTCCTCTAATGATTAGATGTCAGACAACAGATGTAAACCAGCTATAAGACTTCACAGTGTTTTTTAGAATTGTTAGCTCAGCTATATGTTAGGGAAAAAATAGAATGGAAAGGTCACAGCAGTCTGGAACAAGGGTCACACACTGACACACTGATGTATTGTAACAGCAGTGAATGGCTCTTCTATTAGAAGATGTATAAACATGTATTAATAAGTAATTTTTCATTTCTATCAAAACACTCCTGAACTGTATGTGTAAAGAATAAACAGAATGTAAACTACATGCTCTGCAAAATGTACATATATGCTACAAACATCAAAGAATCAGAAAATGTATAGTATTCTATTTCATATGTTGTCTATAGAATGAATGACAGGAGCAGATGTTGTGCTTTGCATATACATGCTGCAGATTTTACATTGTTTTTATTAAGCTTTTATATTGTATTACTTTGTACATTGCAATTTTTCATTAATTCTGAATTATCTAAAAAGGAAAAGCTGTTGTTGTAGTAGCAACTTTTAAAATAGTCTATTGTAACAGCAATTTGAAAATAGCTGCATGACCTGATTAGGACACAATTTCTAAAGAAGCAGGGCTACATCTTTCAAGACTGTATAAAAACCCTGTCTTCATATGTAATCTTTGTCAGATACATGAGAAATAAACTGTACTGACCCCGGGATGCCTTGCTTTTCTTTATCATTTATCTTTCTTGTTCTTCTAACTGCCTGTATTTTTTCCTCATAGGTGCAGTGCTCGTAGATAGTTTTACAGTTTTGGTGCAGAAACTCGGGAGGAAACAAAGTAGAAAGTGCAGAAGTTGAAAAGTTGATGCAAAGTTGAAATACTGAAGAAAGGTTGGGTGAAGGAAAAACAAGAATCCAGGAGCTGGACCAGTTTTCCTCCGTGGGACCCCATCCACAGGAAGGGTCGTGGAAGAAAATGCTGTGCCGTGAATTCCCAAGAAGGGACTTCCACACTGCTGATAGGGTGAGGTCCTACCTTTCTTTTTGCTTGTTAATGTAGAATGCACTAAAGCTTTGTTCTCCTATAGTTAAATATGTGATCTGTAATTTATGAGGCATGCAATTAAAGGAATTTGCATAGTAATAAGATTTTTAAATGTGGAAAGGCAGGGCATCACAATTATTGGAACCAGAAACTAGACCTGAGAAAATGAATTTTAAAAGTAACAGTATTAGAGACTTCATATTATACCAGAAAAATACCTGTAACCAGATCTAGAAACAGATATTTATTAAGATTTTCTAAACCATTTCAAGAAAAAAGTCTCAAGAGAAATCTGAAAGTGTTACTGAGGAAAGGTTTCAGGAAAAATCTAAAAGTTTTTTTTCCATTCTCTAAAGGAACAGGGATGTCAAATTCTAAAGAATACCCCAGAAAAGCTAAGACATCAAGGTTAATTTTATCTCCTAATTTTCCCAGATTTGAAGAAATTATAAACCAAACAGATAGTGAAGGTACTGATAATTCACAGACAGGGGATGTACAATTTTTATTATATATTATTCATGAATGGGTCAGTCAGAAGCAACAAACGTTAAGGGAAAAAGAGAAGTCCTATTTATAAATTGCCTTCTTTGATTTATGAATTTACAGAGTGGGGAAAACTAAATCAGAATAAAAAATATTTTGTTAAGAAAACATTTATTCCAGCTCTTTTACAACAGTTTTTTTTTGTGTACATTAGAGCAACACAAATACTATAGAAACTTTGTCAAAAAGATGTTCCCACTTACAGGAAAGTGTAGAAGAATCAGACAGACAAGTAAAAGAGGCAGCAGATGAACTGAAAGCTTTACATAATGAAATTAAAGAAATAGAACAAGGCCACAGGCTCAAATTTGGGTAGGATACCACTTAGATACCTATTTAATAGATACAGGAGCCCCAGTTAGCATTACTACAAGAACATTCCCAGGAACAAAAACTATAAACTTGCAAGGATTGGGAGGAAAAATCTCTCAAACTCAAGTAAGTCTCCCTGTAGAAACAAAGGTAGAGGAAGACACCTTCCAACATGCATGGGTATCAGGGTCCTCATCTACAAAACATCATTGGAAATGACATCTTGAAACAAAGAGGTTACATTATAGATTTGTGTAACAGAGAATTGATTAAGGGACTATAGTCATCTCTGAAACATTATGCAAATACAGTATCAAAGATCCAGGACATTATGATTTAGCTGAGTTATTAAAAACACCAAAGCATGAGTTGGCCCAGCTAATTTATTGCTATCAGGATATTTTGCCAAACATAGGAATGATTGTGGACAAGTTCCTGACTTTATTCTTAAAGTAAGAGACAGTCCCAAGAAACCTATAAAACAATATCCAGTAAAGAAAGAGGCACAACAGGTAATACTAAATACTGTGAAAGTTTTAGAAACTCAAGGGGTAGTGAGAAAAGTTAATTCACCAGCTAATAGTCCACATTGGCCTGTACAGAAGCCAGATGGAAGTTATCATCCTACTGTTGATTACAGAGAACTTAATACGGTGATACCTCATTCTTTGCCAACAGTAGGAAGCATGCCTGATCTTATTGCTCAGATTCAAGAAAAAATGAAAAATTTCTCCACTTTAGATGTGAGTAATGGTTTCTGGAGTATTACTCTGGTTAAAGACTCACAATGGAAATCTGCTTTTACTGTAGAATGTCAACAATATACTTGGACAAGAATGCCTCAGGGCTTTCATAATGCTCCAACAGTTTTTCATCATGTAATGCAGGAAATACTAAAACCACTAAAATGTAGACCTTCTATAATTCAATACATGGATGACATATTTGTAAGAACAGAGACTGAAAAGCAGCACTTAAATGCACTAGCAGAAATTTTCCAAGCAATAAGACAAGCAGGATTATAACTGAACCCTAAAAAGAGTCAGTTTATGAAGGATTCTTTTACCTTCTTGGGTGTCACAGTATCAGCAGGATGAAGAAGCATTAGTGAAGACAAAAAGCAATTGATCAGACAGTTACCAATTCCAGTTACTGTCACATGGTTAAGGCAAGCCCTAGGAATCTTTGGATTCTCAAGGGAATGGATACCAGATTATACAAGAAAAACAAAACCACTGACTGATATGCTTAAAGGAAACAAACAGGGAGATGAACCTCTCAACTGAAATGATGAGCCACTAGCAGCTTTCTCTAAGGTCAAAGAAGAACTAATTTCTGCACCTGCTTTGGGTGTCCCAGAAGGAGATAAAGAGTTCATCATACAGTGTGGACACAATGGTCTAACTCTGATGGCCATATACAGTCTGGACACAATGGTCTAGCTCTGATGGCCATAGTGTTGCAAAAGAGAGGATCTCAGTATCAGGTTTTGGGTTATTATTCCCGAGCTAGGAGTCCAGTTGAGAAAGGAATGAAAGAATGTAAAAAGCAAGCCATCATAGCAGAATGGTCTACTGAAGTAACACGCCATATGATTCAGGGCTCTCCAGTTGTGTTACAGACCAAACATATCCCAGTGAAATACATGTTAGAAGGAAACACAAAGTGCATAAATGATGCATGACTTGGTAAAATCACTGCAAGTTTTGCAAGTCAGGAAGGAGGAATCAGAGTAGAAATCACTCAAATTAAGTTTTTAAAAGTACTATTTAATTACCAAGAGGAATCTCAAGAATATCCTGACTTGGAAAATGAGGAGGAACACTTATTGAAGGAGCACCAGAATTGTATACAAATGGATTCAAATATTGGAGCTCTGAAAGAGTGTGTTTTCTGACGGAATGGGCAATATACAATGCAGAGACAAAAGAACAAAAAAAAAGCAGTCTCCCAGGGGGATGCTCAGCACATAGAGTTGAACTAGAAGCAGTTAAACAAGCTTGTTATTGCCCAGACCTGTAAACATTTATACAGACAATGAATATGTAGACCGAGTCTTAACATCATCCCTTCCCATTTGGGTAAGAAGAGGTTTGATTACAGCCTACGGTAAACCAATCAGTCTTCAGGAAGTGTTGACAGAAATTTGGAGATTGATAAAAGATGACAATCATTCTATAGTGAGTATAAATAAAGTCAAAGCTCGCACCAAAAATGAAGTGCACGGTCAGGCTAATAAAATAGCAGACCAGCTAGCAAAAGAAAGAGCCCTTGACTCCAAGCAAACGTATCCAATACAAAATGTTCCCTCAATATTGGTCATGGGAAGTAAAAAACATGGAAGAAAAACAAGTGCCAAATATAAACAGACTTACCTCTAAATCCTTTACCTTTACATTGCACAGCTTACTTTTGTAAAGATCAGTGTACATAACATGAACACAGAATGGAAAGTAGGGTAGGCAAAATCACCCAAATCCAGTGTGATGGGATCATCACAACACCTACTGTATGTGGATTAACAGTGATAGGAACAGATGAAATAAAACTGTTATGGGGTCCTGAATTTGAACAAGGTGCTCAAATGACCTTAAATGCAAAACAAACAAAGATAGTCAGCAGTTAGGAAACATAATAACAATTCTGAGAGGACAGCCAAACATTACCAAGAAAGTTAAAATAAAATAATTTGAAATAATACAAGGAAGTGAATGGAAATGGGTTAGATTTCCAGAACTTTGGTCAGTACCAGGAGAATTCAAAAAAGGTCCTTTACATAGACTACAAACAACTGAACCTGAAAAAGGAAAATATTAACTTATTAGCATAATTTCCTAGGTCATCCAGGAAGGGAAAGACTACAACAAATTGTTAGTTCTAGGTTTAAATGGGAAGGAATGACAACAGATATCCAAAATCATACAGATAGATATATCACATGTGCCATGCACAATGTAGGAAAACGAAATAGAAGAAAACAATATAGACTCCCACAAGCACTGGGACCCTGGGAAAGGGTACAAATGGATTTTGTAGGACCTCTTCCAACAGCACCAGGAGGGTTTCATTTCCTACTTACCTTGATAGATTAATATACTGGATGGGTGGAAGCTCATCCAACAAAAAAAGAAGATGCCAACTCAGTAGTTAGAATAATAAGTGAAAGAAATGTCCCAACAAGGGGAGTGCCCCGAGAAATACATAGTAATCAGGGGATTCACTTTACTGGAAAAGTGACAAAACAAATGTGTGGAAAAGTCAAAAGAGTTAACAGAACTCTGAAGAAAGGATGAAAGAAAATGATTTCTGAGTATGGAAATCATTGGATAAAACATTTACCCAACATTTTGATTAAAATGCGAAATTCTCCAAAAGGATGTGGGTTAACTCCCCTGAATTAATGATGGGTCGACCTACGAATTTACAAGCAGGCAAAATCCCTTATGGAATACCATTAGAAGAAACAAAACTGTGGGACCATCTCCAAGACCAAATCAGCTGGGCAAAAGGGAGAGTCTGGGTAGCTGGACAAACCCATAACCTAGAACTTTGCAAACAAATTGAGATTTGGGAATCAAGGGAGGTACAATTGGAGCAAGGAGCTGTTGTAATGGTCCACCAGTTTGGAAACACAAGCAAATGGGATTCAAAATGCATAGGACCCTACATTGTTATCAAAGTGGGGTTAGTGGCTGTACAAGTCCAGCCATATAAAAATAAGTCACCAAAAAAATGGTTCGATTCATAAAGATCATGTTAAAAGATTAAAATGTAGGGGAGAAAACTGAATAAGTTATGAATGTAATAACTGATATAAAGGGACACAATATCAGATATAACTAATAAGAACATGATTCTTTTCTCTTACTGGTAATTTCAAGAAAAAATATTGAATCATGAAAATCCTGATATTAATTCTGATCCTGACTAGTTTTTATTTCCCAACACAAGGAAAGGTGGACTTCAATACCTTTACCAAATCACTGCAATTGTGCTCAGAAACTTTAAATGCTAAACAATGCTGGATCTGTGCTGAGATACCACAAGATGCACAGTGGTATTCCATTATGAACTATTCCATCTACCATTCTGGAAATGTTGAATCTCACAAACCAAGACTGGGTTCCGAGAAAAAGACTCTATCCCAAAGACATACCCTTTCTTGAGACTTGTCCATACAAATGTGACTGATGATATTTGTTAATGAGTAGAAGGAACAAGTACCCATTTATTGAGAAAAGGTCTTGTAGCATTATTTATGCTACCCAAAATACCAGTGAACAATGCTTTGAATGTTTTAGTAATGAAAATAGTCTTTTGTAACAGCAATATGAAAATAGTTGCATGACCTGATTAGGACACAGTGTATGTCTAAAGAGGCAGGGCTACATCTTCCAAGACTATAAAAACCCTGTCTTCATCTGTAATCTTTGTCAGATAAATGAGAAATAAACTGTATTGACCCTGGGATGCCTTGCTTTTGTTTATCATTTATCTTTCTTGTTCTTCTAACTGCATGTATTTTTCCTCATATGTGCAGTGCACGTAGATAGTTTTACACTAACTGTTATATATGCCCTCTATAAACTCATTTTGGTAACTACTGTTTCCACAGTGTCCTTAGTCTATCATTGCCTCTTGGCAAACTAAGAAAAGACCTCTGCATAAAAGAAGGCTACTTTCTTAAATCTGCAAACTTCACTAGCTACTGGTGCCCATGAGTGGTGTCTTAAAGTGGTCATAGTGACAACTGCCACAGAGTTTCTTTGTTCATGAGTGGTGTCTGAAGATTGTCAAAGTAACAATCACCTACCAGCTTCTGTCCTCATTCCCCTCCTGTTACACCAGTGACTGCAGTACTTAATACTGTTTTATTCCTCTAAGTCTCTCCTATAGCTCAGTTCATGTGTCACTGAAGTTAAGAATTGAACTAATCTCATATACCAAGTGCTCCAAAGAAACTTGCACTGCTCTTTCAGGACTGGGCATTTCACCTTTTTTTTTTGCAAAACTAAAACATAGTCTATTTACAACAGGTAATATGACAAGATGACAGGATTATAAGTAGTAAACATGAGAAAAATAC
Organism: Protopterus annectens; assembly: GCF_019279795.1. Classification (NCBI taxonomy): domain Eukaryota; kingdom Metazoa; phylum Chordata; order Ceratodontiformes; family Protopteridae; genus Protopterus; species Protopterus annectens. The sequence goes on along the minus strand of NC_056726.1, from coordinate 1,841,023,115 downwards.
ATGTTGGGGTGAATGAGCACTCTGGCCTGAAATGTCAAATTCTGTAAAAATTCTATGGCTTTTCATTACTCACATACTCCAGATTCAGGATTTACTGATAGCTTACCTAGCAAATGAAAAGTCTCCATGCGACATCATATGCACTGAACCCAGCTCACCACCAAATGGTCATCTGTTAATAAGTCATCTTCTGTTTTTGCCAGACTGTTCAGAACATATGACATAATGTAAAGTCCCTCATTGACCTTCACCCCAAGGTGTAATAGTACAAAATGCAATTCTAAGACCATGTGTTCGAATATGATTGCTATTATAAACAATCCATGACCCGTAAACATGTCCAACAGCAATGCACCCTTCATGTTGAGATCTGTAAAGTCACAGCTTCTTTTCATGTTTATCCAGTTAGTTCTGTTATCCTTCCCAAGAATACTGAAATCTCCAAGTAAAAGTTCAGACTCAGCACAGGGTATCCTCTCAATCACCTTCCCAACTTTGCCTCATATGGATGCTTATTCTTTTAGTGCATAAGCACAAACAAAATGTTCCTGTAACTCACTGCTGAAGTGAGCATACCCTGTGCTCTAGCAGAAATTTCCACTTGCTTGTTCCTTGGTGGGGAATGCAAGAACATACCACAACACCAGAAAAACTGTCAGAGATACAGGAAGAAAGAAAGAAAGACTACATATGATCAATATGTGATTCCTGAGTTCATATTATACATTGGATATTTTTTAATTATGATAGAAAAGTTAAAATTAATGCATTTGTTATTTAACTTTAAATTTCATATGACAGATATTCTTTTGCACAAACACAGAATACATACTATTTAAATTATTGTTTCCCATTGTATTTATACCTATGTGTATATAACAGTTGCCGTTCTGATACTGCTGTTTTTTCCTCTTTGAGTCTGAATACAACAGATACCTAATGAATCATATTTGATTCTACCTCACACTAGTGTGTAGGCTACACACTAAAGTGTGCTAGCCTGTTTATACCATTTACAGTGTTTTCTGTGTGTTTTCTGCTGTTTCCTGAAAAAAACAAACAACAAAAAAAACCCCAAAAATATTCTCTTTTCCCGCCTTTGCTGAACTAGATTAGTCCAGATTTCAGGTTTTGCTGAATTCCGGACTGTGGTATAGTTTCCTGTGCTGCCCATATCCTTACTTGGATAGGAGGAAGCTTCTCTGTTCACCAGTGAGAGTGGGGAGCTTTGAGCAGCCTATCTGTCCCTGGAGGAGTGGTCTCAGCCCTGAAACTAGTAGCTTATTGGCCGTTTTGGGTCAATTCCTATCTCTTTCTGTTTCCCTGCTTTAAAATCCACATTTTCATGGTTTTGCGCCAGTATACAACTCCACACAGCTCCTCGTGGTGTCCTGCAGAGTGATACAGACAACAGAGAGACCCAAGAGAGACTTTTCCAGATTTAAGCATTTTTTTCCTCCAACTGCCTTTTCCCATCTAAAAAGTGAATTTCTAACTGATCTGTGCTTTAAAAAAGTTTAAATTGCATTTGCCTTCTGCTTTTTACAGTTTTTGCACTTGTTTTATATCAATTTAAGTCGTTTTTGCATTGTATAACTGTTGTATACTGCACACTAAAGTGCGCTAGCCTGTTTACAGCATTTACAGTGTTTTCTGTGTGTTTTTCTGCTGTTTCCTGAAAAAAACAAAAAAAAACCCCCAAAAAATATTCTATTTTCCCGCCTTTGCTGAACTAGATTAGTTCAGATTTCAGGTTTTGCTGAATTCCGGACTGTGGTATAGTTTGCTGTGTTGCCCATATCCTTACTTGGATAGGAGGAAGCTTCTCTGTTCACCAGTGAGAGTGGGGAGCTTTGAGCAGCCTATCTGTCCCTGGAGGAGTGGTCTTAGCCCTGAAACTAGTAGCTTATTGGTCATTTTGGGTCAACTCCTATCTCTTTCAGTTTCCCTGCTTTAAAACCCGCATTTGTGCAGTTTTGCACCAGTATACAACTCTGCACAGCTCCTTGTGGTGTCCTGCAGAGTGATACAGGCAACAGAGAGACCCAAGAGAGACTTTTCCAGATTTAAGTATTTTTTTCTCTGTTTTTTTGCTCCGACTGCCTTTTCCCGCGTAAAAAGCAAATTTCTACCTGATCTGTGCTTTAAAATGTTTAAATTGCATTTGCCTTCTGCTTTTTACAGTTTTTGCACTTGTTTTATATCAATTTAAGTCGTTTTTGTATTGTATAACTGTTGTAGGCTAAACACTAAAGTACGCTAGCCTGTTTATAGCATTTACAGTGTTTTCTGTGTGTTTTTCTGCTGTTTCCTGAAAAAAAACAAAAAGAAAATTCTCTTTTCCCACCTTTGCTGAACTAGATTTGTCCAGATTTCAGGGTTTGCTGAATTCCAGACTGTGGTATAGTTTCCTATGTTGCCCACATCCTTACTTGGATAGGAGGAAGCTTCTCTGCTCACCAGTGAGAGTGGGGAGCGTTGAGCAGCCTATCTGTCCCTGGAGGAATGGTCTCAGCCCTCAAACTAGTAGCTTATTGGCTGTTTTGGGTCAATTCCTATCTCTTTCAGTTTCCCTGCTTTAAAACTCACATTTGCACAGTTTTGCGCCAATATACAACTCCACACAGCTCCTCGTGGTCACCTGCAGAGTGATACAGGCAACAGAAAGAGACTCAAGAGAGACTTTTCCAGATTTAAGTATTTTTTTCTCTGTTTTTCGCTCCGACTGCTTTTTAAAGCCTAAAAAGTGAATTTCTAACTGATCTGTCCTTTAAAAAGTTTAAATTACATTTGTCTTCTGATTTTTACAGTTTTTGCACTTGTTTTATATCAATTTAAGTCGTTTTTGTATTGCATAACTGTTGTAGGCTAAACACTAAAGTACGCTAGCCTGTTTATAGCATTTACAGAGTTTTCTGTGTGTTTTTCTGCTGTTTCCTGAAAAAAACAAACAAAAAAAAAAACAAAAGAAAATTCTCTTTTCCCGCCTTTGCTGAACTAGATTAGTCCAGATTTCAGGTTTTGATAAATTCCGGACTGTGGTATAGTTTCCTGTGTTACCCATGTCCTTACTTGGATAGGAGGAAGCTTCTCTGTTCACCAGTGAGAGTGGGGAGCTTTGAGTAGCCTATCTGTCCCTGGAGGAGTAGTTTCAGCCCTCAAACTTGTAGCTTATTGGCCGTTTTGGGTCAATTCCTATCTCTTTCAGTTTCCCTGCTTTACAACCCGCATTTGCGCAGTTTTGCGCCAGTATACAACTCCGCACAGCTCCTTGTGGTGTCCTGCAGAGTGATACAGGCAACAGATAGACCCAAGAGAGACTTTTCCAGATTTAAGTATTTTTTTCTCTGTTTTTTGTTCCGACTGCCGTTTCCAGCCTAAAAAGCGAATTTATAACTGATCTGTGCTTTAAAAAGTTTAAATTGCATTTGCCTTCTGCTTTTTATAGTTTTTGCACTTGTTTTATATCAATTTAATTTGTTTTTGTATTGTATAACTGTTGTAGGCTACACACTAAAGTACGCTAGCCTGTTTATAGCATTTACAGTGTTTTCTGTGTGTTTTTCTACTGTTTCCTAAAAAAAAATAAAAAAAAAAACAAAAAAATTCTCTTTTCCTGCCTTTGCTGAACTAGATTAGTCCAGATTTCAGGTTTTGCTGAATTCCGGACTGTGGTATAGTTTCCTGTGTTGCGCATATCCTTACTTGGATAGGAGGAAGCTTCTCTGTTCACCACTGAGAGTGAGGAGCTTTGAGCAGCCTATCTGTCCCTGGAGGAGTGGTCTCAGCCATGAAACTAGTAGCTTATTGGCAGTTTTGGGTCAATTCCTATCTCTTTCAGTTTCCCTGTTTTACAACCGCATTTGTGCGGTTTTGCGCCAGTATACATCTCCGCACAGCTTCTCGTGGTGTCCTGCAGAGTGATACAGGCAACAGAGAGACCCAAGAGAGACTTTTCCAGGTTTAAGTATTTTTTTCTCTGTTTTTTTGCTCTGACTGCATTTTCCAGCCTAAAAAGCGAATTTCTAACTGATCTGTGCTTTAAAAAGTTTAAATTACATTTGCCTTCTGCTTTTTACAGTTTTTGCACTTGTTTTATATCAATTTAAGTCATTTTTGTATTGTGTAACTGTTGTAGGCTACACACTAAAGTACGCTAGCCTGTTTATAGCATTTACAGAGTTTTCTGTTTGTTTTTCTGCTGTTTCCTGAAAAAAACAAAAAAAAAAGAAAAAAAATTCCCTTTTCCTGCCTTTGCTGAACTAGATTAGTCCAGATTTCAGGTTTTGCTGAATTCCGGACTGTGGTATAGTTTCCTGTGTTGCCCATATCCTTACTTGGATAGGAGGAAGCTTCTCTGTTCACCAGTGAGAGTGGGGAGCTTTGAGCAGCCTATCTGTCCCTGGAGGAGTGGTCTCAGCCCTGAAACTAGTAGCTTATTGGCCGTTTTGGGTCAATTCCTATCTCTTACAGTTTCCCTGCTTTAAAATCCGCATTTGTGCGGTTTTGCACCAGTATACAACTCCGCACAGCTCCTCGTGGTGTCCTGCAGAGTGATACAGGCAAAAGAGAGACCAAAGAAAGACTTTTCCAGATTTAAGCATTTTTTTCCTCCAACTGCCTTTTCCCATCTAAAAAGTGAATTTCTAATTGATCTGTCCTTTAAAAAGTTTAAATTACATTTGCCTTCTGATTTTTACAGTTTTTGCACTTGTTTTATATCAATTTAAGTTGTTTTTGTATTGTATAACTGTTGTAGGCTACACACTAAAGTACGCTAGCCTGTTTATAGCATTTACAGTGCATTCTGTGTGTTTTTCTGCTGTTTCCTGAAAAAAACAAAAATTCTCTTTTCCCGCCTTTGCTGAACTAGATTAGTCCAGATTTCAGGTTTTGCTGAATTCCGGACTGTGGTACAGTTTCCTGTGTTGCCCATATCCTTACTTGGATAGGAGGAAGCTTCTCTGTTCACCAGTGAGTGTGGGGAGTTTTGAGCAGCCTATCTGTCCCTGGAGGAGTGGTCTCAGCCCTGAAACTAGTAGCTTATTGGCCGTTTTGGGTCAATTCCTATCTCTTTCAGTTTCCCTGCTTTACAACCCGCAATTGCGCGGTTTTGTGCCAGTATACAACTCCGCACAGCTCCTCGTGGTGTCCTGCAGAGTGATACTGGCAACAGAGAGACCCAAGACAGACTTTTCCAGATTTAAGTAGTTTTTTCTCTGTTTTTTTGCTCCGACTGCCTTTTCCGACATAAAAAGTGAATCTCTAACTGATCTGTGCTTTAAAAAGTATAAATTGCATTGCCTTCTGCTTTTTACAGTTTTGCACTTGTTTTATATCAATTTAAGTCGTTTTTGAATTGTATAACTGTTGTAGGCTAAACACTAAAGTACGCTAGCCTGTTTATAGCATTTATACTGTATGTTTTTCTGCTGTTTCCTGAAACAAACAAAAAAAAAAAACAAAAACAAATTCTCTTTTCCTGCCTTTGCTGAACTAGATTAGTCCAGAATTCAGGTTATGCTGAATTCCGGACAGGGGTATGATTTTCTATGTTGCCCATATCCTTACTTGGATAGGAGGAAGCTTCTCTGTTCACCAGTGAGAGTGGGGAGATTTGAACAGCCTATCTGTCCCTGGAGGAGTGGTCTCAGCCCTGAAACTAGTAGCTTATTGGCCTTTTTGGGTCAATTCCTATCTCCTTCAGTTTCCCTGCTTTAAAACACGCATTTGCGCAGTTTTGCACCTGTATACAACTCCACACAGCTCCTCGTGGTGTCCTGCAGAGTGATACAAACAACAGAGAGACCCAAGAGAGACTTCTCCAGATTTAAGTATTTTTTTCTCTGTTTTTTGCTCCGACTGCCTTTTAAAGCATAAAAAGTGAATTTCTAACTGATCTGTGCTTTAAAAAGTTTAAATTACATTTGCCTTCTGCTTTTTCCAGTTTTTGCCCTTGTTTTATATCAATTTAAGTCATTTTTGTATTATATAACTGTTGCAGGCTGCACACTAAAGTACGCTAGCCTGTTTATAGCATTTACAGTGTTTTCTGTGTGTTTTTCTGCTGTTTCCTGAAAAAAACAAAAAAACAAAAACCAAAAAAAATTCTCTTTTCCTGCCTTTGCTGAACTAGATTAATCCAGATTTCAGGTTTTGCTGAATTCTGGATTGTGGTATAGTTTCCTGTGTTGCCCATGTCCTTACTTAGGAGGAAGCTTCTCTGTTCACCAGTGAGAGTGGTGAGCTTTGAGCAGCCTATCTGCCCCTGGAGGAGTGGTCTCAGCCCTGAAACTAGTAGCTTATTGGCCATTTTGGGTCAATTCCTATCTCTTTCAGTTTCCCTGCTTTAAAACCCACATTTGCATGGTTTTGCGCCAGTATACAATTCCACACAGCACCTCGTGGTGTCCTGCAGAGTGATACAAGCAACAGAGAGACCCAAGATAGACTTTTCCCAATTTAAGTATTTTTTCCCTCTGGTTTTTTGCTCCGACTGCCTTTTCCAGCATAAAAAGCGAATTTCTAACTGATCTGTGCTTTAAAAAGTTTAAATTGCATTTGCCTTCTGCTTTTTACAGTTTTTGCACTTGTTTTATATCAATTTAAGTAGTTTGTATCTTGTATAACTGTTGTAGGCTACACACTAAAGTATGCTAGCCTGTTTATAGCATTTACAGTGTTTTCTGTGTGTTTTTCTGCTGTTTCCTGAAAAAAAGAAAAAAAAAAAAACAAAAAAAAAATTCTCTTTTCCTGCCTTTGCTGAACTAGATTAGTCCAGATTTCAGGTTTTGCTAAATTCCGGACTGTGGTATAGCTTCCTGTGTTGCCCATATCGTTACTTGGATAGGAAGAAGCTTCTCTGTTCACCAGTGAGAGTGGGGAGCTTTGAGCAGCCTATCTGTCCCTGGAGGAGTGGTCTCAGCCCTGAAACTAGTAGCTTATTTGCTGTTTTGGGTCAATTCCTATCTCTTTCAGTTTCCCTGTTTTACAACCCGCATTTGCGCGGTTTTGCACCAGTATACAACTCTGCACAGCTCCTCATGGTGTCCTGCAGAGTGATACAGGCAACAGAGAGACCCAAGAGAGACTTTTCCAGATTTAAGTATTTTTTTCTCTATTTTTTTTGCTCTGGCTGCCTTTTCCCACCTAAAAAGCGAATTTCTAACTGATCTGTGCTTTAAAAAGTTTAAATTCCATTTGCCTACTGCTTTTAACAGTTTTTGCACTTGTTTTATATCAATTTAAGTCGTTTTTGTATTGTATAACTGTTGTAGGCTAAACACTACAGTACACTAGCCTGTTTATAGCATTTACAGTGTTTTCTGTGTGTTTCTCTGCTGTTTCCTGAAAAAAACCAAAAAAAACCCCCCCAAAAAATTCTCTTTTCCCGCCTTTGCTTAACTAGATTAGTCCAGATTTCAGGTTTTGCTGAATTCCGGACTGTGGCATAGTTTCCTGTGTTGCCCATGTCCTTACTTGGATAGGAGGAAGCTTCTCTGTTCACCAGTGAGAGCTAGGAGCTTTGAGCAGCTTATCTGTCCCTGGCCGAGTGGTCTCAGCCCTGAAACTAGTAGCTTATGGGCCATTTTGGGTCAATTCCTATCTCTTTCAGTTTTCCTGCTTTACAACCACATTTGCGCGGTTTTCCGCCAGTATACAACTCCGCACAGCTCCTTGTGGTGTCCTGCAGAGTGATACAGGCAACAGAGAGACCCAAGAGGGACTTTTCCAGATCTAAATAGTTTTTTCTCTGTTTTTTTGCTCCGACTGCCTTTTCCCGCCTAAAAAGTGAATTTCTAACTGATCTGTGCTTTAAAAAGTTTAAATTGCATTTGCCTTCTGCTTTTTACAGTTTTTGCACTTGTTTTATATCAATTTAAGTTGTTTTTGTATTGTATAACTGTTGTAGGCTACACACTAAAGTACGCTCGCCTGTTTATAGCATTTACAGTGTTTTCTGTTTGTTTTTCTGCTGTTTCCTGAAAAAAACAAAAAAAAAACAAAACAAAAAAAAATTATCTTTTCCTGCCTTTGCAGAACTAGATTAGTCCAGAATTCAGGTTTTGCTGAATTTCGGACAGGGGTATAGTTTCCTATGTTGCCCATATCCTTACTTGGATAGGAGGAAGCTTCTCTGTTCAACAGTGAGAGTGGGGAGCTTTGAGCAGCCTATCTGTCCCTGGAGGAGTGGTCTCAGCCCTGAAACTAGTAGCTTATTGGCCGTTTTGGGTCAATTCCTATCTCTTTCAGTTTCCCTGCTTTAGGACCCGCATTTGCACAGTTTTGCACCAGTATACAACTCTGCACAGCTCCTCGTGGTGTCCTGCAGAGTGATACAAGCAACAGAGAGACCCAAGAGAGACTTCTCCAGATTTAAGTATTTTCTTCTCTGCTTTTTGCTCCGACTGCCTTTTACAGCCTAAAAAGCGAATTTCTAACTGATCTGTGCATGAAAAAGTTTAAATTGCATTTGCCTTCTGCTTTTAATCATTTTTGCACTTGTTTTATATCAATTTAAGTCGTTTTTGTATTGTATAACAGTTGTAGGCTACACACTAAAGTACGCTAGCCTGTTTATAGCATTTACAGTGTTTTCTCTGTGTTTTTCTTCTGTTTCCTGAAAAAAAACAAAAAAAAAAAAACAAAAAAAATTTCTCTTTTCCTGACTTTGCTGAACTAGATTAGTCCAGATTTCAGGTTTTGCTGAGTTCCGGACAGTGGTATAGTTTCCTACAGTACACTAGCCTGTTTATAGCATTTACAGTGTTTTCTCTGTGTTTTTCTTCTGTTTCCTGAAAAAAACAAAAAAAAAAAAAAACAAAAAAAATTTCCCTTTTCCTGACTTTGCTGAACTAGATTAGTCCAGATTTCAGGTTTTGCTGAATTCCGGACAGGGGTATAGTTTCCTGTGTTGCCCATATCCTTACTTGGATTGGAGGAAGCTTCTCTGTTCACCAGTGAGAGTGGGGAGCTTTGAGCAGCCTATCTGTCACTGGAGGAGTGGTCTCAGCCCTGAAACTAGTATCTTATTGGCCGTTTTGGGTCAATTCATATCTCTTTCAGTTTCCCTGCTTTAAAACCCAAATTTGCGTGGTTTTGCACCAGTATACAATTCCGCACAGCTCCTCGTGGTGTCCTGCAGAGTGATACAGGCAACAGAGAGACCCAAGACAGACTTTTCCAGATTTAAGTAGTTTTTTTCTCTGTTTTTTTCCTCCGACTGCCTTTTCCCACCTAATAAGTGAATTTCTAACTGGTCTGTACTTTAAAAAGTTTAAATTGCATTTGCCTTCAGCTTTTTACAGTTTTTGCACTTGTTTTATATCAGTGTAAATCATTTTTTATTGTATAACTGTTGTAGGCTACACACTGAAGTACGCTAGCCTGTTTATATCATTTATAGTGTTTTCTGTGTGTTTTTCTGCTGTTTCCTGAAAAAAAGAAAAAAAAAAACAAAAAAAATTCTCTTTTCCTGCGTTTGCTAAACTAGATTAGTCCAGAATTCAGGTTTTGCTGAATTCCGGACAGGGGTATAGTTTCCTGTGTTGCCCATATCCTTACTTGGATAGGAGGAAGCTTCTCTGTTCACCAGTGAGAGTGGGGAGCTTTGAGTAGCCTATCTGTCCCTGGAGAAGTGGTCTCAGCCCTGAAACTAGTAGCTTATTGGCCGTTTTGGGTCAATTCCTATCTCTTTCAGTTTCCCTGCTTTACATCCCACATTTCCGTGGTTTTGTGCCAGTATACAACTCTGCACAGCTCCTCGTGGTGTCCTGCAGAGTGATACAGGCAACAGAGAGACCCAAGAGAGACTTTTCCAGATTTAAGTATTTTTTTCTCTGTTTTTTTGCTCCGACTGCCTTTTCCCACCTAAAAAGTGAATTTCTAACTGATCTGTGCTTTAAAAAGTTTAAATTGCATTTGCCTTCTGCTTTTAACAGTTTTTGCGCTTGTTTTATATCAATTTAAGTTGCATTTGCCTTCTGTTGTAGGCTAAACACTAAAGTATGCTAGCCTGTTTATAGCATTTGCAATGTTTTCTGTATGTTTTTCTGCTGTTTCCTGAAAAAAACAAAAAAAAATTCTCTTTTCCCACCTTTGCTGAACTAGATTAGTCCAGATTTCAGGTTTTGCTGAATTCCGGATGGTGGCATAGTTTCCTGTGTTGCCCATGTCCTTACTTGGATAGGAGGAAGCTTCTCTTTTCACCAGTGAGAGTGGGGAGCTTTGAGCAGCCTATCTGTCCTTGGAGGAGTGGTCTCAGCCCTGAAACTAGTAGCTTATTGGCCGTTTTGGGTCAATTCCTATCTCTTTCAGTTTCCCTGCTTTACAACCAGCATTTGCGCAGTTTTGCGCCAGTATACAACTCCGCACAGCTCCTCGTGGTGTCCTGCAGAGTGGTGCAGGCAACAGAGATACCCAAGAGAGACTTTTCCAGATTTAAGTATTTTTTTCTCTGTTTTTTGCTCTGACTGCCTATTCCAGCCTAAAAAGCGAATTTCTAACTGATCTGTGCTTTAAAAAGTTTAAATTGCATTTGCCTTCTGCTTTTAACAGTTTTTGCACTTGTTTTATATCAGTTTAAATCGTTTTTGTATTGTGTAACTGTTGTAGGCTAAACACTAAAGTACGCTAGCCTGTTTATAGCATTCACAGTGTTTTCTGTATGTTTTTCTGCTGTTTCCTGAAAAAAACAAAAAATCAAAAAAAACAAAAAAAATTCTCTTTTCCCGCCTTTGCTGATCTAGATTAGTCCAGATTTCAGGTTTTGCTGAATTCCAGACTGTGGTATAGTTTCCTGTGTTGCCCATATCCTTACTTGGATAGGAGGAAGCTTCTCTGTTCAACAGTGAGAGTGGGGAGCTTTGAGCAGCCTATCTGTCCCTGGAGAAGTGGTCTCAGCCCTGAAACTAGTAGCTTATTGGCCGTTTTGGGTCAATTCCTATCTCTTTCAATTTCCCTGCTTTAGGACCCGCATTTGCGCAGTTTTGCACCAGTATACAACTCCACACAGCTCCTCGTGGTGTCCTGCAGAGTGATACAAGCAACAGAGAGACCCAAGAGAGACTTCTCCAGATTTAAGTATTTTTTTCTCTGTTTTTTGCTCCGACTGCCTTTTACAGCCTAAAAAGTGACTTTCTAACTGATCTGTGCTTTAAAAAGTTAAAATTACATTTGCCTTCTGCCTTTTCCAGTTGTTCCACTTGTTTTGTATCAATTTAAGTCATTTTTGCATTGTATAACTGTTGCAGGCTGCACACTAAAATACGCTAGCCTGTTTATAGCATTTATACTGTTTCCAGTGTTTTTCTGCTGTTTCTTGAAAAAAACAAAAAAAAACAAAAACAAATTCTCTTTTCCTGCCTTTGCTGAACTAGATTAGTCCAGAATTCAGGTTATTCTGAATTCCAGACAGCGGTATGGTTTCCTATGTTGCCCATATCCTTACTTGGCTAGGAGGAAGCTTCTCTGTTCACCAGTGAGATTGGGGAGCTTTGAACAGCCTATCTGTCCCTGGAGGAGTGGTCTCAGCCCTGAAACTAGTAGCTAATTTGGCCTTTTTGGGTCAATTCCTATCTCTTTCAGTTTCCCTGCTTTAAAACCCGCATTTGCATGGTTTTGCACCTGTATACAACTCCACACAGCTCCTCGTGGTGTCCTGCAGAGTGATACAAGCAACAGAGAGACCCAAGAGAGACTTCTCCAGATTTAAGTATTTTTTTCTCTGTTTTTTGCTCCGACTGCCTTTTACAGCCTAAAAAGTGAATTTCTAACTGATCTGTGCTTTAAAAAGTTTAAATTACATTTGCCTTCTGCTTTTTCCAGTTTTGCACTTGTTTTATATCAATTTAAGTCATTTTTGCATTGTATAACTGTTGCAGGCTGCACACTAAAGTATGCTAGCCTGTTTATAGCATTTACAGTGTTTTCTGTGTGTTTTTCTGCTGTTTCCTGAAAAAAACAAAAACCAAAAAAAAATTCTCTTTTCCTGCCTTTGCTGAACTAAATTAATCCAGATTTCAGGTTTTGCTGAATTCTGGACTGTGGTATAATTTCCTGTGTTGCCCATGTCCTTACTTAGACAGGAGGAAGCTTCTCTGTTCACCATTGAGAATGGGGAGCTTTGAGCAGCCTATCTGTCCCTGGAGGAGTGGTCTCAGCCCTGAAACTAGTAGCTTATTGGCCATTTTGGGTCAATTCCTATCTCTTTCAGTTTCCCTGCTTTAAAACCCACATTTGCGTGGTTTTGCGCCAGTATACAATTCCACACAGCACCTCGTGGTGTCCTGCAGAGTGATACAGGCAACAGAGAGACCCAAGAGAGACTTTTCCCGATTTAAGTATTTTTTTCTCTGGTTTTTTGCTCCGACTGCCTTTTCCAGCCTAAAAACCGAATTTCTAACTGATCTGTGCTTTAAAAAGTTTAAATTGCATTTGCCTTCTGCTTTTAACAGTTTTTGCACTTGTTTTATATCAATTTAAGTCATTTCTGTATTGTATAACTGTTGTAGGCTAAACACTAAAGTACGCTAGCCTGTTTATAGCATTTACAGTGCTTTCTGTGTGTTTTTCTGCTGTTTCCTGAAAAAAACAAAAATTCTCTTTTCCCGCCTTTGCTGAACTAGATTAGTCCAGATTTCAGGTTTTGCTGAATTCCGGACTGTGGTACAGTTTCCTGTGTTGCCCATATCCTTACTTGGATAGGAGGAAGCTTCTCTGTTCACCAGTGAGTGTGGGGAGCTTTGAGCAGCCTATCTGTCCCTGGAGGAGTGGTCTCAGCCCTGAAACTAGTAGCTTATTGGCCGTTTTGGGTCAATTCCTATCTCTTTCAGTTTCCCTGCTTTACAACCCGCATTTGCACGGTTTTGCGCCAGTATACAACTCTGCACAGCGCCTCGTGGTGTCCTGCAGAGTGATACAGGCAATAGAGAGACCCAAGACAGACTTTTCCAGATTTATGTATTTTTTTCTCTGTTTTTTTGCTCCAACTGCATTTTCCAGCATAAAAAGCGAATTTCTAACTGATCTGTGCTTTAAAAAGTTTAAATTGCATTTACTTTCTGCTTTTTTACAGTTTTTGCACTTGTTTTATATCAATTTAAGTAGTTTTTATATTGTATAACTGTTGTAGGCTACACACTAAAGTACGCTAGCCTGTTTATAGCATTTACAGTGTTTTCTGTGTGTTTTTCTGCTGTTTCCTGAAAAAAACAAAACAAAAAAAAATTCTCTTTTCCTGCCTTTGCTGAACTAGATTAGTCCAGATTTCAGGTTTTGCTAAATTCCGGACTGTGGTATAGTTTCCTGTGTTGCCCATATACTTACTTGGATAGGAGGAAGCTTCTCTGTTCACCAGAGAGAGTGGGGAACTTTGAGCAGCCTATCTGTCCCTGGAGGAGTGGTCTCAGCCCTGAAACTAGTAGCTTATTGGCCGTTTTGGGTCAATTCCTATCTCTTTCAGTTTCCCTGCTTTACAACCCGCAATTGCGCGGTTTTGCTCCAGTATACAACTCCGCACAGCTCCTCGTGGTGTCCTGCAGAGTGATACTGGCAACAGAGAGACCCAAGAGAGACTTTTCCAGATTTAAGTAGTTTTTTCTCTGTTTTTTTGCTCTGACTGCCTTTTCCCACCTAAAAAGTGTATCTCTAACTGATCTGTGCTTTAAAATGAAAACATAAATGCAGAAAGATAGCAGTCTGGCGATACAAATCCACAAAATGTGAAGAGGTTTGAACGCAAAATTAGTTTAATAAAGTAGCGTTTTCGCTGCTTGAAAAATCCGCAGCTTCTTCAGAAAAACTTAAAAACAAGCAGTGAAACTTTTTTTTAAAAAGGTTTAGAGGAAGTGTTAAAATTGCATCACTTCCTGTTGAGAACATCATGACAACACGCTCATACTAAAAAATACTAAAAGCGCTCCAAAACATTAAACGGGCACAAAGTTAATTTAATAAAATACCATTTTCGCTGCTTAGAAAAATCTGCAGCTTCTTCACAAAAAACTCCGTTAAAACAAAAAAACAAAACTTTTTTTAAAAGTTTTAGAGAAAGTGTGAGAAGTACATCACTTCCTGTTGAAATCCTAATGGCAACACGCTCATACAAAAACATTACTAGATGAGCTCCAAGGATTAAAATGTGTAAGAAATGGCTAAATATTATAAAACAATACTAAATAAAATGGCAAGTTTAAAGCAAAAGATATAGAGAAGTAAAAAGTAAAAAAGATGTAAAAAGGTGTAAAGAGATGAAAAAATGAAAGAAAAAAAGAATGAAAGAAAAAAAGGGGATGGAAATACAGGAGGGGGAGGGGAGGGGGGTGGGGGGTTGGTGAAGGGGTGTGTGTGTAGGGGGTGAAGAGGGGGGAAGGAGGGAAGAAAAGGAGGGAAAGAGGAGGGGGGGAAGGGGGGAAAAAGGGGGGGTGAGGAGGGAATGGGGAGGATTTGGGGGGGGGAGGGGGAAGGGAGAGCAGGAGAAAGGGGAAACGGAGGAATCAATAAATTTATCTAGTGTAACTCCTCATTTTTAGAACTGCTGAGATATTGCAGTTCTCTTCAACCCTGGGTTATTAAATGCATTGAGTGTTATTTGCCATTGAAGTTCTTTTAATTCAAATAGACATGGGGTAGGGCCTCCCCTAATATTATTGGGTAAATGGTCAATGCCCATAAAGGAAAATTTATGGCCAGGGTTGCTTTCTGTATGTTTGGCCAATGTGTTATCCAGTTTATGATTCTTCATAGCATAAATGTGCTGGTAGATACGCTGCTTCAATTTCCTGTCAGTCTTGCCAATGTAGAATGCAGAACAGCATTCACATTGGGCTAGATACACAAAAGACTGGGTGTCGCAGTTAATTCTATGTTTGATAAAATATTTCCTCCTGTTGACTTGAAACGAGCTTCCAGCTTTGATCACATTACAATAATTGCAAGCCCACAAGTAAAGCATCCCTTGTTCCTAGTGAAATCCATGTTCAAGGGGTTGCTTTGTAACAGCTCCTTGAGGTTTTTACCTCTTCTGAAAACAAACTTTGGAACTGCGCCCAATTTTTCAGATAGATATAGATCGCTGTTTATAAAATACCAATTTTTCCAAATAATGTCAGTAACTTTCTTGGAGTCATTATTGAAAGTAGTTATGAAACTGGTAGTAAAGTTACTTTTGTCTTGGAAGGTGACAGTAGTAGAAACAGAACAATCTACATCGGTAGGAGAGGTAGAAGAAATTACACTCGAAATTCCAGATGCAATGTTGGCCAAGTTAGTCTTGGATTCGTCTAGTAGGGGTTTAAAATAACCTGTTGCTCTCTTACTTTCAATCTCAAGAATAATATCATCCAGAAGTGACTCGGGATATCCTCTGCTGGAAAATTGGTTCTTGAGAAATTTAACCTCTTTTTGAAATGATTCGGATGTGTTGCACATCCGTGCAGCCCGTACTAGCTGGCCTTTTACTATTCCACGTTTTTGCTTATAAGGGTGCAGGCTGGTGAAGTGGAGCATTGAATTACAGTAGGTCGCTTTCCGAAAAACTGAGGACAAGTATCTTTTTCCTATTCGATCTTTTTTAATTTCCACATCAAGGTAGTCAATAACTTCGGTAGAAAAATGATAAGTAAATTTCAAGAATGGAGTTGTTTGATTCATGCGCTCAACAAGGGAGGTAGCCTTGTGGGAATCACCATTAAAGAGGATGAAGATGTCATCTAAATAGCGTGTATATAATCGTATCTGTTTCTTGAATGTAGAGTCAGAAAAGAGAAATTTACTTTCCCAATAAAACATAAACAAATTAGCCACGCTAGCCCCACAAGGAGATCCCATTGCCACCCCTTGTTTTTGAAGGTAGATCTGGTTGTTAAACATGAAGAAATTGGAACTTAAAACAAGGTCCAATAACTCTGTGACAATTCTAATTTCGTTAGAAGTAGCCCTCCGTTCGAGTAATTTCAGCTCTAACCATTCTACAGCTTCTTGATGTGGAATTGAAGTATATAGATCCACAACGTCGATGGTTAAAAAGTTGTTGGAATCGTCAAAAATCATACTGTTGATGTTACTTAAAAAAGACCAAGAATCTTTGCAGATAGTAGGAATTTCTTTGATGTATTTTGACAGTATTTCATCAATTAACTTGGCTGATGGATATGTCATAGACAGCCTACCGTCCACCAAGGCCCTCATGGGAGGATTTGCAAGGTTTCTGTGTATTTTCGGAATTCTGAACATGACTGGCACTTTGGGGAAGGTGACGTCTAAGTAACTGTAAAGGTCCAAATCAATGATTGCTGAGAGGAAGAGATCTCTCAAATAACCTCTCATCCTTTTAGATGCCAAGTTCATTTCATTGAGAGAGGAAACGGAGTATGCAGGCGAGTCTAAAACAATGAGCATCTTCTCTATATACATATTGTTTTCAAAAACTACTAGGCCTCCTCCCTTATCAGGCTTAATTAAGCGGATAGATAAGGTTTTCAAATCGGAGAGGGCCATTCTCTGGTCCTTGGAAACATTTGATCTGTGGGAATGACTGAGGGATCCACCTAGGCTCCTCAAGTGCCTCAAGTCAATTTCACAGATAGATTCAAAGGTGCGTAGCCCTGCATGTAACGGTGGATTGAAGATGCTCGAAAGTTTTAAAGTAGAAGAATTAACATGGTCGTTGTTATTAAAAAGCAGATTCAGGTTCAATTTTCTCACAAAACATTTCAGGTCGATGATGGTTTGAGTTAAATTAAAAGGCGTACTTGGGACAAAGGTGTTCTCTCTAGCCAATAATTCAATAATCTCTGGTTGTAAGTCAATTTGGGAGAAGTTATAAATTTTAAAATCCCCCTTGAGATTAGTGAGAATTAGTGGGCCAGTTTCATGTTCAGTAGGTAGGTCTTCTGTTCCTATCAAGTCAGAGTTTGATGTGTCACTCAGTTGTTACGTGACCTGTTCCTGGTCTGGTAGGTCCGAGCTGGAAGAGGTCCTAAAAAACGGTTGTCACCGTTATCCAAATTAGTGTTATTATTCCTTTGAAAGTCTGCTCTGTTACCATTGTTTTTGTTTCTATTTCTGTTGTTGTTTCCTTTAATTCTATTACTTTTGCGGGGTTCACTTTGATAAAGTGTCCCAGTTTTTGCATGATTACCCACGTTTCCATCTCCATTGCTGTCATTACTGTCCTCACTGTCGATCAGTGTTTCTGACCCGGTGTTAAATTCTCGGGCTGGTAGTTGTTGTAGTTTGCTTTAAAAAGTATAAATTGCATTTGCCTTCTGCTTTTTACAGTTTTTGCACTTGTTTTATATCAATTTAAGTCGTTTTTGAAATGTATAACTGCTGTAGGCTAAACACTAAAGTACGCTAGCCTGTTTATAGCATTTATACTGTTTCCTGTGTGTTTTTCTGCTGTTTCCTGAAACAAACAAAAAAAAACCAAAAACAAATTCTCTTTTCCTGCCTTTGCTGAACTAGATTAGTCCAGAATTCAGGTTATGCTGAATTCCGGACAGGGGTATGGTTTCCTATGTTGCCCATATCCTTACTTGGATAGGAGGAAGCTTCTCTGTTCACCAGTGAGAGTGGGGAGCTTTGAACAGCCTATTTGTCCCTGGAGGAGTGGTCTCAGCCCTGAAACTAGTAGCTTATTGGCCTTTTTGGGTCAATTCCTATCTCTTTCAGTTTCCCTGCTTTAAAATACGCATTTGCGCGGTTTTGCACCTGTATACAACTCCACACAGCTCCTCGTGGTGTCCTGCAGAGTGATACAAGCAACAAAGAGACCCAAGAGAGACTTCTCCAGATTTAAGTATTTTTTTCTCTGTTTTTTGCTCCGACTGCCTTTTACAGCATAAAAAGTGAATTTCTAACTGATCTGTGCTTTAAAAAGTTTAAATTACATTTGCCTTCTGCTTTTTCCAGTTTTTGCCCTTGTTTTATATCAATTTAAGTCATTTTTGTATTATATAACTGTTGCAGGCTGCACACTAAAGTACGCTAACCTGTTTATAGCATTTACAGTGTTTTCTGTGTGTTTTTCTGCTGTTTCCTGAAAAAAAAAAACAAAAAAAAAATTCTCTTTTCCTGCCTTTGCTGAACTAGATTAATCCAGATTTCAGGTTTTGCTGAATTCTGGACTGTGGTATAGTTTCCTGTGTTGCCCATGTCCTTATTTAGGAGGAAGCTTCTCTGTTCACCAGTGAGAGTGGGGAGCTTTGAGCAGCCTATCTGCCCCTGGAGGAGTGGTCTCAGCCCTGAAACTAGTAGCTTATTGGCCATTTTGGGTCAATTCCTATCTCTTTCAGTTTCCCTGCTTTAAAACCCACATTTGCGTGGTTTTGCGCCAGTATACAATTCCACACAGCACCTCGTGGTGTCCTGCAGAGTGATACAGGCAACAGAGAGACCCAAAAGAGACTTTTCCCGATTTAAGTATTTTTTTCCTCTGGTTTTTTGCTCCGACTGCTTTTTCCAGCATAAAAAGCGAATTTCTAAGTGATCTGTGCTTTAAAAAGTTTAAATTGCATTTGCCTTCTGCTTTTTACAGTTTTTGCACTTGTTTTATATCAATTTAAGTCGTTTTTGTATTGTATAACTGTTGTAGGCTAAACACTACAGTACACTAGCCTGTTTATAGCATTTACAGTGTTTTCTGTGTGTTTTTCTGCTGTTTCCTGAAAAAAACAAAAAAAAAAAAACAAAAAAAATTCTCTTTTCCCGCCTTTGCTGAACTAGATTAGTCCAGATTTCAGGTTTTGCTGAATTCCGGACTGTGGCATAGTTTCCTGTGTTGCCCATGTCCTTACTTGGATAGGAGGAAGTTTCTCTGTTCACCAGTGAGAGTGGGGAGCTTTGAGCAGCCTATCTGTCCCTGGAGGAGTGGTCTCAGCCCTGAAACTAGTAGCTTATTGGCCGTTTTGGGTCAATTCCTATCTCTTTCAGTTTCCCTGCTTTACAATCCACATTTCCGTGGTTTTGTGCCAGTATACAACTCTGCACAGCTCCTCGTGGTGTCCTGCAGAGTGATACAGGCAACAGAGAGACCCAAGAGAGACTTTTCCAGATTTAAGTATTTTTTTCTCTGTTTTTTGCTCCGACTGCCTTTTCCCACCTAAAAAGTGAATTTCTAACTGATCTGTGCTTTAAAAAGTTTAAATTGCATTTGCCTTCTGCTTTTACAGTTTTGCACTTGTTTTATATCAATTTAAGTTGTTTTTGTATTGTATAACTGTTATAGGCTAAACAGTAAAGTATGCTAACCTGTTTATAGCATTTACAGCGTTTTCTGTATGTTTTTCTGCTGTTTCCTGAAAAAAAAATTCTCTTTTCCTGCCTTTGCTGAACTAGATTAGTCCAGATTTCAGGCTTTGCTGAATTCCGGACAGTGGTATAGTTTCCTGTGTTGCCCATATCCTTACTTGGATAGGAGGAAGCTTCTCTGTTCAACAGTGAGAGTGGGGAGCTTTGAGCAGCCTATCTGTCCCTGGAGGAGTGGTCTCAGCCCTGAAACTAGTAGCTTATTGGCCGTTTTGGGTCAATTCCTATCTCTTTCAGTTTCCCTGCTTTAAAACCTGCATTTGTGCAGTTTTGCACCAGTATACAACTCCGCACAGCTCCTCGTGGTGTCCTGCAGAGTGATACAGGCAACAGAGAGACCCAAGAGAGACTTTTCCAGATTTAAGTATTTTTTTCTCTGTTTTTGCTCTGACTGCCTTTTATAGCCTAAAAAGTGAATTTCTAAATGATCTGTGCTTTAAAAAGTTTAAATTGCATTTGCCTTCTGCTTTTAATCGTTTTTGCACTTGTTTTATATCAATTTAAGTCGTTTTGTATTGTATAACTGTTGTAGGCTACACACTAAAGTACGCTAGCCTGTTTATAGCATTTACAGTGTTTTCTGTGTGTTTTTCTGCTGTTTCCTGAAAAAAAAAAAACAAAAAAAAATTCTCTTTTCCTGCCTTTGCTGAACTAGATTAGTCCAGATTTCAGGTTTTGCTGAATTCCAGACTGTGGTATAGTTTCCTGTGTTGCCCATATCCTTACTTGGATAGGAGGAAGCTTCTCTGTTCAACAGTGAGAGTGGGGAGCTTTGAGCAGCCTATCTGTCCCTGGAGGAGTGGTCTCAGCCCTGAAACTAGTAGCTTATTGGCCGTTTTGGGTCAATTCCTATCTCTTTCAGTTTCTCTACTTTAAAACCAGCATTTGTGCAGTTTTGCACCAGTATACAACTCCACACAGCTCCTCGTGCTGTCCTGCAGAGTGATACAGGCAATAGAGAGACCCAGGAGAGACTTTTCCAGATTTAAGTATTTGTTTCTCTGTTTTTTGCTCTGACTGTCTTTTCCCACCTAAAAAGCGAATTTCTAACTGATCTGTGCTTTAAAAAGTTTAAACTGAGTTTGCCTTCTGCTTTTAACAGTTTTTGCAATTGTTTTATATCAATTTAAGTCATTTTTTCATTGTATAACTGTTGTAGGCTACACACTAAAGTACGCTAGCCTGTTTATAGCATTTACAGTGTTTTCTGTTTGTTTTTCTGCTGTTTCCTGAAAAAAACAAAAAAAAAAAAAAATTTCTCTTTTCCTGCCTTTGCTGAACTAGATTAGTCCAGATTTCAGGTTTTGCTGAATTCCAGACAGTGGTATAGTTTCCTGTGTTGCCCATATCCTTACTTGGATAGGAGGAAGCTTCTCTGTTCACCAGTGAGAGTGGGGAGCTTTGAGCAGCCTATCTGTCCCTGGAGGAGTGGTCTCAGCCCTGAAACTAGTAGCTTATTGGCCGTTTTGGGTCAATTCCTATCTCTTTCAGTTTCCCTGCTTTAAAACCCACATTTGCATGGTTTTGCACCAGTATACAACTCCGCACAGCTCCTCGTGGTGTCCTGCAGAGTGATACAGGCAACAGAGAGACCCAAGAGAGACCTTTCCAGGTTTAAGTATTTTTTTCTGTTTTTTGCTCCGACTGCCTTTTCTCACCTAAAAAGTGAACTTCTAACTGATCTGTGCTTGAAAAAGTTTTAATTGCATTTGCCTTCTGCTTTTACAGTTTTTGCACTTGTTTTATATCAACTTAAGTCATTTTTGTATTGTATAACTGTTGTAGGCTAAACCCTAAAGTACGCTAGCCTGTTTATAGTATTTACAGTGTTTTCTGTGTGTTTTTCTGCTGTTTCCTGAAAAAACAAAAAAAAAACAACAAAAAAAATTCTCTTTTCCCACCTTTGCTGAACTAGATTAGTCCAGATTTCAGGTTTTGCTGAATTCTGGACAGTGGTATAGTTTCCTGTGTTGCCCATATCCTTACTTGGATAGGAGGAAGCTTCTCTGTTCACCAGTGAGAGTGGGGAGGTTTGAGCAGCCTATCTGTCCCTGGAGGAGTGGTCTCAGCCCTGAAACTAGTAGCTTATTGGCTGTTTTGGGTCAATTCCTATCTCTTTCAGTTTCCCTGCTTTATAACCCACATTTACGCGGTTTTGCGCCTATATACAACTCAGCACAGCTCCTCGTGGTGTCCTGCAGAGTGATACAGGCAACAGAGATACCCAAGAGAGACTTTTCCAGATTTAAGTATTTTTTCTCTGTTTTTTTGCTCCGACTGCCTTTTCCCACCTAAAAGTGAATTTCTAACTGATCTGTGCTTTAAAAAGTTTAAATTGCATTTGCCTTCTGCTTTTTACAGTTTTTGCACTTGTTTTATATCAATTTAAGTTGTTTTTGTATTGTATAACTGATGTAGACTACACACTAAAATGTGCTAGCCTGTTTATGGCATTTACAGTGTTTTCTGTATATTTTTCTGCTTTTTCCTGAAAAAAAAAACAAAAAAAAATTCTCTTTTCCTGCCTTTGCTGAACTAGATTAGTCCAGATTTCAGGTTTTGCTGAATTCCAGACTGTGGTATAGTTTCCTGTGTTGCCCATATCCTTACTTGGATAGGAGGAAGCTTCTCTGTTCACCAGTGAGAGTGGGGAGCTTTGAGCAGCCTATCTGTCCCTGGAGGAGTGGTCTCAGCCCTGAAACTAGTAGCTTATGGGCCATTTTGGGTCAATTCCTATCTCTTTCAGTTTCCCTGCTTTACAACCACATTTGCGCGGTTTTCCGCCAGTATACAACTCCGCACAGCTCCTTGTGGTGTCCTGCAGAGTGATACAGGCAACAGAGAGACCCAAGAGAGACTTTTCCAGATTTAAGTATTTTTCTCTGTTTTTCTGAGCTGACTGGCTTTTCCCACCTAAAAAGTGAATTTCTAACTGATTTGTGCTTTAAAAAGTTTAAATTGCATTTGCCTTCTGCTTTTTACATTTTTTCACTTGTTTCATATCAATTTAAGTTTTTTTTTGTATTGTATAACTACTGTAGGCTACACACTAAAGTATGCTTGCCTGTTTATAGCATTTACAGTGTTTTCTGTTTGTTTTTCTGCTGTTTCCTGAAAAAAAAACAAAAAAAATTTATCTTTTCCTGCTTTTGCTAAGCTAGATTAGTCCAGATTTCAGGTTTTGCTGAATTCCAGACTGTGGTATAGTTTCCTATGTTGCCCATATCCTTACTTGGATAGGAGGAAGCTTCTCTGTTCAACAGTGAGAGTGGGGAGCTTTGAGCAGCCTATCTGTCCCTGGAGGAGTGGTCTCAGCCCTGAAACTAGTAGCTTATTGGCCGTTTTGGGTCAATTCCTATCTCTTTCAGTTACCCTGCTTTAGGACCTGCATTTGTGCAGTTTTGCACCAGTATACAACTCCGCACAGCTCCTCGTGGTGTCCTGCAGAGTGATACAAGCAACAGAGAGACCCAAGAGAGACTTCTCCAGATTTAAGTATTTTCTTCTCTGCTTTTTGCTCCGACTGCCTTTTATAGCCTAAAAAGTGAATTTCTAAATGATCTGTGCTTTAAAAAGTTTAAATTGCATTTGCCTTCTGCTTTTAATCGTTTTTGCACTTGTTTTATATCAATTTAAGTCATTTTTGTATTGTATAACTGTTGTAGGCTACACACTAAAATACGCTAGCCTGTTTATAGCATTTACAGTGTTTTCTGTGTGTTTTTCTGCTGTTTCCTGAAAAAAACAAAAAACCCCCCCCAAAAAAAAAAATTCTCTTTTCCTGCCTTTGCTGAACTAGATTAGTCCAGATTTCAGGTTTTGCTGAATTCCAGACTGTGGTATAGTTTCCTGTGTTGCCCATATCCTTACTTGGATAGGAGGAAGCTTCTCTGTTCACCAGTGAGAGTGGGGAGCTTTGAGCAGCCTATCTGTCCCTGGAGGAGTGGTCTCAGCCCTGAAACTAGTAGCTTATTGGCCGTTTTGGGTCAATTCCTATCTCTTTCCGTTTCCCTGCTTTAAAACCCACATTTGCGTGGTTTTGCACCTGTATACAACTCCGCACAGCTCCTCGTGGTATCCTGCAGAGTGATACAGGCAACAGAGAGACCCAAGAGAGACTTTTCCAGATTTAAGTATTTTTTCTCTGTTTTTTGCTCCGACGGCCTTTTCACCTAAAAGTGAATTTCTAACTGATCTGTGCTTTAAAAGTTTAAATTACATTTGCCTTCTGCTTTTTCCAGTTTTTGCACTTGTTTTATATCAATTTAAGTCATTTTTGAATTGTATAACTATTGTAGGCTGCACACTAAAGTACGCTAGCCTTTTTATATCATTTATTATGTTTTCTGTGTGTTTTTCTGCTGTTTCCTGAAAAAAAAAACAAAACAAAATTCTCGTTTCCTGCCTTTGCTGAATGAGATTAATCCAGATTTCAGGTTTTGCTGAATTCCGGACTGCGGTATTATTTCCTGTGTTGCCCATATCCTTACTTGGACAGGAGGAAGCTTCTCTGTTCACCAGTGAGAGTGGGGAGCTTTGAGCAGCCTATCTGTCCCTGGAAGAGTGGTCTCAGCCCTGAAACTAGTAGCTTATTGGCCATTTTGGGTCAATTTCTATCTCTTTCAGTTTCCCTGCTTTAAAACCCACATTTGCGTGGTTTTGCACCAGTATACAACTCCACACAGCTCCTCGTGGTGTCCTGCAGAGTGATACAGGGAACAGAGAGACCTAAGAGAGACTTTTCCACATTTAAGTATTTTTTCTCTGTTTTTTTGCTCCGACTGCCTTTTCCCGCCTAAAAAGTGAGTTTCTAACTGCTCTGTGCTTTAAAAACTTTTAATTGCATTGCCTTTCTGATTTTTACAGTTTTGCACTTGTGTTATATCATTTTAAGTCATTTTTGTATTGCAAAACTGTTGTAGGCTACACATTAAAGTGTGCTAGCCTGTTTATAGCATTTACAATGTTTTCTGTGTGTTTTTCTACTGTTTCCTGAAAAAAACAAAAAAAATTATCTTTTCCCACCTTTGCTGAACTAGATTAGTCCAGATTTCAGGCTTTGCTGAATTCCGGACTGTGGTATAGTTTCCTGTGTTGCCCATATCCTTACTTGGATAGGAGGAAGCTTCTCTGTTCACCACTGAGAGTGGGGAGCTTTGAGCAGCCTATCTGTCCCTGGAGGAGTGGTCTCAGCCATGAAACTAGTAGCTTATTGGCTGTTTTGGATCAAATCCTATCTCTTTCAGTTTCCTGCTTTACAGCCCGCATTTGCGGTTTTGCGCCAGTATACAACTCCGCAGCTCCTCGTGGTGTCCTGCAGAGTGATACAGGCAACAGAGACACCCAAGAGAGACTTTTCGAGTTTGAAGTATTTGTTTCTCTGTTTTTTTGCTCTGACTGCCTTTTTCCGCCTAAAAAGAATTTCTAACTGATCTGTGCTTTAAAAGTTTAAATTGCATTTGCCTTCTGCTTTTACAGTTTTGCACTTGTTTTATATCAATTTAAGTCGTTGTTGTATTGTATAACTGTTGTAGGCTACACACTAAAGTGTGCTAGCCTGTTTATAGCATTTACAGTGTTTTCTGTGTGTTTTTCTGCTGTTTCCTGAAAACAAAACACAAAAAAAAATTCTCTGTTCCTGCCTTTGCTGAACTAGATTAGTCCATATTTTAGGTTTTGCTAAATTCCGGACTGTGGTATAGTTTCCTGTGTTGCCCATATCCTTACTTGGATAGGAGGAAGCTTCTCTGTTCACCAGTGAGAGTGGGGAGCTTTGAGCAGCCTATTTGTCCCTGGAGGAGTGGTCTCAGCCCTGAAACTAGTAGCTTATTGGCCGTTTTGGGTCAATTCCTATCTCTTTCAGTTTCCCTGCTTTAAAACCCGCATTTGCGCTGTTTTATGCCAGTATACAACTCCACACAGCTCCTCGTGGTGTCCTGCAGAGTGATACAGGCAACAGAGAGACCCAAGAGAGACTTTTCCAGATTTAAGTATTTTTTTCACTGTTTTTTGCTTTGACTGCATTTTCCAGCATAAAATTGAATTTCTAACTGAGCTGTGCTTTAAAAAGTTTAAATTGCTTTTGCCTTCTGGTTTGTACAGTTTTTGCACTTGCTTTATATCAATTTAAGCAGTTTTTTATTGTATAACTGTTGTAGGCTACACACTAAAGTGTGCTGGCCTGTTTATAGCATTTACAGTGTTTTCTGTGTGTTTTTCTGCTGTTCCTGAAAAAAAAACAAAACAAAAAAAAAATTATCTTTTCCTGCCTTTGCAGAACTAGATTAGTCCAGAATTCAGGTTTTGCTGAATTTCGGACAGGGGTATAGTTTCCTATGTTGCCCATATCCTTACTTGGATAGGAGGAAGCTTCTCTGTTCACCAGTGAGAGTGGGGAGCTTTGAGCAGCCTATCTGTCCCTGGAGGAGTGGTCTCAGCCCTGAAACTAGTAGCTTACTGGCCGTTTTGGGTCAATTCCTATCTCTTTCAGCTTCCCTGCTTTAAACCCGCATTTGCACATTTTTTTGCCAGTATACAGCTCCGCACAGCTCCTCGTGGTGTCCTGCAGAGTGATACAGGCAACAGAGAGACCCAAGAGAGACTTTTCCAGATTTAAGTATTTTTTTCTCTGTTTTTTGCTCCGACTGCCTTTTCCAGCCTAAAAAGCGAATTTCTAACTGATCTGTGCTTTAAAAAGTTTAAATTTCATTTGCTTTCTGCTTTTTACAGTTTTGCACTTGTTTTATATCAATTTAAGTCATGTTTGTATTGTATAACTGTTGTAGGCTACACACTAAAGTACGCTAGCCTGTTTATAGCATTTACAGTGTTTTCTGTGTGTTTTTCTGCTGTTTCCTGAAAAAAACAAAAAAAAAAAAAATTCTCTTTTCCTGCCTTTGCTGAACTAGATTAGTCCAGATTTCAGGTTTTGCTGAATTCTGGACTGTGGTATAGTTTCCTGTGTTGCCCATATCCTTACTTGGATAGGAGGAAGCTTCTCTGTTCACCAGTGAGAGTGGGGAGCTTTGAGCAGCCTATCTGTCACTGGAGGAGTGGTCTCAGCCCTGAAACTAGTAGCTTATTGGCCGTTTTGGGTCAATTCATATCTCTTTCAGTTTCCCTGCTTTAAAACCCAAATTTGCGTGGTTTTGCACCAGTATACAATTCCACACAGCTCCTCGTGGTGTCCTGCAGAGTGATACAGGCAACAGAGAGACCCAAGACAGACTTTTCCAGATTTAAGTAGTTTTTTTCTCTGTTTTTTTCCTCCGACTGCCTTTTCCCACCTAATAAGTGAATTTCTAACTGGTCTGTACTTTAAAAAGTTTAAATTGCATTTGCCTTCAGCTTTTTACAGTTTTTGCACTTGTTTTATATCAGTGTAAATCATTTTTTATTGTATAACTGTTGTAGGCTACACACTGAAGTACGCTAGCCTGTTTATATCATTTATAGTGTTTTCTGTGTGTTTTTCTGCTGTTTCCTGAAAAAAAGAAAAAAAAAAAAAACAAAAAAAATTCTCTTTTCCTGCGTTTGCTAAACTAGATTAGTCCAGAATTCAGGTTTTGCTGAATTCCGGACAGGGGTATAGTTTCCTGTGTTGCCCATATCCTTACTTGGATAGGAGGAAGCTTCTCTGTTCACCAGTGAGAGTGGGGAGCTTTGAGTAGCCTATCTGTCCCTGGAGGAGTGGTCTCAGCCCTGAAACTAGTAGCTTATTGGCTGTTTTGGGTCAATTCCTATCTCTTTCAGTTTCCCTGCTTTACAACCCACATTTCCGTGGTTTTGCGCCAGTATACAACTCTGCACAGCTCCTCGTGGTGTCCTGCAGAGTGATACAGGCAACAGAGATACCCAAGAGAGACTTTTCCAGATTTAAGTATTTTTTCTCTGTTTTTTTGCTCCGACTGCCTTTTCCCACCTAAAAAGTGAATTTCTAACTGATCTGTGCTTTAAAAAGTTTAAATTGCATTTGCCTTCTGCTTTTAATAGTTTTTGCGCTTGTTTTATATCAATTTAAGTTGCATTTGCCTTCTGTTGTAGGCTAAACACTAAAGTATGCTAGCCTGTTTATAGCATTTGCAGTGTTTTCTGTATGTTTTTCTGCTGTTTCCTGAAAAAAACAAAAAAAAATTCTCTTTTCCCAACTTTGCTGAACTAGATTAATCCAGATTTCAGGTTTTTCTGAATTCCGGACGGTGGCATAGTTTCCTGTGTTGCCCATGTCCTTACTTGGATAGGAGGAAGCTTCTCTGTTCACCAGTGAGAGTGGGGAGCTTTGAGCAGCCTATCTGTCCCTGGAGGAGTGGTCTCAGCCCTGAAACTAGTAGCTTATTGGCTGTTTTGGGTCAATTCCTATCTCTTTCAGTTTCCCTGCTTTACAACCAGCATTTGCACGGTTTTGCGCCAGTATACAACTCCGCACAGCTCCTCGTGGTGTCCTGCAGAGTGGTACAGGCAACAGAGATACCCAAGAGAGACATTTCCAGATTTAAGTATTTTTTTCTCTGTTTTTTGCTCTGACTGCCTATTCCAGCCTAAAAAGCGAATTTCTAACTGATCGGTGCTTTAAAAAGTTTAAATTGCATTTGCCTTCTGCTTTTAACAGTTTTTGCACTTGTTTTATATCAGTTTAAGTCGTTTTTGTATTGTGTAACTGTTGTAGGCTAAACACTAAAGTACGCTAGCCTGTTTATAGCATTCACAGTGTTTTCTGTATGTTTTTCTGCTGTTTCCTGAAAAAAACCAAAAAAAAATTCTCTTTTCCTGCCTTTGCTGAACTAGATTAGTCCAGATTTCAGGTTTTGCTGAATTCCAGACTGTGGTATAGTTTCCTGTGTTGCCCATATCCTTACTTGGATAGGAGGAAGCTTCTCTGTTCAACAGTGAGAGTGGGGAGCTTTGAGCAGCCTATCTGTCCCTGGAGAAGTGGTCTCAGCCCTGAAACTAGTAGCTTATTGGCCGTTTTGGGTCAATTCCTATCTCTTTCAGTTTCCCTGCTTTAGGACCCGCATTTGCGCAGTTTTGCACCAGTATACAACTCCACACAGCTCCTCGTGGTGTCCTGCAGAGTGATACAAGCAACAGAGAGACCCAAGAGAGACTTCTCCAGATTTAAGTATTTTTTTCTCTGTTTTTTGCTTTGACTGTCTTTTACAGCCTAAAAAGTGACTTTCTAACTGATCTGTGCTTTAAAAAGTTTAAATTACATTTGCCTTCTGCCTTTTCCAATTTTTCCACTTGTTTTGTATCAATTTAAGTCATTTTTGTATTGTATAACTGTTGCAGGCTGCACACTAAAATACGCTAGCCTGTTTATAGCATTTATCCTGTTTCCGGTGTTTTTCTGCTGTTTCCTGAAAAAAACAAAAGAAAACAAAAACAAATTCTCTTTTCCTGCCTTTGCTGAACTAGATTAGTCCAGAATTCAGGTTATGCTGAATTCCAGACAGGGGTATGGTTTCCAATGTTGCCCATATCCTTACTTGGCTAGGAGGAAGCTTCTCTGTTCACCAGTGAGATTGGGAAGCTTTGAACAGCCTATCTGTCCCTAGAGGAGTGGTCTCAGCCCTGAAACTAGTAGCTTATTGGCCTTTTTGGGTCAATTCCTATCTCTTTCAGTTTCCCTGCTTTAAAACCCACATTTGCATGGTTTTGCACCTGTATACAACTCCACACAGCTCCTCGTGGTGTCCTGCAGAGTGCAACAGAGAGACCCAAGAGAGACTTCTCCAGATTTAAGTATTTTTTTCTCTGTTTTTTGCTCCGACTGCCTTTTACGCCTAAAAAGTGAATTTCTAACTGATCTGTGCTTTAAAAAGTTTAAATTACATTTGCCTTCTGCTTTTTCCAGTTTTTGCACTTGTTTTATATCAATTTAAGTCATTTTTGCATTGTATAACTGTTGCAGGCTGCACACTAAAGTACGCTAGCCTGTTTATAGCATTTACAGTGTTTTCTGTGTGTTTTTCTGCTGTTTCCTGAAAAAAACAAAAACCAAAAAAAATTCTCTTTTCCTGCCTTAGCTGAACTAAATTAATCCAGATTTCAGGTTTTGCTGAATTCTGGACTGTGGTATAATTTCCTGTGTTGCCCATGTCCTTACTTAGACAGGAGGAAGCTTCTCTGTTCACCAGTGAGAATGGGGAGCTTTGAGCAGCCTATCTGTTCCTGGAGGAGTGGTCTCAGCCCTGAAACTAGTAGCTTATTGGCCATTTTGGGTCAATTCCTATCTCTTTCAGTTTCCCTGCTTTAAAACCCACATTTGCGTGGTTTTGCACCAGTATACAATTCCACACAGCACCTCGTGGTGTCCTGCAGAGTGATACAGGGAACACAGAGACCCAAGAGAGACTTTTCCCGATTTAAGTATTTTTTTTCTCTGGTTTTTTGCTCCGACTGCCTTTTCCAGCCTAAAAACCGAATTTCTAACTGATCTGTGCTTTAAAAAGTTTAAATTGCATTTGCCTTCTGCTTTTAACAGTTTTTGCACTTGTTTTATATCAATTTAAGTCATTTTTGTATTGTATAACTGTTGTAGGCTAAACACTAAAGTACGCTAGCCTGTTTATAGCATTTACAGTGCTTTCTGTGTGGTTTTCTGCTGTTTCCTGAAAAAAACAAAAATTCTCTTTTCCCGCCTTTGCTGAACTAGATTAGTCCAGATTTCAGGTTTTGCTGAATTCCGGACTGTGGTACAGTTTCCTGTGTTGCCCATATCCTTACTTGGATAGGAGGAAGCTTCTCTGTTCACCAGTGAGAGTGGGGAGCTTTGAGCAGCCTATCTGTCCCTGGAGGAGTGGTCTCTGCCCTGAAACTAGTAGCTTATTGGCCGTTTTGGGTCAATTCCTATCTCTTTCAGTTTCCCTGCTTTACAGCCCGCATTTGCGCATTATTTCGCCAGTATACAACTCCGCACAGCTCCTCGTGGTGTCCTGCAGAGTGATACAGGCAACAGAGAGACCCAAGAGAGACTTTTCCAGATTTAAGTATTTTTTTCTCTGTTTTTTTGCTCCGACTGCATTTTCCAGCATAAAAAGTGAATTTCTAACTGATCTGTGCTTTAAAAAGTTTAAATTGCATTTGCCTTCTGCTTTTTACAGTTTTTGCACTTGTTTTATATCAATTTAAGTAGTTTTTATATTGTATAACTGTTGTAGGCTACACACTAAAGTATGCTAGCCTGTTTATAGCATTTACAGTGTTTTCTTTGTGTTTTTCTGCTGTTTCCTGAAAAAAACAAAAAAAAAAAAAACAAAAAAAAATTCTCTTTTCCTGCCTTTGCTGAACTAGATTAGTCCAGATTTTAGGTTTTGCTAAATTCCGGACTGTGGTATAGTTTCCTGTGTTGCCCATATCCTTACTTGGACAGGAGGAAGCTTCTCTGTTCACCAGTGAGAGTGGGGAGCTTTGAGCAGCCTATTTGTCCCTGGAGGAGTGGTCTCAGCCCTGAAACTAGTAGCTTATTGGCCGTTTTGGGTCAATTCCTATCTCTTTCAGTTTCCCTGCTTTACAACCCGCATTTGCGCGTTTTTTCGCCAGTATACAACTCCGCACAGCTCCTCGTGGTGTCTTGCAGAGTGATACAGGCAACAGAAAAACCCAAGAGAGACTTTTCCAGATTTAAGTATTTTTTTCTCTGTTTTTTTGCTCCGACTGCATTTTCCAGCATAAAAAGCGAATTTCTAACTGATCTGTGCTTTAAAAAGTTTAAATTGCATTTGCCTTCTGCTTTTTACAGTTTTTGCACTTGTTTTATATCAATTTAAGTAGTTTTTATATTGTATAACTGTTGTAAGCTACACACTAAAGTATGCTAGCCTGTTTATAGCATTTACAGTGTTTTCTGTGTGTTTTTCCGCTGTTTCCTGAAAAAAACAAAAAAAAAAAACAAAAAAAAAAAACAAAACAAAAAAAAAATTATCTTTTCCTGCCTTTGCAGAACTAGATTAGTCCAGAATTCAGGTTTTGCTGAATTCCGGACAGGGGTATAGTTTCCTATGTTGCCCATATCCTTACTTGGATAGGAGGAGGCTTCTCTGTTCAACAGTGAGAGTGGGGAGCTTTGAGCAGCCTATCTGTCCCTGGAGGAGTAGTCTCAGCCCTGAAACTAGTAGCTTAATGGCCGTTTTGAGTCAATTCCTATCTCTTTCAGTTTCCCTGCTTTACAACCCACATTTGCACATTTTTTTGCCAGTATACAACTCCGCACAGCTCCTCGTGGTGTCCTGCAGAGTGATACAGGCAACAAAGAGACCCAAGAGAGACTTTTCCAGATTTAAGTATTTTTTTCTCTGTTTTTTGCTCCGACTGCCTTTTCCAGCCTAAAAAGCGAATTTCTAACTGATCTCTGCTTTAAAAAGTTTAAATTGCATTTGCTTTCTGCTTTTAACAGTTTTTGCACTTGTTTTATATCAATTTAAGTTGCATTTGCCTTCTGTTGTAGGCTAAATACTAAAGTACGCTAGCCTGTTTATAGCATTTACAGTGTTTTCTGTGTGTTTTTCTGCTGTTTCCTGAAAAAAACAAAAAAAAAAAAACCCAAAAATTCTCTTTTCCTGCCTTTGCTGAACTAGATTAGTCCAGATTTCAGGTTTTGCTAAATTCCGAACTGTGGTATAGTTTCCTGTGTTGCCCATATACTTACTTGGATAGTAGGAAGCTTCTCTGTTCACCAGTGAGAGTGGGGATCTTTGAGCAGCCTATCTATCACTGGAGGAGTGGTCTCAGCCCTGAAACTAGTAGCTTATTGGCCGTTTTGGGTCAATTCCTATCTTTTTCAGTTTCCCTGCTTTACAACCAGCATTTGCGTGGTTTTGCGCCAGTATACAACTCCGCACAGCTCCTCGTGGTGTCCTGCAGAGTGATACAGGCAATTGAGAAACCCAAGAGAGACTTTTCCAGATTAAAGTATTTTCTTCTCTGCTTTTTTGCTCCAACTGCCTTTTCCCACCTAAAAAGTGAATTTCTAACTGATCTGTGCTTTAAAAAGTTTAAATTGCATTTGCCTTCTGCTTTTAATCGTTTTTGCACTTGTTTTATATCAATTTAAGTCGTTTTTGTATTGTATAACAGTTGTAGGCTACACACTAAAGTACGCTAGCCTGTTTATAGCATTTCCAGTGTTTTATGTTTGTTTTTCTTCTGTTTCCTGAAAAAAACAAAAAAAAAAAACAAAAAAAATTTCTCTTTTCCTGACTTTGCTGAACTAGATTAGTCCAGATTTCAGGTTTTGCTGAGTTCCGGACTGTGGTATAGTTTCCTGTGTTGCCCATATCCTTACTTGGATAGGAGGAAGCTTCTCTGTTCACCAGTGAGAGTGGGGAGCTTTGAGCAGCCTATCTATCACTGGAGGAGTGGTCTCAGCCCTGAAACTAGTAGCTTATTGGCCGTTTTGGGTCAATTCATATCTCTTTCAGTTTCCCTGCTTTAAAACCCAAATTTGCGTGGTTTTGCACCAGTATACAATTTCGCACAGCTCCTCGTGGTGTCCTACAGAGTGATACAGGCAACAGAGAGACCCAAGACAGACTTTTTCAGATTTAAGTAGTTTTTTTCTCTGTTTTTTCCTCCGACTGCCTTTTCCCACCTAATAAGTGAATTTATAACTGGTCTGTACTTTAAAAAGTTTAAATTGCATTTGCCTTCTGCTTTTTACAGTTTTTGCACTTGTTTTTTATCAGTGTAAATCATTTTTTATTGTATAACTGTTGTAGGCTACACACTGAAGTACGCTAGCCTGTTTATATCATTTATAGTGTTTTCTGTGTGTTTTTCTGCTGTTTCCTGAAAAAAAGAAAAAAAAAAACAAAAAAAATTCTCTTTTCCTGCATTTGCTAAACTAGATTAGTCCAGAATTCAGGTTTTGCTGAATTCCGGACAGGGGTATAGTTTCCTGTGTTGCCCATATCCTTACTTGGATAGGAGGAAGCTTCTCTGTTCACCAGTGAGAGTGGGGAGCTTTGAGTAGCCTATCTGTCCCTGGAGGAGTGGTCTCAGCCCTGAAACTAGTAGCTTATTGGCCGTTTTGGGTCAATTCCTATCTCTTTCAGTTTCCCTGCTTTACAACCCACATTTCCGTGGTTTTGCGCCAGTATACAACTCTGCACAGCTCCTCGTGGTGTCCTGCAGAGTGATACAGGCAACAGAGAGACCCAAGAGAGACTTTTCCAGATTTAAGTATTTTTTCCCTGTTTTTTTGCTCCGACTGCCTTTTCCCACCTAAAAAGTGAATTTCTAACTGATCTGTGCTTTAAAAAGTTTAAATTGCATTTGCCTTCTGCTTTTAACAGTTTTTGCACTTGTTTTATATCAATTTAAGTTGCATTTGCCTTCTGTTGTAGGCTAAACACTAAAGTATGCTAGCTTGTTTATAGCATTTGCAGTGTTTTCTGTATGTTTTTCTGCTGTTTCCTGAAAAAAACAAAAAAAAATTCTCTTTTCCCACCTTTGCTGAACTAGATTAGTCCAGATTTCAGGTTTTTCTGAATTCCGGACGGTGGCATAGTTTCCTGTGTTGCCCATGTCCTTACTTGGATAGGAGGAAGCTTCTCTGTTCACCAGTGAGAGTGGGGAGCTTTGAGCAGCCTATCTGTCCCTGGAGGAGTGGTCTCAGCCCTGAAACTAGTAGCTTATTGGTCATTTTGGGTCAATTCCTATCTTTTTCAGTTTCCCTGCTTTACAACTTGCATTTGCGCGGTTTTGCGGCAGTATACAACTCCGCACAGCTCCTCGTGGTGTCCTGCAGAGTGATACAGGCAATAGAGAGTCCCAAGAGAGACTTTTCCAGATTTAAGTATTTTTTTCTCTGTTTTTTTGCTCCGACTACATTTTCCAGTATAAAAAGTGAATTTCTAACTGATCTGTGCTTTAAAAAGTTTAAATTGCATTTGCCTTCTGCTTTTAACAGTTTTTGCACTTGTTCTATATCAATTTAAGTAGTTTTTAAATTGTATAACTGTTGTAGGCTACACACTAAAGTATGCTAGTCTGTTTATAGCATTTACAGTGTTTTCTGTGTGTTTTTCCGCTGTTTCCTGAAAAAAACAAAAAAAAAAAAAACCAAAAAAATTCTCTTTTCCTGCCTTTGCTGAACTAGATTAGTCCAAATTTCAGGTTTTGCTAAATTCCGGACTGTGGTATAGTTTCCTGTGTTGCCCATATCCTTACTTGGATAGGAGGAAGCTTCTCTGTTCACCAGTGAGAGTGGGGAGCTTTGAGCAGCCTATCTGTCCCTGGAGGAGTGGTCTCAGCCCAGAAACTAGTAGCTTATTGGCCGTTTTGGGTCAATTCCTATCTCTTTCAGTTTCCCTGCTTTACAACCAGCATTTGCGTGGTTTCACGCTAGTATACAACTCCGCACAGCTCCTCGTGGTGTCCTGCAGAGTGGTACAGGCAACAGAGAGACCCAAGAGAGACTTTTCCAGATTTAAGTATTTTTTTCTCTGTTTTTTGCTCTGACTGCCTATTCCAGCCTAAAAAGCGAATTTCTAACTGATCTGTGCTTTAAAAAGTTTAAATTGCATTTGCCTTCTGCTTTTAACAGTTTTTGCACTTGTTTTATATCAGTTTAAGTCGTTTTTGTATTGTGTAACTGTTGTAGGCTAAACACTAAAGTACGTTAGCCTGTTTATAGCATTCACAGTGTTTTCTGTATGTTTTTCTGCTGTTTCCTGAAAAAAACAAAAAAAAAAATTCTCTTTTCCCACCTTTGCTGAACTAGATTAGTCCAGATTTCAGGTTTTGCTGAATTCCAGACTGTGGTATAGTTTCCTGTGTTGCCCATATCCTTACTTGGATAGGAGGAAGCTTCTCTGTTCACCAGTGAGAGTGGGGAGCTTTGAGCAGCCTATCTGTCCATGAAGGAGTGGTCTCAGTCCTGAAACTAGTAGCTTATTGGCCATTTTGGGTGAATTCCTATCTCTTTCAGTTTCCCTGCTTTAAAACCCGCAGATGTGTGGTTTTGCGCCAGCATACAACTCCACACAGCTCCTCGTGGTGTCCTGCAGAGTGATACAGGCAACTGCGAAACCCAAGAGAGACTTTTCCAGATTTAAGTATTTTCTTCTCTGCTTTTTTGCTCCGACTGCCTTTTCCCACCTAAAAACCGAATTTCTAACTGATCTGTGCTTTAAAAAGTTTAAATTGCATTTGCCTTCTGCTTTTAATCGTTTTTGCACTTGTTTTATATCAATTTAAGTCGTTTTTGTATTGTATAACAGTTGTAGGCTACACACTAAAGTACGCTAGCCTGTTTATAGCATTTACAGTGTTTTCTGTGTGTTTTTCTTCTGTTTCCTGAAAAAAAAAAAAAAAAACAAAAAAAATTTCTCTTTTCCTGACTTTGCTGAACTAGATTAGTCCAGATTTCAGGTTTTGCTGAGTTCCGGACTGTGGTATAGTTTCCTGTGTTGCCCATATCCTTACTTGGATAGGAGGAAGCTTCTCTGTTCACCAGTGAGAGTGGGGAGCTTTGAGCAGCCTATCTGTCCCTGGAGGAGTGGTCTCAGCCCTGAAACTAGTAGCTTATTGGCCGTTTTGGGTCAATTCATATCTCTTTCAGTTTCCCTGCTTTAAAACCCAAATTTGCGTGGTTTTGCACCAGTATACAATTCCGCACAGCTCCTCGTGGTGTCCTGCAGAGTGATACAGGCAACAGAGAGACCCAAGACAGACTTTTCCAGATTTAAGTAGTTTTTTCTCTGTTTTTTTCCTCCGACTGCCTTTTCCCACCTAATAAGTTAATTTCTAACTGGTCTGTACTTTAAAAAGTTTAAATTGCATTTGCCTTCTGCTTTTTACAGTTTTTGCACTTGTTTTATATCAGTGTAAATCGTTTTTTATTGTATAACTGTTGTAGGCTACACACTGAAGTACGCTAGCCTGTTTATATCATTTACAGTGTTTTCTGTTTCTTTTTCTGCTGTTTCGTTGAAAAAAACAAAAAAAAATTCTCTTTTCCTGTCTTTGCTGAACTAGATTAGTCCAGAATTCAGGTTTTGCTGAATTCCGGACAGGGGTATAGTTTCCTGTGTTGCCCATATCCTTACTTGGATAGGAGGAAGCTTCTCTGTTCAACAGTGAGAGTGGGGAGCTTTGAGCAGCCTATCTGTCCCTGGAGGAGTGGTCTCAGCCCTGAAACTAGTAGCTTATTGGCCATTTTGAGTCAATTCCTATCTCTTTCTGTTTCCCTGCTTTACAACCCGCATTTGCGCATTTTTCTGCCAGTATACAACTCTGCACAGCTCGTCGTGGTGTCCTGCAGAGTGATACAGGCAACAGAGAGACCCAAGAGAGACTTTTCCAGATTTAAGTATTTTTTTCTCTGTTTTTTTGCTCTGACTGCCTTTTCCCACCTAAAAAGTGAATTTCTAACTGATCTGTGCTTTAAAAAGTTTAAATTGCATTTGCCTTCTGCTTTTAACAGATTTTGCACTTGTTTTATATCAATTTAAGTTGCATTTGCCTTCTGTTGTAGGCTAACACTAAAGTATGCTAGCCTGTTTATAGCATTTGCAGTGTTTTCTGTATGTTTTTCTGCTGTTTCCTGAAAAAAACAAAAAAAAATTCTCTTTTCCCACCTTTGCTGAACTAGATTAGTCCACATTTCAGGTTTTGCTGAATTCCAGACTGTGGTATAGTTTCCTGTGTTGCCCATATACTTACTTGGATAGGAGGAAGCTTTAGCTTTGAGCAGCCTATCTGTCCCTGGAGGAGTGGTCTCAGCCCTGAAACTAGTAGCTTATTGGCCGTTTTGGGTCAATTCCTATCTCTTTCAGTTTCCCTGGTTTACAACCTGCATTTGCACGGTTTTGCGCCAGTATACAACTCCGCACAGCTCCTCGTGGTATCCTGCAGAGTGATATAAGCAACAGAGAGACCGAAGAGAGACTTTTCCAGATTTAAGTATTTTTTCTCTGTTTTTTTGCTCCGACTGCCTTTTCCAGCCTAAAATGTGAATTTCTAACTGATCTGTGCTTTAAAAAGTTTAAATTGCATTTGCCTTCTGCTTTTAACAGTTTTTGCACTTGTTTTATATCAATTTAAGTCATTTTTGTATTGTATAACTGTTGTAGGCTAAACACTAAAGTACACTAGCCCGTTTATAGCATTTACAGTGTTTTCTGTGTGTTTTTCTGCTGTTTCCTGAAAAAAACAAAAAAAAAAATTCTCTTTTCCCACCTTTGCTGAACTAGATTACTCCAGATTTCAGGTTTTGCTGAATTCCAGACTGTGGTATAGTTTCCTGTGTTGCCCATATCCTTACTTGGATAGGAGGAAGCTTCTCTGTTTACCAGTGAGAGTGGGGAGCTTTGGGCAGCCTATCTGTCCCTGGAGGAGTGGTCTTAGCCCTGAAACTAGTAGCTTATTGGCCGTTTTGGGTCAATTCCTATCTCTTTCAGTTTCCCTGCTTTAAAACCTGCAGTTGCGCGGTTTTGCACCAGTATACAACTCCGCACAGCTCCTTGTGGTGTCCTGCAGAGTGATACAGGCAACTGAGAGACCCAAGAGAGACTTTTCCAGATTTAAGTATTTTCTTCTCTGTTTTTTTGCTCCGACTGCCTCTTCCTGCCTAAAAAGCGAATTTCTAACTGATCTGTGCTTTAAAAAGTTTAAATTGCATTTGCCTTCTGCTTTTAACAGTTTTTGCACTTGTTTTATATCAATTTAAGTCGTTTTTGTATTGTATAACTGTTGTAGGCTACACACTAAAGTACGCCAGCCTGTTTATAGCATTTATAGTGTTTTCTGTGTGTTTTTCTGCTGTTTCCTGAAAAAAACAAAAAAAATTCTCTTTTCCTGCCTTTGCTGAACTAGATTAGTCCAGATTTCAGGTTTTGCTGAATTCCGGACTGTGGTATAGTTTCCTGTGTTGCCCATATCCTTACTTGTATAGGAGGAAGCTTCTCTGTTCACCAGTGAGAGTGGGGAGCTTTGAGCAGCCTATCGGTCCCTGGAGGAGTGGTGTCAGCCCTGAAACTAGTAGCGTATTAGCCGTTTTGGGTCAATTCCTATCTCTTTCAGTTTCCCTGCTTTAAAACCCACATTTGCATGGTTTTGCGCCAGTATACAATTCCGCACAGCTCCTCGTGGTGTCCTGCAG
The DNA here is from genome assembly GCF_019279795.1 of Protopterus annectens. NCBI lineage: Eukaryota > Metazoa > Chordata > Ceratodontiformes > Protopteridae > Protopterus > Protopterus annectens. Next base: position 1,840,984,705 of record NC_056726.1, on the reverse strand, counting down.
AGTGATACAGGAGACAGAGAGACCGAAAAGAGACTTTTCCAGATTTAAGTAGTTTTTTCTCTTTTTTTTTGCTCCGACTGCCTTTTCCCACCTAAAAAGTGAATTTCTAACTGATCTGTATTTTAAAAAGTTTAAATTGCATTTGCCTTCTGCTTTTTACAGTTTTTGCACTTGTTTTATATCAATGTAAGTCGTTTTTGTATTGTATAACTGTTGTAGGCTACACACTAAAGTATGCTAGCCTGTTTATAGCATTTAATGTGTTTTCTGTGTGTTTTTCTGCTGTTTCCTGAAAAAAAAAAAAAAAATCTCTTTTCCTGCCTTTGCTGAACTAGATTAGTCCAGATTTCAGGTTTTGCTGAATTCTGGACTGTGGTATAGTTTCCTGTGTTGCCCATATCCTTACTTGGATAGGAGGAAGCTTCTCTGTTCACCAGTGAGAGTGGGGAGCTTTGAGCAGCCTATCTGTCCCTGGAGGAGTGGTCTCAGCCCTGAAACTAGTAGCTTATTGGCCGTTTTGGGTCAATTCCTATCTCTTTCAGTTTCCCTGCTTTAAAAACCACATTTGTGCGGCTTTGCACGATTTTGCGCATAGCTCTGCATCGGGCAGCGCCACTTAAATGGGTTTAAATTATTCCCGGCTCCACAAAGTCTGCTCTTTACTTTTTCCCTTAGAACTGTTCTAAATCTAAAAGTAAGCACTCTATTTTCATTCTAAAGCCCTGCAGTTGCTCGTATAAGTAATCTTATAAGTAAGTACTAATAAACTACACTCTCTTATACTCCCTTTAAGTACTTGGCTCCCTATTGGTCCTTTTTGATCAGTCAAAAAGTAGTTCCTTATACTATTCTGGCATGTCCAAAAGTCAGTTTCGGGTTTACTCTCCAGTCCAGCTGGTGAATCTGGGAATCTTGTGGCAATGTTACAACTGTCTTATGTACACAGACCACCCTCTCCTCCTCCCAACAAGCTCAAATATATGGGAGAGATGCAACTATATAGCCAAATTGGAGGCTGAGCTCTCTCAACCCAGTACTGGCACAGTCAGACAGGAGGAGAAGGTAACCACACACTCCACAAATCCAGTCTCACATAGACCTATCGCAACAGCAAACCAAACACACAAAAACATACTCGGAGGCACTAAATAAAAATCTACCCAAGCACCAGAGACCTCCAAAGCAGACATCCGAGCAACTGCTACCCCACAAGACTACCCACGTACCACATAGTTCACAACGTCATTGTGCCACACAGTCACAGCCCTTAAGGCTAAACAACACACCTAATACACTTGTAATAGGTGACTCTATTGTCAGACACACTGACGTCCCACTCACCAGGCTGAACAAGGAGAAGGTCACTGTAAGCTGCCTGTTGGGTGCCAGGATCCAGCACATAACACAAGCACTCAGGTCACTTCAAAGCAAGTACAAATATGACTCCGTCATTGTCCATGCTGGTGTGAATGACCTGAGACATACCTCCCTGGACAACATGAAAAGAGACATAGAGGAGCTCTCTGATCATGTAGCCCAGGCCGGTATGACCCTGACCTTGAGTAGCATCTTACCCTCACCAAGAATGATGCCACAGTATAAAGACAAAATGATCAATTTTAACAATAGGCTAACGTATTGGTGTCATTCAAAGGGGATCCAGTCTCTGTCAGCCTGGGATGACATGCTCGACTAGCCACGTTGCTTCACTAGGGACGGCTTGCACCTGTCACCCCAGGGCTTTCGAATACTGGCTAAGGCTCTTGCCACCCCCATAGTGCCTTTTTTAGGCAAGGCTCAAAAGACAAACCCACCTCCATAGACAACACAAGGGAAAAGGGAAAAGAAACTAAGAGTAATGCTGCTCAACGCCAGAAGTCTAAACCTCAAGATGCATGCACTCGAGGCTCTCCCCAGTATGGGGAATATCGATATCTGTGCAGTAACAGAAACCTGGTTCAAGGCTCCCAAGAGCACCCCAGCACTAGCAGGTTATACCTCATACCATGCTTTTCGGCCCCAAAACTCGGGCCGAACCACAAAAGGAGGGGGAGTATCCATATTCATCAAAGATACCCACACCTCCAGGTTAGTGGCACTGCATGAAGCATTGGAGACCATCCATGTGCAACTAACAGTGGGCAAAACTGCCTTTCAGTTTGTATTCTGCTACAGACCACTCTCCCAAACTCAGGAACCCCACTCGGCTTTCCTGAGAACACTGGAGAATATGAAGGTCTCTCCAAACACCATTGTATTGGGTGACTTCAACTACCCAAACATAGACTGTGAGCACTACTCAAGCCCCAACACCCTCACCCAACAGTTCCTAGAATTTATAAACTCAAATGCTATGGAACAACTGGTCACCACTCCCACAAGAGGGGAAAACATATTGGACCTGATCATCACCAACATGGGGACTCTATGTTCCATACCAGAGGTATACCCCTCATTGGTAAGATCTGACCATACATTAATCTCACTGGACATCCATATCCCGTCCCCACCCCCAGCCAAGGAAACCACGGTGAAGAACTTCTCAAAAGCAAACTTCACACGTCTCAAAACTGAGGTGGAATCCTTTAAAGCCCCCGGGCCAGTGGAAAATACGGCCCAAACCGCAAACTCCTTTACAAACGCATTCTATGGACACCTACAGGAATGCATGGATTGTGCTATCCCAAATAAAACCAAGACTCACTCCTCCAAAGGCAGGAGACCTGTCTGGTGGACCCAAGCCATAAATAAGCTATACAACAGAAGGAGGAAGCTACTACATTATAGAGCAAAATCCCAAAAAGGGAAGGCATCTCTGATCAGTAGTAGCAAGAAATTACGATCCCTCATAAAATCATCTAAGGCCAGCTTCGAAAGAAAAATTGCACAAGACGCTAAAGATAATCACAAGGCCTTCTTTAGTTATATAAGGAACCTGGGTGGCAACTCCCAGATATGCTCTGAGTTAGTGCAAAATAACAAAAAAAACACTGAACCCACAGACATTGTCAACATCCTGGCAGACAGGTTCAGTGCAAACTTCTTCCCCCCTTCCCCCACAAAAGAGCAAATGTCTATCCCAACAGAGTTTAGCCTCCCTGACATCACAGATGCACAGGTGAGAGCTGCCTTCTCCAAAGCAAAAAACACAGCATCAATGGGAGTGGACGGTGTCCCAGGCTGCGTCTTACATGAGCTCGAAGAAGAACTGAACCCTCACATAAAGTCACTGTTCAATCTCAGCCTTACTATAGGATATGTACCCAAGGAATGGTGTACAGCAACAGTGGTCCCACTCCACAAAGGTGGTGTCACAATGAACCCCGGAAACTATCGCCCAATAAGCCTGACTAGCCTGGTCTGCAAAGCTATGGAGTGTATCATCATGGAACTCATAAACAAAGACATTGGGAACCTCCAAACACTGGATCCTACCCAATTCGGCTTTGTTAAGGGCAGATCTTGCCTCTTGAACCTGGTCGATTTCTTTGAAACAGTCACCAAGGCCATAGATGAAGGGAAGGTAGTCCACACAGCCTACCTGGACCTTGCAAAAGCCTTCGACACAATACCCACTCGGGCATCATAAATAAGCTCACCATCTTAAATATCAATCCCTATGTCACAAGATGGGTTGCAAACTGGCTCAGGGATAGAACCCACATGGTCAGAATTGCAGGTGCCATTGTCAGACTTTAAACCAGTTACAAGTGGCATCCCACAAGGCTCAGTCCTGGGACCTCTCTTGTTCGGTATATATTTCTCTGAGGTACAGGCTAACATGGGAGGACTATGGCTGACCAAGTTCGCAGATGACTGCAAACTGGGAGCCATAATCGACTCACCACCTGACACAAGCATCCTCCAAAAGGGTCTCACAGAGATGGATAACTGGTGCCAGAGCCATGGCCTAAAGCTAAATGCCAAAAAGTGCATAGTCATCCCCTTTGAGAAAAACAAAGTGCCCACATATTACCACATAGGTGGTAATCCATTAAGTACGGAAGAAGTAATTAGGGATTTGGGGACCCAAGTAGATAGCAATCTCTCCTTTGACAATCATGTTGCCAAAGTGGTTAGAAAGACCTTCTATATAGCCCACCTTATCACAAAAGGGTTCACATCTAGATCAAGAGAGGTCATTGTGTCCCTCTACTCATCACTCATCAGGTCCATAATTGAATACAATGCCCCATTTGGGATGTACCTTACCCGACACCTGCAGCAACTGGAAAGACCCCAAAAGTACCTCACTAAGAGGATCAAGGGACTCAAACAGATGCCCTACGCAGTTAGGCTAAAGAAACTCCAGCTCTACTCAGTTGCTTACTGCCTACTCAGAGACGATCTGTGCCTGACGTATAAAGCCATGTCCAACCCAGAATTAATGGACATGCTCCATCTCAGGAAATCCAAATCCCTTAGAGCTACACTCTACAGGGACTTAAACCTCAGCACAGAAATAAATAGGACATGCTGGAGGGACAGATTCGTATCACAGAGGCCCCCCTCTCTCTGGTACAAAATCCCAATCCATGTTAGGCAGAGCCCCTCAATGACCCTCTTCAGGAGAAATCTTGACGACTGGATGGGAGATCATAGGTTTACCCCTGGGATCTCTTCTGTGTCCCTACTAGACAGAGGCACAGTAAACTAACCTTAAAAGGGCTATCTTCTGTGACCTACTATACAGAGACACAGTCAACTAATCTAAAAGGGTGGCGATAGCCAAACACACTCTGGCTAGGCGTATAAATGCCCTAGGGCAGATAGCCTAGTATCAACCTATGAACCTATGAAAGCAGACAAAAGTCAACGCTTTCCCTGCAAGTTTTTTTCACTACAGAAAATTTGTAGGAGCCCTTTTGTTTACTGCTGGCCAAATGTTCACTGCTCATAACATCAGTGCTTGTCATGGTAGTCAGATGTGCAGAAGAGTGGAATAGGCAAGCATTGCACTGTTCTTCTTTTTATACTTTGAGTTTGAGTGGTCTCAAAGTTGGTGTGTGTGTGTGTGTATGTGTGTGTATGTGTGTGTGTGTGTGTGTGTGTGTGTGTGTGTGTGTGTGTGTGTGTGTGTGTGTGTGTGTGTGTGTGTTATATATATAAAACTTTATTCAATTGCTTTTACAGTATTTGCGTTTCCTCTTCCTACTCTATTACTTCATCTTGCTTTTTCAGTTAGTTGTTCTCTCTTCTTCTTCTTTTGGCTGCTCCTGTTAGGGGTCGCCACGGCAGATCAACTTTTTCCATTTCTTCCTGTCCCCTGCATCTTGTTCTGTCACAACAACCACCTACATGTCCTCTCTCAACACATCCATAAACCTTATCTTAGGCCTTCCTCTTTTCCTGTTACATGGCAGCTTCATCCTTAGCATCTTTTTCCCAATATACTCTGGATCCCTCCTCAGCACATGTCCAACCCAATGTAATCTTGCCTCTCTGGCTTTGTCTCCAAACCTTCCAACCTGGGCTGACCCTCTAATATACTTATTCCTAATCCTGTCCATCCTCTTCACACCCAGTGCAAATCATAACATCTTCAACTCTGCCATGTCAAGCTCTAACTCCTGCCTTTTTGTCAATGCCACTATCTCCAACCCATATAACATAGCTGGTCTCACTACCCTCTTGTAGACCTTCCCTTTCACTCTTACTGGTACTTGTCTGTCACAAATCACTCCTGGCACTCTTCTGCACTAATTCCATCCTGCCTGTACTCCCTTCTTCACCTCTCTTCCACACTCACCATTACTCTGACCTGCTGATCCCAAGTACTTAAACTCATCCACCTTCACCACCTATACTCCCTGCATCCTCACCATTCCTCTATCCTCATACACACATATATTGTCTTAGTCCTGCTGACCTTCATTCCTCTTCTCTCTAGAGCATATATCCACCTCTCCAGGGTCTCCTCCACATGTTTCCTACTCTCACTACAGATCACAATGTCATCTGCAAATATCATAGTCCACGGGGACTCCTGTCGGATCTTGTTTGTCAACCTGTCCATCACCATTGCAAATAAGAAAGGGCTTAGAGCTGATCCTTAATGTAGTCCCACCTCCACCTTAAACGCATCCGTCACTCCCACCGCAGACCTCACCGCTGTCACACTACCCTCGTACATATCCTGTACCACTCTTACATACTTCTCTGACACTCCCGACTTCCTCATACAACACCACAACTCCTCTCTAGGCACCCTGTCATATGCTTTCTCTAAATCCACAAAGACACAATGCAACTCCTTCTGACCTTCTCTGTACTTCTCCATCAACACTCTCAGAGCAAACATCGCATCTGTAGTGCTCTTTCCTGGCATGAAACCATACTGCTGATCACTAATCATCACCTCCCTTTTTCAATTTGTTGTTTTCTAAAGTGTTCAATTGCATCTTTTCTGCTGGATTTATTACTGCTTGTTTTTAACCTGTTTAAATTTGAAGTGTTATTCTAAGCCTCTTAGTTTTTGTTTAAGCACTTGGGCTTTAGGCCTACCACTTAGCTCTCCCTGGCTTCTCTCCCTCAGATTCTGACAAATATGGATGGACAATTTCCTACATTTTCTCCTGCCAGCCTGGTTGATATGGGCATCCTGAGACATTGTAGCAACTGCCTCATATACACGGACAACCATCTACTATTACCGCCTAGGAACACAATTTGTGAGAGATGCAATTACATTAAGAACCTAGAGTCTATGCTCTCCCCCTCACCAGCCAGTATATCTGGCACTGAAAAGGTTATCAACACAATCACTACACCTCAAATATCACCCACAACTACACAACACACACCCATATATGTGGAGGTTCTCAACAAAAACATACCCAAACAAAGGAAACCTCAGAAGCAAAAACACATGCGAACTCCGCAACCCTTCACACCACCTCCCAAGCATAGTCCACACACCTATGTCTCACAACCACAAAGGCTTAACCATAAACCCAACATATTAGTCATGCAGACTCCATTGTGAGACACACAGATGTGCCTCTCACCAGGCTGGATAAGAAGAAAGTCACTGTTAGTTGTCTGTCAGGTGCCAGAATCTGCCAATTCACACACGCAATCAAGTCCTTCAACAACAGGTACTGTTATGACTCTGTCATAGTCCATGTTGGGGTGAATGACTTGAGACGTACCTCCTCAGACTATATGAAGAGAGACATGATTGAGCTTGCTGAATATGTGTCACAGGCATTGATGTCCCTAGCCTTAAGCAGCTTTCTACCGTCACCTAGAATGATGCTTGAATACAAACAGAAAATGATTGACTTTAACAATTGGCTTAGTTTCTGGTGTCATTCCAGGGGGATCCAGTACCTCCCAGTCTGAGAAGATATGATTGACAGACCACGATGCTAAAGATGGCCTGCATCTGTCTCACTTGGACTTCAGGTTTCAGGCAAAGGCCCTTGCCTCCCCCATAGTGCCTTTTTTTAGGAATGGTCCTGAAGTTGATAAAACCAACATAAAAATTTCAACAAAACGCAAATTAAAGGTCATGCTGCTAAATGCTAGGAGTCTAAACATTAAGCTGCACTCATTGCAAGCATTCTTATCCCTGGAAGATGCTGGCATTTGCACAGTTACAGAAACCTGGTTCAAAGCTGCGGAGAGCACCACAACCTTACCTGTTTACTCATCCTATCATATATTCAGACCACAAACTGTGGGTTGCAAAGCTAAAGGAGGTGGAGTTTCAATACATATTAAAGACACACACACCTCCAGGCTGGTCAAACAGTATGATGCACAGGAGACATTCCAGGTTCAATTAACAATTGACAAGGCCCCTATTCAAATCATAGCAAGCTACAGGCCCCCAAATTTGACTCAAGAAGCCCACTCCATCTATCTGGACCTCTTTGAATCTATCAAGATTCATCCCTTTACCCTGATCCTGGGCGACTTTAACTACCCAACCATACACTGGAAAAACTACTCATGCCAGAATGCAAATGCCCAGAGATTCCTTGATTTTATCAATGCAAATGCCTTGAAATAGCTAGTCTATACACCCACAAGAAGTGATAATATCTTTGACTTGGTATTAACCAACATGAGTAACCACTGCAGCACCCATACAGTATCATCCTCCCTTGTAAGATCCGACCATAAAGCGGTCACTTTCAAAGTCAGCATCTCCCCTGAGCCCCCTATAGCTATGGTCAAACAAAAAAAACTTCTCCAAAGCTGATTACGACCTCCTGAGGGATGGTATGGTATAAACAGCTTCACAGCCCCCTCCCCTCTGTTGGAACTGGCACCAATGTCCAACTTTACACCAAAGTACTATGCGAGCACTTATATATAGATGCATGGAATCAGGAATACCTGACATGACAAAATCTTCCTCCGCAAGGAAGAGTAAACCTGTCTGGTGGACATCTGCAATAAATAAACTATATAACACAAGGAAAAAAATTGCTGTCCAGGACCAAGAAGGACAGGTGCCCAATTTGAAGCAATCTTTCTTAGCCTGAACAAGAAAATAAGAGCACTAGTGAAATCCTCTAAACTCCAACTTCGAGTCCAAATTGGCCACATCTACTAGAGACAATCATAAGGCCTTCTTCACATATGTCCAAAATCTCAAAGGAAGCACCCAGATCTGTTCAGAACTGGTGATCAAGGACACCACATACACAAATGCTGTAGATATAACCAACATACTGGCTGACAGATTCAGTGAAAACTTCACCCCTCTGTCCCCCATCAGTAAATCAGGACATCCCCAGTACCTGCTCCCCTCTCCTTATCTCTAGGGAACAGGTCATCACTGCCCTCTTAAAATAAAAAAAATGCAGACTCCATGGGACCTGATAACATCCCAGGCTTCATCCTACATGAACTCAGGCATGAACTTGCAGCACCATTAGGCACCGTATTCAACCAAAGTCTGAGTAGTGGCTTTATCCCAGCAGAGTGGAGGACAGCCACTGTCATCACTTTACACAATGGTGGAGTGACCACTGATTCGGGAAATTATAGACCCATCAGCCTAACTGGCCTGATCTGCAAGGCCATGGAATGGATTATCATGCACCTCATTAACAGGGACATTGGCAACCTCCAAACACTTGACCCCACACAGTTTGGTTTTGTCAAGGGGAGGTCATATCTGTTAAATCTGGTCGACTTCTTTGAGCCAGTCACCAAAGCTATGGACGAGCAGAAGACAGTGCACACCACCTACCTCTACCTGGCCAAAGCCTTTGACACTATTCTCTACTTAGGCATAACAGATAAACTCTCTCAACTGGGCATCAATCCATATGTTACCAGATGGGCAGCAAACTGGCTCACTTATAGAACCCACCTAATCAAAATAGGGGAAGCCACCTCAAGCAGTAGATCCGTAATAAGTGGCATACCCCAGGGATCGGTCTTGGGGCCTCTGTTATTTGGGATATACTTTTCCGAGGTGCAGGCCAAAACCAGTGGGTTATGGCTGAACAAGTTTGCAGATGACTGCAAACTAGGCATGGTCATTATTCCCCAAGTGATGTGGACGTCCTCCAAGATGGTCTCACTCAAACAAATGACTGGTGCCAGAAACATGGCCTCAAGATGAATGCCAAAAAATGCATCATCATCATCCCCTTTGGGGAGAGTGATGACCCCACATATTATCACATTAATAACAATGCCTAAGCACGCAATAAGTCATGAGGGATTTGGGCACTCCGTTGACAGCAACCTGAATTTTTACCACCATGTCACTTCCATTGTATGGAAACCTTTCTACATGGCCCACCTATAAGTAGGGATATCTCATCCAGGGACAAGGAGGTCATAACATTCCTGTATTCTTCACTTATAAGGCCAGTTATTGAGCACAATGTCCCCTTCAGCATGTACCTCACAAAGCACAAGCAGCAGCTGGAGAGACCACAGAGATTCCTCACCAGAAGAATCCAGGTTTTCAAGCATCTACCCTACAGAGATAGGCTAAAAGTCCTGTCTCTCTACTCAGTTTCATACAGACTCCTCAGAGGTGATCTCTGTCTGGCATGCAAAGCAATTTCAGACACTGCCTTGATGGGACTGCTGCATATCCACAAGTCAAGCTCCAGTCGAGTAACCCGCAATCGTGACCTCATCCTTGTCTGTGACATCAATAGGACTTGTTGATGGGACAGATTTGTGTCCCAGAGACTCCCCCATCTGTGAAACACACTCCCTCTCCACATCAAACAGAGTACCTCATTATACCTTTTCAAGCACAACCTAGATAACTGGATGGGAAACAGAAAATCCACACCTGGGATTCCACCTGTGTCCCTGCTGGACAGGCGCTTTGGATGCTGACTTATAGGTTCATAGGTAGGTACTAGGCTATTGGCCCAACGGCCTAAGTATGCCTAGCCAACAAGGTTCCCTGGCTTATGCCACCCAAAAAAGTTAATTTCCTGTGCCCCTGTCGAGCAGAGCCACAGAAGTGATCCCCAGGGTGTATTTCCTATTGCCCATCACTCATCAAGATTTTTCTTGGAGTGCTAATGAGGAACTTTGCTTGACATAGATGGGTAGCTTGTTACAGAGTATAGGAAGTCTCTGGGACAGGAATCTATCCCTCCAGCATGTCCTGTTTCTTGTGGTGACAAGGTTTAGGTCCTTAGAGTGTGTAGCTTTGAGGGATTGGGATTTCTTTAGGTGTAGCATGTCCAACAGCTCTGGGCTTAACATAGCTTTATATGTTAGGCAGAGATCTCCTCGGAGCAGGTGATATGCTACAGAGTAAAGCTGGAGTTTTTTTGAGATGGTCAGTGTAGGGCATCTGTTTGAGGCCAGTAATCCTCTTTGTGAGGTACTTCTCTGGCCTTTCCAGCTGCTCCAGATGTCTTGTGAGGTACATTCCAAAAGCATTGTACTCTGTAATGGGTCTAATGAGTGCCAAGTAGAGGGGAACATTTACCTCCTTTTTCCTGGATAAGAACCTTTTTGTGATGAGGTGTGCCATAGAGAAGGATTAACGTACTTCTGTGGCGATGTGATTATCAAAGGAGAGACTACTGTCCACCTGGGTCCCAAGGTCTCTTATCACACATTTGGCGTTAAGTAGACTGCCGTTTATGTGGTAGTTCATGGGTACAGAGTTTTTACCAAAGGGGATGAGAATGCACTTTTTGGCATTGAGCTTGAGGCCATGCCTCTGACACCAGGCATCTGTCTCAGTGAGGCCCTTCTGCAGGATGTCCACATCATTTGGGGACTTGAATAAGGCTCCTAGTTTGCAGTCATCTGTGAACTTCATTAGCCAGAGGCGTTCTGTGTTAGCCTGTACTTCAGAGAAGTAGATACCAAACAGGAGAAGTTCCCGGACTGAACCCTGTGGTACTCCACTTGTCACTGGTTTGAAGTCAGATTTGGAGTCTGCAACTTTTACAGTGTGGGTTCTGTCAGTGAGCCAGTTGGCAGCCCATCTTGTGATGTAGGGATTTATACCTCGTTTAGTGAGTTTAGCTATAATTCCAGAATGGGGGATGGTGTTGAAAGCCTTGGTGAGGTCAAGATAGGCTGTGTGAACCACCTTACCCTCGTCTACGGCTTTGGTGACTGCCTCAAAGAAGTCAATCAGGTTCAGAAGGCATGATCTGCTTTTCACAAACCTGAACTGGGTGGGGTCCAGAGTTTGGAGGTTACCAATGTCTTTGTTTATGAGTTCAATGATGATATGTTACATGGCCTTGTAGACCAGGCTCATAAGGCTAATAGGGTGATAGTTCCCAGGATCAGTGGTGGCTCCCCCTTTGTGGAGTGGGATAACTGTTGCTGTGCACCATTCAGCGGGCACAAAGCCTGATGTGAGACTATGATTGAACATGGTGCTTAGGTGGGTAGCCAGTTCGTTCTGAAGTTCGTGTAAAACACAGCTTGAGATGTTGTCCGGTCCCATAGATGCTGTGTTTTTGGTTTTAGAGAGTGCAGCTTTTACCTGCATAGGGACTCTGCATTCTTCCTCTACAGATATGGGCCCTTTAAGGGGTGAGAGGGGCGTAAAGTTAACACTGAACCTATCTGTCAGGATGTTGGCAATATCATTTGGTTATGTAATTTTCATGCCGTTGTGCTGTAACTCAGAGCAGATCTGGGTGTTGCCATTGAGATTCTTGACATAGCTATAGAATGCTTTGTGGTTGCCCTTAGAATCAGTGGCGATTTTGTTTTCGTAGCTAGCTTTGGAGGATCTTATAAAGGATCTCAGCTTCTTACTGACACTGACAAGGGAGCTCCTCAACTCATGGGATTTTACTTTTTTTTGCAACAGTTTCTTTCTTCTGTTGTAGAGTTTGTTTATGGCAGGGGACCACCAGACTGGCTTCTTTTTTTGGAAGATAGCATCTTGGTTCTGTTTGGGATAGCATGATCCATGCACTCGTGTAAGTGCTTATAGAGTGCATTTGTGTAGGATTCAGCAGTCGTAACTGTATTGTCCATCTGCATGGGTGTCATGAAGTTTGCCACTTCTGTCTTAAGAAGCATGAAGTTGGCTTTGAAGAAATTTTTTACTGCGGTTTCCTTAATGGTGGGTGGGGGCGAGATACGGATATCTAGGGTGATTAGTTATGGTTGGATCTGACCAACGAGGAGTTGACTTCAGGTGTGGAACACCGGTCACTCATGTTGGTAATGACTAAGTTTAGGATATTGTTGTCCCTGGTGGGGGTGTGGATAAGTTGATCCAGGGCATTGGAATTTATGAATTTCAGAAAGTGTTGAGCAAAGGAGTCGGTACATGAGTAGTTTTCCCAGTTAATGGTGGGGTAGTTGAAATCGCCCATTATTAGGGTGTTTGGTTAAACCCTAATATTTTCCAGTATATCAAGAAAAGAGGAGTGGGAATCCTGGGGCATGGTGGGGGATCTGTAGTAAGCTACAATTTGGATTGCAGTTTTGCCCAGAGTTAGTTGCACTTGGATAACCTCGGATGCATTATGCTGGGCAACTAGCCTGGAGGTGTGGATATTCTTAATGAATATGGACACACCTCTGCCTTTGGTTTTCTGGTCCAGGTTAGAGGGCCGAAAAGTGTGGTATAAGTTATAGCCTGGTAATGCAGGGGTGCTCTCTGGAGCCTTGAACCAGGTCTCAGTCACTGCACAGATATCGATGTTCTCCATTTTAAGGAGTGCCCCGAGTGAGTGCATTTTGAGATTTAGACTTCTTGCACTGAGTAGCATTACCCTGAGTTTTTGCTTGCCTTTTCCTGTTACGGTGGTGAATTTGTCATTTGAACCTTGCCTAGAAAACACACTATAGGGGCGGCAAGACCCTTAGCCTGTATCCAGAATCCCAGGGGCGACAGGTGCAGGCCACCTCTGGCAAAGCATTGTGGTCTGTCGACCATGTCGTTCCAGGCAGACAGATACTGGATCCCCTTGTTTAAACATGGGCTAAACTCTTGGCTAGGCTTACAAGAGCCTCAGGGCAAACAGTCCAATAACTTCCTATGATCCTATGATGTGTGTGTGTGTGTGTGTGTGTGTGTGTGTGTGTGTGTGTGTGTGTGTGTGTGTGTGTGTGTGTGTGTGTGTGTGTGTGTGTGTGTGTGTGTGTGAGTGTGAGTGTGTGTGTGTGTGTGTGTGTGTGTGTGTGTGTGTGTGTGTGTGTATACGTATGTATGTATGTATGTATGTATGTGTGTGTGTGTGTTTATATTTATATAAATGCTGAACACTCTTTATGCTACAGATCTGTTTAGTCGACCATATTTGACAATAAATTTGGGCTATTTTTTTATTGGGTTTCAAGTTTTTCAATAGTTCCATAGTTGTGAATTTGTCTGAAGTACACTACATGAGTTTGTTTTCTGTTTACACACATACACACACACACACACACACACACACACACACACACACACATATATATATATATATATATATATATATATATATATATATATATATATATATGGGTCTACTTTTCTTGTTCACTTGTTCGAAAACACACTTCTTCATATATAAGTAGCGGAGGTGTGGGGGTGCAGGAGATCTTGCCCACCTACAAAAATGTGTTTCACTTTGCCAGACCCGATCTCTGCTATTTATATATACAATTCCGAGATCGCAATACAGTGGGGAAAGGTATATTTCCTTATCCCCACTGTACTGCACTTTGGTAAACTGATTTTCCCGAAAGTGCACTTTCAGTTAAGTGCATTTTCGCTACAGTGGGCCTTGGGTTTCTCTTGTTCGAAGAAGTGTGTTTTTGAACAAGAAAAGTAGACCTATATATATATATATATACATATATATATATATATATATATATATATATATATATATGTGTGTGTGTGTGTATGTCTATGTATGTTTATATACATATATATATATATATATATATATATATATATATATATATATATATATATATATATATAAATATACATACACGCACACATACACATACACACACACACACATATATATATATATATATATATATATATATATATATATATACATATATACATATATATGGTAATTCCACTAATGCAAAAGTATAAACAACTATTTAAAAACTTAATCTTCTGCTATTTTGGAAGGAACATAGATGCTAGGTGATTGCCAGTGTTTTTGTCAATCATTTATTCTTTTAAATCACATTTTCAGCACTTTCTTGCACTGTAAAGGTTTCAGTCCAACTTCATCAGAAAATAACATAAAATGAACCTAGGCTTATTGTTTAACTGATGTGGAGAGTGGGGGATGAAATAGATCCCCAGTCCAAGACATTCAAATTCACCCTCCATAGAAAAAAGCACCTTCTGAAATAGCTACCTTGATTTTCACATCCAGCACCCCTCCTTCATGAAGCGGAACATCATGAATGGGCAGTACATATGGTTAAGCAGAACTGTTAGTAAGGAAGATTCTTTCCACCTCAAAAGCCAGTGCCTCAAGAACTTCTTCCTGGAAAGGTGCTACCCAGAGGATCTAGTCTCCAGTCATGTGAGTGGTAATCACAAGGACAGAAAACATGGATTCCATCCCAAAGCTCAAGCAGCAGAGGACACCACTCCAAGGTTTCCCTTGCCCATCTCTCTAGATGCCACCAGCGTCAAAGACATCCTCATAAAAACTGGGCACTCATAGCACAGTACCCAGAGCTAGCCCTAATTCTTGGAAACCAGCCAAATTCTTCTACAAAAAGAGTGTGTCCCTCAAAGCCACATTTGAACCAGAAATGAGGCTGCAGGTACACACCCTCGATGCACCCCCAGGCATGCACCAATGCGGGAAATGCCACTGGTGCAATTTTGTCATTTAAACGGCAAAGGTATGTCTCACCACCGCACAGGTGTTTATTCGCATAAAAGACCATTTAAACTGCGAGACTCTCAACATGGTTTACATTGCAGTATGCTCTCAATGTGAAATGTACTACATTGGAAAAAACACAAGACTACTTAGGATCCAGATAAAAGAACATGTGGGAGCCATCCAGAAATGAGACCCTTACAATGCACTAGCCAGGCATAGTAGGGCCTGCTCCCAGGTCTCTGAATTCCAATTTTCAGCAACTGAAAAAGTCACAGATCCCCTGGGATTACCAAACCCCCTATGGGACACAGACATCTTACTGTTAGTTAAAGAGTTAAAATAGCAGGTACAATTGCAAGCAGACATACTACCAGGACTAAATGAAAACCTGAGCATTTCCAGCATCCTTAAATGGATTAAGTATCTCCCTATCCCATCCCCCACTTGCCACGCCATTTAAATAATAATTTAGTTTTATTTAACATTTGTTTACTAGAGTCCAACTTGGAAGAAGCCAATTTTCAGCAAAAGCCCGGTGAGAAATGGCCCAGAAGCATGTCTTTGCAATATGGGGGGAAACCGGAGCACCTGGACGAAACCCACATGAACACAGGGAGGACATACATACTCTGCACACAAGGCACCCCAGCCAGGAATTGAACTAGAGAACAGCTTGCTGTGAGGCAACACTGCAAACTGCTGCACCACTGTGGCATCCAATAAGCCTATGTTCATGGATTAGAGAACTCCTTAACCCATCCCTGCTCACCACACCACTTAAATATTAAGCCTAGGTTCATTTTATGTCATTTTCTGATGAAGTTTACCTGAAAATTTTACAACGAATGAAAGCATTCAAAATGTGATCTAAATGAATAAAAGGCTGACCAAAACACCGGGAATAGCCTAGCCTCTATGTTGCTTCCAAAACAGCAAAAGTTTCTTATGTTTTGTTTATATATATATAAATATATATATATATATATATATATATATATATATATATATATATATAAATGCTGAACACTGTCAATGCTGGAGCTGGGTGGCATCTGTTTAGTCGACCATATTTGGTAGACTAAGCAAACATTTGACACCTGTGAGATTGGGTTTACTATTAGTATGGTGAACGTGCCTTGTGTGAACCTGACACGAATAGTATTCAGAATGCAGAAAACGCAGTAGCTGACGGTTGGAATGTCGAAAAGATATGTCCGACTGCATAATGGCAATCGAGCCAATGCAGTCGAGCATGACATTCTCGGCCATATGTAGTCTAGCAAGTGGTGCATACATGGGCGATGTTTGTATTGAGATCGCAGGACAGTGCAGATCGGGAGATTTATCCTTTCCTGCACTGTAGTGTGATCTCGGAGTTGGAATATATAAATGGCAGGGGGTGTGGGGGTGCAGGGGGGCTTGCCCCCCTGCACAAACAGTACTGTTAACGATGTGCAGTATGGATCTAGTCCGGACGTACTGCTGCTAAGGGGGAACGGACTTCAGAAGTCGAATTTGACTTTGTGTGTATTGGTTTTTGGTAGTTCAACCTATGTACCTTTTGAAAATTGGACATGTAAACCAGATTTGTGAACAGCTTACGTTCCGATGTTCGAAGTTTTAATAGTACACTGTGAGATTGCAGAATATTTGGGGTAGGGGAATATGCCCTTTCTCAATATTGTGCAATATCTGAGTTGATATATATATATATATATATATATATATATATATATATAATTATATATGTGGGGTAGGGGGGGCTTGTCCCCCACAAAAAAAAAAAAGATGTTTTTTACTTATTTTTTTGTGTTTGTTTTTACATGCATCGAGGCTGTTGCCCACCAAATGCGTGGTAGAGTATGGACTTTTGAAATGTCGATGTTCTCCAATCAATGTTATAAGCAATACAAAAATATTACTATCAGTTTACCTAAGAAAGTGTGTGTTACAGTAGTCAAGAATTGGGTGGACTATGACAATGAAGTCTTAAGACAGTTGACAGGCCCCACTTGTTATATGATGATGATGTTAGATCCCATGCAGGGCTTTAAGGTTAAGACAGGTTTTTTTCTGCAAATCCAGGTTAAATTGCAGCCAAATTAAGGCAGGAATTAATGGAGAAACTCCCATGATGCAAACATTTTTCATTTTACCCAAGATTCATAAATCTATTGATAACACTCTGGATAATCAAATTATTTCTGAGAAAGGATAAGTCAGAGACAATTTTTGCTTATTTAGAAAAAATGTTTAAACCTTCTAGATCAGGGGTGTCCAACAGATGGCCCTAGGTCCACAATCTGGCCCACCAAAGCATTTTATCTGGCTCTTTGTATGTCCTGCACCAAACTGTTTTGAATGGACAGATACATGCTGGACATGGTAATGTGGCCCTAAAACCTTGTCAAGTATGTTAAGTGGCGGTACACCCCTGTTCTAGAAGTTATCCCAGCATGTTTAAAGAATGTTTTGGTGTGTTGGAAGGTTTAAAGATCTGTACACTAAATTTTATCATAACTATGGTTATACAGTCTTTGTATTTCCAGTATAATAGATAAAGACAGAATAGAGGCAGTAGAATTTTGGCTAAACAAAGTTAGTTCATATGATGAAAGATGCAAAACACTCATTTTGCATTTACTGGATTTAGTGTTAAACATGAATGCCTTTTACTATATAAATGTTATTTACAGTTAAAAGGCACAATAATTTCTTACTTATTTATGTGGACTTGGTCATGGGATTTCTTGAGAAATGCTATATGTGTGATTCTGATGTAATATTAATTTGGACCACATTTTCTTGTGGAAAAGATTTTTGAATGACTTTTGGCAGGCCTGGATAAGAAGGAATGAACAGCTACATATGTTTGCTACATTTCTGAATTCAAAAAGATGGAATATTGCATATAAATAGAAATGTCGTTTGGAAAATACTGGTGTTCCCTGATGTGAATACTTCTGAGTTAATGCATGGCTACCTGAATACATCTTTATTTAGAAAAAAAAAATAGTAAAACTTCATTAATGAATGCCAAGAGCTGTCATCCTAAACACATTAACTGCAATCACCCTAAATCTCAATATTTTTGTTGCTTATGTCTCACTCACACGAGCGTGCTCGCGCGCGCACACACACACACACACACACACACACACACACATAAAATTAAAAAAAATTAACTGACCCCTAATATATGTGCTCTTAACAAACAATCACATATATATCTAAATAAAATACGTGTGTGTGCATTTTTCAGATATATTTCAAATGCATTTATACTTTCCATTTAACTATTTTATGTCTTAGTAACTACAGAGGGATTAAACTGATCAGTCACAGCATGAAATTATGGGAAAGAGTAGTGGAAGCTAGGCTAAGAAGGGAGGTGATGATTAGTGATCAGCAGTATGGTTTCATACCAGGAAAGAGCACTACAGATGCGATGTTTGCTCTGAGAGTGTTGATGGAGAAGTACAGAGAAGGTCAGAAGGAGTTGCATTGTGTCTTTGTGGATTTAGAGAAAGCATATGACAGGGTGCCTAGAGAGGAGTTGTGGTATTGTATGAGGAAGTTGGGAGTGTCAGAGAAGTATGTAAAAGTGGTACAGGATATGTACGAGGGTAGTGTGACAGCGGTGAGGTCTGCGGTGGGAGTGACGGAAGCGTTTAAGGTGGAGGTGGGATTACATCAAGGATCAGCTCTGAGCCCTTTCTTATTTGCAATGGTGATGGACAGGTTGACAGACGAGATCAGACAGGAGTCCTCATGGACTATGATGTTTGCAGATGACATTGTGATCTGTAGTGAGAGCAGGGAACAGGTAGAGGAGACCCTGGAGAGGTGGAGATATGCTCTAGAGAGAAAAGGAATGAAGGTCAGCAGGACTAAGACAGAATATAAGTGTGTGAATGAGAGGGAGGATAGAGGAGTGGTGAAGATGCAGGGAGTAGAGGTGGCAAAGGTGAATGAGTTTAAGTACTTGGGATCAACAGTTCAGAGTAATGGTGAGTGTGGAAGAGAGGTGAAGAAGAGAGTGCAGGCAGGATGGAGTGGGTGGAGAAGAGTTTCAGGAGTGATTTGTGACAGACAAGCACCAGTAAGAGTGAAAGGGAAGGTCTACAAGAGGGTAGTGAGACCAGCTATGTTATACGGGTTGGAGACAGTGGCATTGACAAAAGGCAGGAGTCAGAGCTTGACGTGGCAGAGTTGAAGATGTTAATATTTGCACTGGGTGTGACGAGGATGGACAGGATTAGGAATAAGTATATTAGAGGGTCAGCCCAGGTTGGAAGGTTTGGAGACAAAGCCAGAGAGGCAAGATTACATTGGTTTGGACATGTGCTGAGGAGGGATGCAGAGTATATTGGGAAAAAGATGCTAAGGATGAAATTGCCAGATAACAGGAAAAGAGGAAGGCCTAAGGTAAGGTTTATGGATGTTGTGAGAGAGGACATGCAGGTGGTTGGTGTGACAGAGCAAGATGCAGAGGACAGGAAGAAATGGAAACAGTTGATCTGCTGTGGCGACCCCTAACGGGAGCAGCCGAAAGAAGAAACAGGAGATGTCTTTTCAATGATCATGTGACAAACTTTTTGTTACTAGATAAATATTAGATACATTGTTTTGGTTAACATTGTTGATGCTGTATTAGCAAAACCAGTTTATCCTTGGATGTTGCTAGGTGAATAAAGTCTTCTTTATTTTTTTATTAGAGTTTAGTAACTGCAGTCATTATTTTTCTGATGTCTGAAGAGTGTCATTATTAGGAAAAAGGTATTTAGTATGCCAATCTATGGGTGTTAGTGGCAGAGGTAGGTTTAGGATTATCAGATATGACTAAGCTTGGGAATGGGGTACTTCATCCACCTGCACAACCTTATTCATGTACGCTAACCCTAACACTACACATTAGTGTACTATATGCCCTTTCTGTAATAATGTCACTTCACAAGATTCACAGAACGTACACACACACCCATACATACTCTGCAAGCATATCACTCACCAGTCAATTCACTACATCTATCCTCTAATCCTAGCCCTTGTTATAAACCTTACCTGCAGAATCTTGCACATGCACACACACTCGATCCCAATGCTGACATTTTCATTATAATTGAAACTTTAGGCATTATTGCCCACTCCCAGATATCTTTTATTTCATAATTCCAAATCAACAAAACCTCCTATAGGTAAAGGTTCCTTCATTTGGACTGAATCGACAAATAACGGACAGCTGTTATGTCAACCATGGATGATCAACAGTACAGCTGATCACCATACTGGTACAAGACTGCTGTTATAGCTGGGGAGGGCATATACCCTTTCCCCACTACTTTTATCTCTCTCTCTAGATATATATATATATATATATATATATATATATATATATATATACACACACACACACACACATACACATATATATATATATTTATATATACACACAGATATATA
This sequence comes from Protopterus annectens, assembly GCF_019279795.1. Lineage (NCBI taxonomy): Eukaryota > Metazoa > Chordata > Ceratodontiformes > Protopteridae > Protopterus > Protopterus annectens. The sequence goes on along the minus strand of NC_056726.1, from coordinate 1,840,963,961 downwards.
TATATATATATATATATATATATATATATATATATATATATATATATATGTGTGTGTGTGTGTGTGTGTGTATATATATATAGATATATATATATATATATATATATATATATATATATATATATATTATTTTTATTTGTGTTTTTGTGACCTTGGAAATGCTGCCATTTTGTCTATCAACCTTAAGCTGATCAAATAAAGTCTTTTTGGGTTTGAACAATCATATATAAATTAAATGAAACATGATGGTTCACAGTAGACCCCAAATTTGTTTTATTTCCAAACAATATGCAGTAACAGATTATTGGATGGGCGTTCGAAAGACAAGTGTAAATGGGCGTGCCTTCATTGAAGGTTGGACGTCGAGCTGGCACCTTGTCGTTCGTTAAAAAAATCTACTGCCAATCATCAGCGGACCGGAGTTCCGCTGTGGTGACCCCTAACCAGGAAAAGCTGAAAGACAACCACCACCATGCAGTAACAGATTACATTATACGTTTGTCAAGAAACAATGTCATTCAGAAAATCATATAACAGCTTACAGTGGGTAATGTGTTGTCCCCAGTAAAATAAGGACTTATGCAGGAGGTACCAAATAAAATCATAGTTTAGATGACTCACCAATCATTTTAACAGGGCTTAATCGACCAGCACCTCTTTGCATGCAGACTTAAGGCCATACAATATGAACCACATCATAAACAGGAAGTCCAACCTGGACACATTGTAAACTAAGAAGTAAAAGACTTCAACTCAAACCTGAAATTAAAATTTTGCTTTATAATCAGGATAACAACTTATAACCATTAAAATCATTACTCAGGATAACCATTCCCTCAGGTGAATATGTTTCTGTTGGCATAATAATGCAATTAGTTTCATATTTCTGAAGCAATCAAAAGCTTGCTTTTACCAACCCTGAGAAATAAAACAGTTTCCCAGAACCAGAACATCCTATTTCCACTTACATAGACACGTGTGGCAGTACAAATTAACTAGTGCAGTTTCAAAATATTTCTTAATTTTCTGTTGTTTCTTACCAGACTTGGCCCAAGGCAGGTACCATGGACAGCTGACATTTACAAACATTCCTGGTATTCCATCAGGCCAGCAAGCATACTCATCAAATGTTCTGTTACAGAATGGCTCTGAAAAAAAGCAAGAAACAGGAAGGCTTTTAGTTAGCATGACACTTAAAACCATGTGAACTAAATCAGATGAAGAGGTGTAAAATAAAAGAAGTTTACAATTATAGTGCTCGCCACTTATAATGGATCGGTTTGGCAGAAAGTATTTTATTGCCATTATGGTGATTGTCAGCTGTACATTTGCTGCTTTGCCAGAGTCTCCCTTATACAGAATCACATAGTGATATAACAAAAAAACAGAGATGTCAAGATGATACAGTGTCACTGTACTCTTAAACAAAGACATATAAATGTGTTAAATACTGATTTTACTTTTTGTAATTTTTAATAGAGTCATTTTTGAATTTGTGTCATTTACTGTTTTTGTTAATGATTTTTAATGGCTAATGCATTATGCAACTGGAATGTAATAAAACAAATGAAATACAGATAACCAATTAAAAGTCACCATGTCACTTCAGCAAATCAATAACAGTTTCACTGCAGTGGAAGAAATCTGCACTAGTCTGTCTCTAGGCACATGGGCAGTACTATCTTTCTGTACTTTTCATTTTCTGAAGGACTCAACAGTTTGGCAGATTGTAAATGTCCTGCTCCATTACTTTAAGAAGGGTCAGAAAGGCATTTCAAACACCTAAAGGGTAACCTGCCACTCAACTTGTAGCTCACCATCCTGACAGGCACCATCATTATTTTAGTTAGACACAGGCACCCATACATTAATAGAAAAGATAACAAACTATATTAACATTCATCATGTATATGCATTATGAATTACATATAGGTTTTCTTTCATTTAAAAAAAATCATTCATTCCAGCATTACATACATTGCTCACTTCCTGCCTTTGCTTAAACCTCACTGCTCTTCCTAAACTTTAATCTGCACATATAGTTCCCACAAATTCCATTTATTTCTATCTATGTATTTCATTCCTTCCCTTTTCTAATGATTCCATCTTCAGTTATTTTATCTCTTTTACAATATTCATTACTTCAGTTGAACTTGGGTTTAGAATTTGATTTCCATTTTATAGTAATTACTTTTTTGGCAAACAATAGTATTAAAAATTAGTAGGACCTTACTACGTCAATTTGTGAAGAGGTCATGGACAATAACTAATAAAGAGTTGAAATTTATTTGGAAGGGGAAGAGGGCAAGAGGTGATCATTCTCATAAAACAAGGTGGTTTAGGATAATCTGATTTGAATGAATATTTTAGATTACACCACTAAGGCTTATATACACAACACAAGCAGAAGGTTATAGGTCAAAAGTGGAACATAATAATGATGAAACACAGTTTTAGAAATAGAGAGAGAGCAGGATTTTAGATGTAGATCATTAAGTGGAATAAGAACAACCATACAAAATATCGCATTCATAAAGTAGCGGTATTCTAAGAACTGAGCCAAAATGAGGATGGAGAAAGGAGATTTTGTCAACTGGAATTACTTCAAGTAGGGGCACAGAAAATAGGCAAGATGGGGGGCTGGAATTTGCTGGATAAAACTGGCAAAGGAACCAAGGTACTGGAAGCAAATAACTAGGGAGGGAAAAGTAATACAGAGGGATGAGGTTAAGCAGAAGTTTAGACTACAGGTTAGAGACAGCATAAACGGAAGGCCTGTTCTGGTAAAGTTTTTATTCTATTCTAGAACATAACCTACTATTGAAAATGGATAATTAGTGGGGCATACAAAATATTGCATGATACCCAGAAGAATCATTCAGAGGAGGTTAAAAAACATTAGGAAGAGAGACTGGAAAATCAATTTACAAGAAAACAATGGGAGGACATCTGCATCACTCCCAAGTAAGCAACAAAGTCTAGAAGATTTAAGATTTCTGCTTAGAAATATTTGCACAGGTATTTTTATACCCAAAGCAGAATTCAGAGCCTTCATCATTCTTTCCATCCTCTTCAGCACACATTGCTTGATAATTGTTTCCTAGACTGCACAGCCTGTCCTCAATGTCATCCATGTATTCTGGTGGTATGTCACCAAGAGACCAGAGATATGGGAATTTTGTAACTATCAAAACCATGGAGCAGGGTTCTTCTGTTGGAATGGTTAGGCTCTGTGCTTTCAAGCAATCATATACCATAAAACTAGTACACAAAAAACTAGGCTCTCTATACAGGCATAAGTCCTTTCTTTCACAAAAAGCAAGAGTCACTCTTGCACAAAGCCACCTCCTCTCAACTCTATTATACGCAGCACCAATCGTTACCCAAATCAGACAATGTGACCTAGACAAACTAGAATCATGCTACAATAAAATAGCCAAGTTTGCTACTAACTCAACCTATAGAACCCATCACTGTGCTGCACTAAAAGAACTAAAATGGATTGAGCTACCACAGCTACTTAACTATCACCAGCTGGGCACAGCCTACAATATTCTCAAATATCCTGAAAAAAAACCCTCATTATCCAACCTACATACTGCTATACTGCAAACCGGTACCTAAGATCCAGTGAAAACTTTCTCCTCTCCATCACCAAGGCTAACAATAATGCAGGGGAAAGCGCTCTACTCCCACACCGTTGCCAGAAATTGGAACTCTCTTCCTCCCTATCCGTGTCCACTGCCCCCTCCACATCCATATTCAAAAACTCCCTCAAATCGCACCTTCTTAGTACCTGGTTATGCCCTTGTATCACATAACCCCACCCATACTACTATTAACTTCCCAAACTCCTCTTTCATCACATGCTGGATCTCTGATCCCCTGTAGGCTTGGTCATCTGAAAGGGTACTTTTAACTATAGAATCTTACTTGATATATTTTGTTCTCTTACAAATGTATAACTGACGTTGTCTTTTTACCCATGTTCTATATCTTCTTTTACCTGGAGTGCTTTATTAATTTCTTGTTATATTACTATGCTCAGCATATATGATAAAACCTGTTTTGTGTATTATGCTGGATGTACTGTAACTGACATTGTCTTTTACCTATGTTCTAGATCTTCTTTTACCTGGAGTGTTTTTATTAATTTCTTGTTATATTACTATTCTCAGCATACACAATGTAACCTGTTTTGTGTATTATTGCTGGATGTACTGTATTTGTATAACTTGATGCTGGAGCTTTTCTCTCCGGGCCTCTGCTGAAAATGAACCTGGTCCATTCGGAATTTCCCAGTTAACAAATGTAAAATAAATAAATAAAATAAATAAATTTTGGTGAGTACAGTGTATTGTCAAAGCAGTGGACAATTATTTTCCCATATAGCAGCCTTGAAGACCATTACTGTAGTGAAACATGGTACAGCAGAAAAGCACAACGCACACATTCTGATGCTGATAGATCAGCATATAAAGCTTGATTCTTCCTCTGTTTAGCACTGAAATGTATTCCTTGGCTGATGGGCTGAATTATGCTTGCAGTTTGTAGGAAGCAAAATAAAATTTGTTCTCATCCTGGAATGGTGGGACATTCTGAGAATAGTTTCCTAGGGGCAATGCAATATTTCTGCCTTACAATAATCTATCTCAGTGATGTACCAAGGTCTCAGAATATCCCTAGTAATCCAAAATGTCCAGCTTGACTTTTGGAAGAATAGGACATTCTGTCCCCACTCTAGAAAAAATGCAGCAAGACATTTCAGACTTGTCAAAAAGAATACACAACTTAATCAAAAATGCATTCTATGGCATCTTTCTACTTCAATAAATGAATAGGTTTGAAAGTTAAGGTGCCATAATGTATGCATCGTAAGATTCAGAGGGACATGTACATTCCAGTGCTCTGCAGCCATGGTGTCATCCATCATTCTTTTCTTGTGGCATCACTTAATGCCAGTGCTATTTCTGTGTTTCCAGCAATTATTACTGTAATTATTGGGTATGAAATCTGGATTGCAAGCTACAGTTTATTCTGCCAGCTGATGTCCACTTATTAGTGGCCTTTGTCTCCTACTTACACTGTTCAATACAGTATAAACTTCAGGTCTAGATTAGCTGCGTTTAATGAAATGCATCTAGAATAGGTATGTATTTATCTAACCATGTCCATCATCTCCTTGGCAGGTGGCCTGCACTGTTTCATTTTTCTGTACACTTTCAACCTTTTAGAACACATTGCATAAAACTAGAGGTGAGATTCAGAGAAATGGTCCTTACTACACATGGCAAGTAAAGTTTGTAATACAAGTATAATGCCAATTCCCAGTTGACAGACAAATGAAAAGGAGTGGTACAGTGATACATTACTATACAACACTGCACATTAAGCAGACAACTGGTATGCAGCACATATGCAAATGAACTATTCAGCTTTACTAAGATTGGTAACTTAGCTCAGAAATACTATACAATGCAGTAAGGTTCTCTTCAGAGACTGCTTTGTAGCCCTGTTACAGAGGAGCAGTAGGAAAAGATACTGCAGTATGTTGATGTGGAAGCACAGCTCTTTCAGACTCTCCACAACACTAGTATATGCACATACACTTGTGCAGGCTCAAACACATTCACACACACACACACACACACACATACACACACACACACACACACACACACACACATGAACATACACACACATACACACACACACACACACGCACACAGACGCACGTACGTGCGCACACACACACACACACACACACACACACACACACACACACACACACACACACACACACACACACACACACACACATTATGGTTAATTGTACCAAAAGTAACCCAATAGTTCTATTACAGTAGTTCTCTAGCTCTTAATGTGTGACACTTCAGATAATCAACAACAGTTACTCTAATACTATCTTGCATATGAATCTGTTCTTAAGTGTATCTAATAAAAATTATAAAAGCTAGTTTCCATCTTGGGGCATGGCTCTGTGCATTGGGATTGATAAATGTTTCAATACCTTCTCACTGTAGAATTCTAGAGTTTAATTAGGGTGCCAAAGTGGATCTTATACATTTCTCACACCATGTACAACAGGAGTTTGTTCTTTGGGACATGCATGAAGTTGAGCATATGGCAGTGTGGTTCCCTAAGACTTTCAGCATACCCCAGGGCATGTATAATAAACTGTCATTGAGATAAACCCTAAATTTTATTTCTATAACATGAAAGCCCACTGAATTGAGATCAAGGTCTGTTTTATTTGATGGACATCCCATTGCTACTTTTTGTCACTATAATCTGTTTTCAATGACAGATACATAATTGTTACTCTGGATGTCACAAAAGGATCAGAGGAAATGGGCAAGGAAAACTCTAAAAGGCCAACCAGGATTCACTTAATTGTAAGGCTGACCAATATTCCCTTACCTCTCTGGCATTGCTAGAGCAAGCAGCACTAGTATAAATGCAAGAAGTCAAAATGGCTGCTGCTAGGCATGAGGCTAAGCCTGAAGTCTAGAGAAATCCTTCTTACGCAACATTATCTTACCCAAAAGCATCAATAGCTTTCAACCACAGCTCTTTAACTGCATGGCACTCTGAGATGATAGAAGATCTCACCAAGTAGTCCCATAGACTACAATTTAAACTATATAATCTAGAAACACATGTAAGAGGAATAACCTCCAAGTGGTCAGTCTGCCTGAGGGGAAGAAGGCTCAGAACCAGATGTTCATCAGGCTCTCCAGTAGTCTAATAGGTACACCAGATTAGAAAATAAGAGGAGAATCATTAAGAAAGTCAAGAAACAAGGTTAACAATTTTTAAGGAGAAAGGTATATTTTTCCAACTTTAATGAAGTGTTGAGATTATGGCTTTAACAATCACCTCTACTTTTCTCAAGTGCTAACTATTTAACAGAGGACAAGTATACTATACTCTGGTGCTAGCTATCTATCAGAGGACAAGTATACTATACTTTGCTTGGTATCCGAAGCAGGGTCTTTTCTGACACTCTTCCCAAAGGCAATAATCTGCTCTTAAAGGAGCATGGAAGAAAGACACATGGAAAGTAGGTTTTACCAGACTAGTAAAGGGAAGAAAAGATCAGATCAGTTCATATGACCACGTGTAAATCACCAGAGGAGAAGAGAGTTTGTGGATTACCACTATTAAAACCAGCAGCCTCCTGCTGTCCAGTGAGATCAGCTAATACCAGAAATTCTTTCAATGACCCATTTTGATGTACATCATGTATAAAATGCTCAGTGAGAAGACCAAAGGGAAAGATGAAATTGAAGACTTTATAGATTTCTCATTGCCAGATCTACACCTAAAGGAGTTAGAAATGTTAAAATATTCATTGAAAAAGGCAAAACTGCCAAGAAATTTAGTGTTAATCACAAAGGGACAGCAGTTAACCAGGTAACATTAAGTCAAACAATATATGGCTTTATTTAGATGTGGTATTCTTCACAAGGCTATGGCTTGCTGTCCTGCTCTCAATCAGCTCTATCCTTCTAGTAGGTTAATTCATGAACAACTCCAACCTAAATGCTTGGCTGGAGAGTTCAGATTTGCTGGTAGTGGTGGTGATGGAAGTGGAAATGGAGTGCTTGGATGTTTCAGAACTTTGTAATCTGCTTCACTTCCTCTAATCCCCATAATTTCTTAATGGCATTAGATTCCATAATGCTCATTTTTAGATTAACATACTAAATGGTTATGATAATGGCCCCATCCTTATTTTACACTATTTTGGATATATACCTAGTGCCCTCAACTCCTATATTGCATTTCTTACTAGGGTTGCCTGAATGGACTTGCAAGACCCTTTTCAGTGAAGGCCTGGGGAGAAAATAAACATATCTTTCATAATAAACACATCTTACAATGAGTTAAAACTATTACAATAAAATCAGTCAGTAAATGTGAAATGCAGTTTTCAATAGTTGAGGGTTCCAAAGTAGTATCAAAATACTAGGTTACAAAGTACTAAGGGTAGTAAGGCTTTGTTCATTTGGAAGGTAGAAGCATTTGTGGAGGAAGTGAACTTGAAACTTAGATAAAGAGGGGAAGATGTAATTAGGGTAGACTAATCATGAGATATGGTAAGAGGATACAGGAATATGTAAGCAGAAAGTGTAGCTAGGATAGTAGCTAGTCAGCCAGTTGAGATAGAGCATTGACACAATTTAGCACTTAGGGGATGAGCATGTTGGTTTCTCACTCATTCCCACCAATGGAGCTCATTTGAATGTGTACTTAACTCCCAAAGGATGTGGCCTGAGCCTTTAAATAAATTATATTATCACCTCACAAATCCAGTGTTTATATCTCTAGAATCATAAGCATTGTGAAAAACTTTAAATGATAAATAATTCAGCACAAAGTCATTTTACAATGTTTGCATTCATTTGATTCTAGGTCTTAAACTGGACTTGATAAGCCATAATCAACATATTAAATATTTGGTTTACTATCAAAATTTCAGATGGCAGCCACACAAATTTGTATGGTCAAAAGGCTATTTTCCAGTTCATGTAATGCTGAACTGGATATGTTTGACTCCACAACAATGAATGCTAGTCTGCATTTTCTGTTGAGAGGTTGACATTCTTCTTGGAGATTGCACTACAGTGGGGATTGGCAAATGTACCCTTTTCCTCACTGTAGTGTGATCTCAGAGTTTGTATATATAATTATCAGGGGGTGTTGGGGGCACAAGGGGGCTTGCCCCCTGCAAAATGTTAGTTGGAAATCACTGAAAGGTAAGGTAAGTTGGATAATGTTGATAATGTTGAATTTCGATGTGTCAACATTACTGCTTTTGTTATTTTGCATAGATGATGTTTTTATTTTCACTGTTTTTTCAAGTAAGTCATTACTCAACCTTGTGAGTTTCAGAATTTTTATAGTGAACCAAATATTTTGTAATGTTGTAGAAACAGCTTACAATATCTCAGTAACCATTTAAGCAACACACACACTGCTCACATAATTTTGTTCAAATAGCTATGAGCTTTCATATAAGGCAGTTCTGTCTGTCACACAATTGTTGAGATATTTAGAGAAATATGAAAATTATTACAATTCAAATAAATTGTATGCAAATAATATTGAAAGTTTACACAATGGCAAGTATGAACAAACAATATCTGATGCTTAGAGGTGTCAATAGGATGTAACTGCAAAAACGCTTGGGGGTCATCACTAGGCTCTAATGAGTTAAAGCTAAGTTTATTGTTTATTTCCCTAACTGGGATAGGTATGGTACTCCATATCATGGACATATAATTGGAGTACAGAGCATCTCCTGATGAGGTGTGGGATTTAGATTGTTGAGTCAGGAATTTATTTTTAGAGCAACAAGGTCTGCTCATGTTATACCACTGTAGGTGAGTATGGAAGAAAAGGAAAGGCATTCATCTGGGTGAAGTATGGAATGAGCAGCTTTAAGATGAAGGAATTTAGTTAGGACAGTTTATTTTTCAGAGTGCAAAGCAATGATGGGATCTGTTAGCCAAATTAGCTGTGAATTTGGCAATTTTGTTTTAGCATTGTTCAAGCTTTCTTAGGGCGGTATTGTGTAAGTTAGTGGGGACAGGGGCAGCTCATAGGAGGGCAAGCAGGAGATAACCATGTGCAGCAATTTTATGACCTAGGCCAGTGAGAAATGGCTTTGCTCAGTATAGGGCTTCAAGCCTTTGGTGAGTTTTATTTATAAAATTATGTATATGAATGGCCTTGAAAGCCTTGAGATTTTCATTAATTTTTACTCCAAGTAACACTGGAAGAGGAGAGAAGAGAAGAGAAGAGAAGAGAAGAGAAGAGAAGAGAAGAGAAGAGAAGAGAAGCAGGAAGTATGAACTCTTAGCCAAGCATTTAGGTTGGAATAATTCATGAATTAGCATATTGGAAAGGTAGAGGTGAATAAAAGTTACAGCCCAGGTAAGCATACCACATTTGAATAAACTCATGTGTTGTCTGACTAATGGTTTTACCCCAATTGCATTCTGTCCATTTGAGATTTCATGAAAGTGTCATAATAGGGTAAACTCACTTGGATAACTAGGAACAAGCTATATTGTAGGACAAGATATGGTAGGCAGAGAATTTAGATCTTGCATTTATATGTTCTAGGATCAAATATTCTTCTACTGTTTGAAGGTCTACCATTCCCTGCACCTTCATAGGCAGCAAATCATTTATAGAAACCATGCAGTATAGACAGTTTGAATTTCATTGCATGAATTACTATTTATTTATTACCATATTTTATTTTAATATTTTATTGTTTACACTACTGGTACCATGGAATTCTTAAAAGTTAAGTATTCTTATGCAAACTTGGCTACAAAAGTGTAGTTGTGTAAGTTGAACTTACCATACAAGTAGATGTTTGAATGATCACTGCTGCAGTAGCCTTAGCTATTTGGGTTATATCCTGTCAAGGATATAAGAGCTGGCCAGCTTTCAAAACTTTAGAGCACCTTCCGGGTGCCCAAACTGTCAAACAGCTTGAGCTGAGCTGACTAAAACACAAATTTGGGCATGAGGCCCTTTAGAGCTTTCCTTCCAGCAGAGAGGGAGACTGTGCCCTGAAAGGACAAGGCTAGAAATAAAAATAAATAAATATCCACACCCTGGCATGAAAAACACATCAAAAACCAACGGGGTGGAGGGAGCTGTTGTGACTTATTCAACTGTACTATTTTCTTCATACTGGGTGTAAAACCTCTGCCAAATTACTTATGCAGAGAACATTTCATATCGGATCGGTTGAGGCCCGGGTTAACAATGACCGCCACCAGTACTGTTAGCCAACAGGGTGCTGGTGGAAATTGGGCTACTGCTGGCCGAAGGACAAGAGGAGGGGGAAGGCATGCCCAAAGGCAGGAAGAGAGGAGGAAGGTTAGGAGTGTAGTAGTGAGGGTAGGAACTTTGAATGTTGGCAGTATGACTGGTATAGGGAGAGAGCTAGCTGATATGATGGAGAGAAGGAAGGTTGATATATTGTGCGTGCTAGAGACCAGATGGAAGGGAAGTAAGGCCAGGTGTATAGGAGGTGGGTTCAAATTGTTCTATCATGGTGTGGATGGCAGTAGAAATGGGGTAGGGGTTATCCTAAAGGAACAGTATGCCAAGAGTGTTTTGGAGGTGAAGAGAGTGTCTGATAGAGTGATGTTTATGATGCTTGAAATTGATGGTGCAATGATGAATGTTGTTAGTGCATATACTCCACAAGTTGGGTGTGCGATGGATGAGAAAGAAAAATTTTGGAGTGAGTTGGATGAAGTGGTGGTGAGTGTACCCAAGGGTGAGAGACTAGTGATTGGAGCGGACCTCAATGGGCATGTTGGTGAAGCGAACAGAGGGGATGAGGAAGTGATGGGTAGGTATGGTGTTAAGGAGAGGAATGCAGAAGGTCAGATGATTGTGGATTTTGTGAAAAGGATGGACATGGCTGTGGTGAATAAGTATTTTAAGAAGAGGGAGGAGCACAGGGTGATATACAAGAGTGGAGGAAGATGCACACAGGTGGATTATATCCTATGTAGGAGGGCCAGTCTGAAGGAGATTGGAGACTATAAAGTGGTGACAGGGGAAAGTGTAGTTAAGCAGCATAGAATGGTGGTCTGTAGGATGATGTTGGTGATCAAGAAGAGGAGGAGGAGGAGTATGAAAGCAGTGTCAAGGATTAAATGGTGGAAATTAAAAAAGGGTGATTGTGAGGTGGAGTTCAAGGAAGAGTTAAGACAGGCACTGGGAGGCAGTGAAGAGTTACCGAATAGCTGGGTAACTACAGCAGAGCTAGTAAGGGATACTGCTATAAAAGTGCTTGGTGGAACATCTGGACAGAGGAAGGAGGACAAGGAGACCTGGTGGTGGAATGAGGAAGTACAGGAGAGTATACAGAGGAAGAAGCTGGTGAAGAAGAAGTGGGATTGTCAAAGAGATGAAGAAAGTAGACATGAGTATAAAGAGATGAAACGCATGGCAAAAAGAGAGGTGGCGAAGGCTAAGGATAAGGCATATGGAGAGTTGTATGAGAGATTGGACACTAAAGAGGGAGAAAAGGACCTGTACCGAATGGCTAGACAGAGGGACAGAGCTGGGAAAGATGTGCAGCAGGTAAGGGTGATAAAGGATAGTGAGGGAAACTTACTCACAAGTGAGGAGAGTGGGTTGAGTAGATGGAAAGAGTACTTTGAAGAGCTGATGAATGAAGAGAATGAGAGAGAGAGAAGGTTGGATGATGTGTGGATAGTGAATCAGGAAGTGAAACAGATTAGCAAGGGGGAAGTAAGGACAGCTATGAAGAGGATGAAGAATGGAAAGTTTGTTGGCCCAGATGACATACCAATGGAAGTATGGAGGTGCTTAGGAGAAATGGCAGTGGGATTTTTAACTAGATTGTTTAATGAAATTTTGGAAAGTCAGAGGATGCCTGAGGAGTGGAGAAAAAGTGTTTTGGTGCCTATCTTTAAGAATAAGGGTGATGTGCAGAGTTGCAGTAACTACAGAGGGATAAAACTGATCAGTCACAGCATGAAGTTATGGGAAAGAGTAGTGGAAGCTAGGTTAAGAAGGTAGGTGATGATTAGTGATCAGCAGTATGGTTTCATGCCAGGAAAGAGCACTACAGATGCAACATTTGCTCTGAGAGTGTTGTTGGAGAAATACAGAGAAGGTCAGAAGGAATTGCATTGTGTCTTTGTGGAGTTAGAGAAAGCATATGACAGGGTACGTAGAGAGGAGTTGTGGTATTGTATGAGGAAGTCGGGAGTGGCAGAGAAGTATGTAAGAGTGGTACAGGATATGTACGAGGGTAGTGTGACATTGGTGAAGACTGTGGTGGGAATGACAGATATGTTTAAGGTGGAGGTGGGATTACATCAAGGATCAGCTCTGAGCCCTTTCTTATTTGCAGTGGTGATGGACAGGTTGACAGATGAGATCAGACAGGAGGCCCCGTGGACTATGATGTTTGCATATGACATTGTGATATGTATTGAGAGTAGGGACCAGGTTGAGGAGACCCTGGAGAGGTGGAGATATGCTTTAGAGAGGAGAGGAATGAAGGTCAGCAGGGCTAAAACAGAATATATGTGTGTAAATGTGAGGGCGGGTAGAGGAATGGTGAGGATGCAGGGAGTAGAGTTGGTAAAGGTGGATGAGTTTAAGTACTTGGGATCAACAGTTCATAGTAATGGTGAGTGTGGAAGAGAGGTGAAGAAGAGAGTACAAGCAGGATGGAATGGGTGGAGAAGAGTGTCAGGAGTGATTTGTGACAGACAGGTACCAGTAAGAGTGAAAGGGAAGGTCTACAAGAGGGTATTGAGACCAGTTATGTTATATTGGTTGGAGACGGTGGCATTGACGAAAAGGCAGGAGTCAGAGCTGGATGTGGCAGAGTTAAAGATGTTAAGATTTGCACTGGGTGTGACTAGGATGGACAGGATTAGGCATCATTATATTAAAGGGTCAGCTCAGGTTGGACAGTTTGGAGACAAAGCAAGAGAGGCAAGATTGCGTTGGTTTGGACATGTGCTGAGGAGGGATGCTGGGTATATTGGGAAAAGGATGCTAAGGATGAAGCTGCCAAGTAAGAGGAAAAGAGGAAGGCCTAAGATAAGGTTTATGGATGTGGTGAGAGAGGACATGCAGGCAGTTGGTGTGAAAGAGCATGATGCAGAGGACAGGAAGAAATGGAAACAGATGATCCGCTGTGGCGACCCCTAACGGGAACAGCCGAAAGAAGATGATGATGACTGAACACTGCTGCAGTAGCCTTAACTACATGGATAGATTCCGATAGCTAACTATATTTGAGAGTTGGAAGGAGAAAGGTCCAGGAGTGCCTGAAGAATGGTCCTAGCAAAGCATGATCTAGACCTAGAGAAGGAATTCAGCTTATAGTGCTTTGTAAAAGTATGGACAGAGGACCAAGTAGCAGTTTCTAGGATACTTCTAGAATCCAATCCTTTCCAAAAAGCAATAGAAGAATCCAAGGTCCTTGTAGAGTGAGCCTTGATCCTGCTTGGATTCGATTTTTCATAGTTAGTATAGCAAAAGGTGATAGCCTTACACAACCATTTGGAAATAGTCTGTTTTGACACTGGTTGCCCCTTCTTCTTACCTTCACAAAGAAATGAACAATTGATCCAATGATCCGAAAGATTTAATTCTGTTAAGATAGTATTGGAGTTGCCTGTGGACATCCAAGGTATGTAGTATCCTATCTACCTCATTTTTTGGTTCAAGAAAGAAAATGGGAAGATGAATAGTTTGACTTAAAGTAAACTCAGATACCACTTTAGGCATAAAAGAAGGATTAGTTCTCAAACAAATTCTGTCCTTGTGGAAAATTCAGCTGGGCTGACTTACCATAGCAGCTTGCAACTCAGAAATCTTTCTTGCTGAGGTCAGCGAACTCAATAAAACTGTTTCCCATGTTAAGAACCTCAATTCAGCTATCTTTGCTGGTTCAAAGGAGCAAATGTTAGTTTATCTAACACAAAATTAAGGTCCGAAGGAGGGGGTCACTGGTTTAGTTTGAGGTGTCTTATGCAAAACCCCTTTCAAGAACATTTTGACATGAGTCTGCCTTGAAAGAGGATAATCAATGAGCAGGCATGCTAAAACAGCCAATAAATGAAACTTGATACAGGAATAAGAAAGGCAATAGTATAGATACTAACTCACACAAATATTGTAAAAGCAGAGAACAGCTACCCTGAATGGGTGCTGCTTATGTTTTTGGCACCAAGTACTGGGATCTGAAAAGATAAAAGGTGTTGATGCTGATAGCAAAGATATTTCAGATACCACTGTATTTTCCTTATATGGAGTCTTACCAAGGTTATCATGATAATCATAAATGTCATGAGACCCAAAATCTGGAGGTATTCCCTTGCAATGTCTAAAGTGTGAGTGGAAAACCTTAGAAATAGATCTAAATAAAGATATTCTTTTTCCTGTGGAAGAAAAGCTCTTTGAAATGAGGTGGCTAGCTGATATCTCAGGAACACAATCCTGTGTGAGGGAGTCAAGATTTATTGGTGAGCACCAGGCTAGCTTCACTTGTGAGCCATTTTAAGGTTAGCTAATTTCCCTCAATGGTGAGAATCAAACCCTGTACCTTGTGTCTGAAAGGTAAACAGCTTACCCATTATGCCACCCCCCCCAAAAAAAAGCTACACTTTTGAATGTTCTCTTGGTATCCCAGCTTGTGTACGAGATCTCTCACCCAAGAGACAATGTTCTAACATTTTAAAAAAGACTCTGCAAAGATAAGCAAGTCATCTAAATATGTAATAATGTGGCTACCCTGTAGTCTACAATGGACTATAACTGGAGATGGACACTTTGTGAACACTCTTGGTGTAGTGGATAGTCCAAAGGGTAAGACACAGAAATGATAATGTGATATAGACACACAAAACCATAAGAAACACCTGAAGTATGGATGAACAGAAATGTGATGATAAGCATCTTTTAAGTTTAGTGTTACCAGGAAACTTGAAAGAGGAAGAAGAGGCAACAGATGGTGAAGTGACGTCATTTTGAATTTGGGCACTATCACAAACATGTTTAGGGAAAAAAAGATCCAGAACTGGTCTCCAAGCATTTCCTTACAAGGAACATAATTGAATAAAACTCTGCCCACCTGGGAAGGCTATGATGAAGAACAAGTGGAAACAAAGCAGTCTGATCCTGGGAAGGAGGAAATTCCTTTCACTGCCATCTGGAACCCTGATGAATGATTTTTAGAACCCATTTGTCTGAAACAATCTGTTGTCAAACAGAAAAACAGAGATTCAGACTTTCTGGAAGAGAAAGAGAGCCAGGGTGGGAGAGAGTCATAAGGTCTCTTGAGTAGTCATGTAGACTTGTTGGAGTGTCCTTGGTTTTGGGAGGTTTTCAACTTCTTTTTTGAACCTCCTTGCCATTTCTTCTTAAACATCTGTACACTTGAATTCTTTTGAGACTGCTTATTCTGTTTCTTGCCAAAACTGGATAAGGAGAAAGAAAATCCTTTGGACAATTTGGAAAAGGAGGGCTGAAAATTCTTAGAGATTCTCCTGGATCGACTTGTCCCTTTCATCACACTTTTTGATCACCTCTGCAGCAGAGGGGCCAAATACTAAATCTCTATCCAAGGGAAAATTTAAAGTCTAATTCTTAACATAATCTGGAAGGTTCTGAGAATGCAGCCAAACAAACCTCCTTAAAACCTTCACATTGGCCACAGCCCTGGAAGAAGTATCAACAGAGTCATACACACATTGAAAACAATGAGTAGTGACCTGTGTAATAGAAGAAACTAAGTTATTTAAAGCAGATTTTTCTCCACAAGAAGAAACTTTAGATAAAGCATTCCTCATACCTTCACAATATGTCAGGCTAAACATTTAACATATGAGCCTGACAATTTAAAATTCTGAAATTCAAAGTTGTAGAAGTATACACTTTTTTACCATACCTATCAATAATTTTCCCGTCCTTATTAGAAAAAGTGGGATTGGAATTAACTAAGTGCCTAGCAGCATAGGAGTCAACTAAGGCTATAGCTTCTGGGTCAGGTTTGGGAATAGTGTATACAAAATTTAAAAGACTGAGGAACTTTATACATTCTATCTGCATTTTTAGGGACAGCTGGCTGACTGTCAAGAAAACTGCAGGCAGTAAGACACACATCCTCTAAAGCAGGCAAGACAGGAGGAATTGGTGTAGGTTCTGGAAAATCTTTCTCTTCATATTTTTTTGAGAGACTGAGAAACCTCAGTGTTTTCCCATTGAAAACACTGGGACATTCTAGCAATGGTCTCAGAGAAAGAGAAACCCCTACAGTGAGAATCAGAAAGAGACCTCTCCTCTGAATCGGAATCAGAAATCTGAGGACAAAACCCTGAACCCATCCCAGCATCTTCCTGTTCAGATTCAGAGCCAGTCCCAGTAAACTCTTCCTATTAAAAAAAAATGTGAGGAGGAGTAGATACCTGCTTAGTTTTCTGTTTCTTTTTTGACAGGAAAAATGGGGCCAACCGTGTTACTAATAGCAGCTGCTGCTACCCCAGGGATAGGTACAGCATTCTAACACCACTATGAAACCTTCCCAGATCCCTCTCACAGGAGCAACAGGAGTGGTCTCCCTTGCCTAGTGAGGGGACCCCAACAGCTGCAGAGTATGTGGTTAGCCCACAGTCCATAGTGGCTGTAGATGCTACACCACATGGAGTCGGAGTATAAGATGAGCGGTCTGAAGTACCGCAGCAGAGTCATTTGTGGCTAAGGCAAATTGCTAGCCTGCTATGGTGGTGGTAAAGGCTGTTTGTTAACCTTTTTCTTTTTGTGGCTGGAAGAAGGTAACATCAAAAATGGACCTCCTGCGCGAGAGCAAGTGCATGGCTCGAAGCAAAACTTCAGAAAAACATAAAGTGAGCCAGCAAACTGTTGCCTGAAAGAAAATTTATTATATAGATGTAGAAGACATAAAAACAACAAACAACCAGACCGGTTTCGGCTGGAACAAGAACCACAGCCTTCCTCAGTGTAAAATCAAATCATCAGATGTTGCTGTTTAAATACATACAACTAATAGTTCATTGGTTCAACCTAAAATTGTTCATTTAGACCAGGTGGGAATAATCCACCTAATTTGACAATCCACTTTTTCTCTTTGGAGTTTAGAATAGAGTGCCAACCTGTTTTGTTGAGTTTGTTACCTTTTATAACATCAATTACCATAAAGGAAAATTTTGCAGTTTTGTGCAACAGATGATGATTGTATAGAGCATTATTGACCTTTTTATTTTTGATATTACTTACATGTTCAGATATTCTGAGTCTAAGGGGACGTGAAGTTTGCCCAATGTAGAAGGATCTACAAGTGCATGTAGCCAAATACACCAACCAGTTAGTGCTGCAGTTAGCAAAAAAAAATAACATCATAAACTGTAGCAGAATTCCGACTGGTAAATTGTTTGGATCTGCTTACTTTATCACAATTAGTGCAATGACCGCATGGAAAACAACCAGTCAGAGGTTCCCCTGTTAGTGTAGTCTGTAGTTGCTGGGGCAGCCTGTTGTCATGAGATTGTTTATAATGATTGAAACAGCCACCTAAATTCTTGCCTTTTCGAAATGAAAACAGACATGAATTCCTGGCAAATGTAGTTACAGTTCAGACACCCTTATCCACAGTATACACAGACACTGGAACATTTTATAATGTGACCAAGAATTGGCAAACATTATACCAGATAGATGTCTGTTTTCATTTCGAAAAGGCAAGAATTTAGGTGGCTGTTTCAATCATTATAAACACTCTCATGACAACAGACTACACTAACAGGGGAACCTCTGACTGGTTGTTTTCCATGTGGTCATTGCACTAATTGTGATAAAGTAAGCAGATCCAAACAATTTACCAGTCGGAATTCTGCTACAGTTTATGATGTTATTTTTTTTGCTAACTGCAGCACTGACTGGTTGGTGTATTTGGCTACATGCACTTGTGGATCCTTCTACATTGGGCAAACTTCACGTCCCCTTAGACTCAGAATATCTGAAAATGTAAGTAATATCAAAAATAAAAAGGTCAATAATGCTCTATACAAACATCATCTGTTGCACAAAACTGCAAAATTTTCCTTTATGGTAATTGATGTTATAAAAGGTAACAAACTCAACAAAACAGGTTGGCACTCTATTCTAGACTCCAAAGAGAAAAAGTGGCTTGTCAAATTAGGTGGATTATTCCCACCTGGTCTAAATGAACAATTTTAGGTTGAACCAATGAACTTTCAGTTGTATGTATTTAAACAGCAACATCTGATGATTTGATTTTACACTGAGGAAGGCTGTGGTTCTTGTTCCAGCCGAAACCGGTCTGGTTGTTTGTTGTTTTTATGTCTTCTACAGCTATATAATAAATTTTCCTTCAGGCAACAGTTTGCTGGAAGAAGGACCAACCATGGGAGTGACAATCTCTTCCATGGTCATGCTGAAAATGGTGCCTCTATCTTGGGGAAAACAAGCAACACCAGTAAAACTACTAGTTCACAAAAGTTACATTTTTTTACAGACAAAAACACAGTAAAAAGCACTTTCAACTATGGCAACCCCACTACCTTAAAATAAACACAATTTCCCCACAGAAAATAGTTCATCAGTTAGAAAACACTACTTTTAAACTGACAGAAATTATTTAAAAGATTTAACAGTACAGTCTCTATATAATCCTTTAAACCACAACACTCCTAGTTTTAAAATAACTTTCCTAAAGAGGAAAGTAATGAAACATTAGTAAAAGTAAAAAAGCAGAAGCTTTTTCCCCAAAGGGAAGTTATTTGCCCAGCTAAAGGAAGCACAAGGTGACCATCGATTTTCAAAAGCCTCAGAGGAGCGTACTATTCAGCAGTAGTAAAGCTCTGAATGTCTTCACACCCAAACTTGTCTTTTAGTCAGCTTAGCTCAAGCTACTTGACAGTTTGGGTACATGGAAGGTGCCCCGAAGCTTTGGAAGCTTGCCAGCTGTCATATCCTTGGCAGGAAATAACTCGTATAGCTAAGGCCACTGCAGAAAATCAGTATGAAGAAGATATTCACATATATGAGTGTCTAGATATAGTACTCCTTCATTAAGACTAGATCCATTTTAAAGTGAACAGCCATTTTGTGAATTTCTTAAGTTATTCATCTGTTTTAAAAGAAAGAATGCCTTCATACAGATGTCTCTAAATCAGATTATTTCTTCTTAATCTTTAGATTGTTTAAATTCATTTGGAATTCTGAGGTGAAAATATTCAGACACTACTCTGAATATTTTTATGCAGTCTAACAATCTTTAAAAAAAACACTTTATCCCTGTAACTGTAATGCATTAATCTGACTTTTAATGTCTGTGTAAAAAACTGTAACAAGACTGTAAATGTAAGTGATATTTCAGATAGAAAATGAAAAAGTGATTAAAGCTGTTGTGAATTATGAAAATGAAAGCTATTCTTTAAGAGATCAAAAGTAAAATAAATGGTTTTGCACTTGTGTTTTTTGTACATATGGAATATTTTAAAGATATGTATGAAACTGTATATAAAATAGAGTTGCAATTGTGGGAATATACTACAATTTGAGGGTGAAGCTAATTCTGATGTATATACATCTGCTTCATTTTTCAAAATGTTGGGATTTCTAATACCATGAGGGACCTCATTCTTAAGTCAGGCTATAGTTAAAGTGAACAAAATTAGTAGCGCTTCAATTTTTGATGTTAGCCAAAAGTGTTCTTCACAGGACTGACAATGATCCCAGAAGTGACTGCTTCTGCAATGTACATGTAAATATGACTGTAAATTCTTTTTAATTAGACATGCTGTTCCTACTGCCTTTGGAACTGTCTAGGTATCTTCCTTCCACATTGCACTCATTTCTGCCACAAATCCTGGTAATTTTTCTGTTGCATGGCTAGGCTTGTAAAGACCCTGGTGGTCATTAGCCTAGTATAAACCTATGAACCTATGACTCTGTGTCTGTCTGTATGTAAGACACTATAATCAATGTGTGTAGCAATTTCAGTGATCAATGCTACTTCTGTCTTTTTTCTTGAACTACTTTTTCTGGTATTCTCGCATGTATGTCTTGAACTGTTGGTAATGGGTGATCTCACAAAATATAAATGTCAACATTCTCTACAAAGTTTTGAGGTTCATGTTTTCAATGCTTCTCAACTACTTGAATATTGTAGTGTCTGCACAATCCCAAATGCAACAGTCAAGCCACATTACTGTGCCTTTCAGTATACAGGCCCTCAGCCATGACTGTATCAAACCCAGAAACAAGATGTGTGACGGTTTCCAGAACCTGCATTTATTTGTTTTTTCCTACATGCTTAATGGACTTTATAAACTGTAGTATATGTAGGTCACTATCCTAGGCCACCATTATTAACCTTTATCTTTTGGTTTCAGTTCACCTCCTTAACCATTTCTGTATTAAACCCTGACTGACATGAGGTGTTCCTGGAGATCTCTGTACTTGCAACCATATTTATGCCTTGTCTACATTTCTTTCCTTCTCATCTGATCCTTGTCCTTATATTCTTTCTTTTGCTTTTCGGCATGTTCAGTACCTGTATGATTTTTGTTTACTTCTGGTTTGATTTCCATTCTCGGCTGATACTGAAATGCTTCTGCTAAACTAAGCAGAGAAGTCGTCGTAGACTTCTTCTCCTTATCTATTAACTGTCACTGTGTTTGGACCTGGTGGGGTCAGCAGATATGCAGGCAGTCCCAGGACTGCAGATCTATACATGTAATCAGATTCAAGGAGGCCCATACCTCATTCAGATTGAGGAATATATAATCTTGGTATATACACTTATTTTTATATATATCATTTGATAATCATAAAGCATCTTTCTTGTTTTCCTGTCCAATTGTTCCAATACTTTTTGGTGCCAGTCGGTCAACTCAGAACTATAACTTAGAACAGGAAGAATAACTTGGTTCATAGGCTGGACTTTATTCCTAGATGCCAAGGCATTTTTCAGTATTAGACTTTGTCTTCTGAGCTATTCATTACTGAGGTTTATTCATATTTGTTCATGTTTTGTTGATCCTTCATCACTTCCCAAATATTTATGCACTCTATCTTGTGCAGGTTCCTTTATATTACATCCTTGCCCTAGATTGATATTTTCTTGGTGCTGCAGCTTTCCTGCTTTAAATGTTAGTTTTGTACATTTATCAAGACCAAATAACATTCTTATAGGTTCATAGATATAAACTAACCTAGCCATGCAATCTGATCCAATTGTGTCCATGCGTATCACGGGCATTTATTAGCAGAGGTTATTTTAGCTATGAAGTTTCTAAAGGTTACGTAGGGAAGGGTTATGTTAGTTTGGGCATAGTTACTGTCTGTCTCTGTTTATCACAGACGTGGAGGCCAGACCAAGGGTGAATTTCTGATTTCTCATACATTGGTCAAGGTTGCACTTAAATATTGTTAGGGATGGACTCTGTTCCACATGGATGAGGACTTTCTTCCAGATCATGGGGATCCTCTGAGCCATACAGATCTGGCTCACCAACATGTCCTATTTATGTGCAACAAAATTGAAATCCTTGGATCTAGTGGTTCTTATGCTGTTCATTTTGTGGATGTGCAAATGATCCATCAGAGCTGGCACAGTGGATATCTTGCATGACAGGCACAGATTGTCTTTCAGTAGCCTATAGGAGACCAAGTATAGAAACAGGACTTTAAGGAGATCAATACTGGACAGTTTGTCTATACCCTGGATTCTTCTGGTAAGAAACCTTTGTCGGTATTCCAACTGTTGAACGTGTTTGGTCAGGTACATTTCAAAGGGGCTATTACACTCAATGATGGGTATGATAAGGGCCAAATAAAGTGGTACTATGTCTTACTTGGACTTGGATACTATTTCCTTACCTATAAGATGGGCAAAATAGAATGATTTGCTTACGGCCTCGACCATGTGTTGTTCAAAGGCCAGACTACTGTCTACATATGTTCCCAGATCCTGGACTACCAGGTCAACTCTTAGGGGCATCTTATTAATAGAGTAATTAGCCTTTTTTTTTTTTTTTTTACAAAAGTCACTATAATGCATTTCTTGGCATTGAGTTTTAATCCATGACTTTACCAGTCATTTGTCTGTGTTAGGCCCTCATGTAAGATGTTTGTGTTGTGGAGGGGGAAATCTATGATAGCTCCCAATTTGCAGTCATTTGCAAACTTGATTAGCCAAAGACCCTTGATGTTAGCCTTTACCGCTGAGAAGTACTTGCAAAATAGGGGCAATCCAGCACCAAGTCCTGAGGAAGTACAGTACCTGAGGTGGCTGTGCAAACTAACTCAAAATGGCCACTAACCCTTGCACATTAATTGTCTTGCAGTAGTCTGAAATAAAAGAGCATAACCCTTGTTTGTTACATAACATTTGGCCCCGGATTTAAAACTCATGCCCCTACAGTCTGTATGTCCATAGTAGAAGCACTATTACTACCTGATGAGAAAGTAACTAACTGTTAAATTGGAAATATTTACTTGTTGACTCCCATTCAAGTTGGGCTCAGTTATACTCCTGACATCAGGGTCAATGAAGAGTCTCTGTGAAAGTTTTGTAATGCGCCACAAGGTTGAGCAATTTGGAGTTAATATATATGAAAATGCTTCAGTGTAGGATGTGTCGGAGGGGGGTGAATACCAAAAAATATTTGTATATTTGTTTACTGCCTTTCTTTAACTGGCTACAGTTCCATTTGCCTACCCCACAACTATTCTGATAAACCGCGCACTGTCTGAGTCTACTGTTCTATCTATCTGGAAAAAATTCTATAGTATCCCCATCCATAAAGGATTAAAATCTACAGAAATTTGCAATTTTAGGCCTATAGTTATTCTCTCTCCACTCTCAAAAATTATGGAAAAATGCATCCATGCACAATTATTACACCACCTATTACTAGAAAACCTTTTAACACCCACTCAGCATGGTTTTCAATTGAACCATAGTTCAAAGGTTCATAGGTGTGTGCTAGGCTAATAGTCCTGGAGGCTTTACAAGCCTAGTCCATAGGATTACCCTGGCATCATGCCCCACCCAACATTAGTTCTAAGTGCCTCTATTGAGTAGAGCCAATGGAGTAATCCACAGGGTGAATTTTCTATTTCCCATCCACTCATTAAGATTTCTCTTGAAGAGGGCCAGTGAGGTGCTCTGTTTAACATGTATGGGAAGTCTATTCCATAGCATGGGCAGTCTCTGGGTTATGAACCTGTCCCTCCAGCATATTCTGTTGATTGTGGTAATGAGGTTGAGGTCTTTGGAGTGTGTGGTGCGGAGGGATTGGGATTTCTTTAGATGTAGCATTTCTAACAGAGCTGGGTCAGACATGGCTTTCTAAGTCAAGTAGAGATCACCTCTAATTAGGTGATATGTGACAGAGAATAGTTGCAGTTTTTTGAGTCTGTCCATATAGGACAAGTGTTTAAGGCCTAGGATCATCTTTGTGAGGTACTTTTAAGGCCTCTCCATATGTTGCAGGTGTCTAGTGAGGTACATGCCAAATGAGGCATTGTACTCGATGACTGGCCTAATGAGGGAAGAGTAAAGGGAGACAATGACCTCTTTCTTCCTGGATGCAAAACCCTTAGTAATGAGATGTGCCATACAGAAGGACTTTCTGACCACAGTGGCAATGAGGTGGCCAAAAGAGAGGTTGCTGTCATCCTGTGTTCCCAGATCTCTTATAACGCCTTCTGTGTTGAGGGGACTACCATCAATGTTGTAATTCATTGGAACTGAGTTTTTCCCCAAAGGAGATGATGACACATTTTTTGGCATTGAGCTTAAAGGCGTGGTTCAGACACCAGTCATTGGTCTCAGTGAGGCCCTTCTGCAGGATGTCAACATAATTTGGGGAGTTAATAATGGCTCTCAACTTTGAATTGTCTGTGAACCTTGTCAGCCAGTGTCGCTTCATGTTGGCCTGGACTTCAGAGAAGTAGATACCAAACAGGAGAGGACCCAAGACTGAACTCTGTGGGATTCCACTCGTGACTGGTCGGCGGTCTGACTTGAAGTCAGCTATTTCAACATTGTGGGTCCTAGCTCTGAGCCAGACTGCAACCCACTTAGTGATATAGGGGTTGATGCCCAGCTTAGTGAGATGTTCTATGATTCCTGAGTAGGAAATGGTATCAAAGGCCTTGGTCAGATCAAGGAAGGCTGTATGAACCAACTTGCCTTTATCCACAGCTCTGGTGAATGACTCAAAGAAGTCGACCATTTTGAGCAGGCATGATCTAACCTTCACAAAACCAAACTGTGTGGGATCCAGAGTTTGGAGATTCCCTATGTCTGAGTTTATTAGGTCCATAATATTGCATTCCATAACTTTGCATATCAGACTCGTCAGGCTAATGGGGTGATAGTTCCCAGGGTCTGTACTTACTCCTCCTTTGTGGAGCGGGATGACTGTAGCACTGCACCATTCGGAAGGGACAAAGCCTGGGGTGAGGCTGGGATTGAACAGGGCACACAGGTATGGTGCCAGTTGACTTTGTAGTTCATGTAGAACACAACAAGGGATGTTGTCAGGTCCTATAGAAGCTGTATTCTTGTCCTTGGACAGTGCTGTTTTAATCTGTGCAGCAGTAATACTGGGTGCCTGGCAATCTACTGGTACTGTTATTGGTCCTTTGTGGGGGAGAGAGGGTAAAGTTGGCAGTGAATCTGTTGGCCAGTATATTGGCAATATCTGTTGGCTCGGTATAGGAGGTACCATTGTGCAGTAGCTCAGAGCAAATCTGGGTATTGCCATGGAGATTCTTTACATAACTATAGAAGGTCTTTACTATCTGCTGCAATTCTGTTTTCATAGCTAGCTTTAGAGGATTTGATGAGGGATCTCAACTTTTTGTTGAAGCTGATAAGGGAGTTTTTCTAGTCTTGGGACTTTACCTTATTCCGCATCAGTTTCTTCCTTCTGTTGTAGAGTTTGTTTACGGCAGGGGACCACCAGATTGGCTTCATTTTTTGGAGGAGAGCATCTTGGTTCTATCGAGTATGGTGAGATCCATGCATTTGTGTACATGTTCATACAGTCCATTGGTATATGATTTGGTGGTCATGCAACCATTCTCCATTTGCATGGGTGCCGTGAAGTTAGCCACCTCTGCTTTTAGGAGTCCAAAGTTAGCTTTGGATAAGTATTTAATGGTGGTTACCTTTGCATGGGGGGATGTGGATTTCCAAGGTGATTAGTTTGTGGTCGAATCTAACCAAGGAGGAGTTGACTATTGGTGTAGAGCAACAGTCACCCATGTTAGTAATGACCATGTCAAGGATGTTGCTACCTCTAGTGGGGGTAAGAACAAGCTGGTCCAGGGC
Organism: Protopterus annectens; assembly: GCF_019279795.1. NCBI lineage: Eukaryota > Metazoa > Chordata > Ceratodontiformes > Protopteridae > Protopterus > Protopterus annectens. The sequence continues at coordinate 1,840,938,019 of NC_056726.1, read as the reverse complement.
ATTGGAATTAATGAATTTCAGGAAACGTTGGGCAAGTGTATTGGTACATTAGTAGTTTTCCCAGTTAATGGAGGAGTAGTTGAAGTTGTCCAGTATGAGAGTGTTAGATTGGGCCCTAATATTCTCCAGGGTGCTTAGGAGCATGGAGTGTGAGTCTTGGGACATGGTTGTGGACCTATAGGAGGCTATGGCCTGAATCATTGTCTTACCCAGTGTTAGCTGCACCTGAAGTATCTCTAATGCATTATGTTGGGTTGTCAGTCTGGAGGTGTGCACATCCTTTATGAATATGGAAACATCACCATCTTTGGAGCTTTGGTCCAAGTTCTGAGGCCGAAAGGTGTGGAATGAATTATAGCCTGGTAGTGCAGGGGTGCTTTCTGCTGCTTTGCACCAGGTCTCTGTTACAGCACAAATGTCGATGTTCTCCATTTTACGGAGTGCTTCCAGTGAGTGCATATTGAGATTAAGACTTCTAACATTAAGCAGCATGACCCTCAAACTGCATTTGTTTGTTGCTGTTACGGTGGTAATTTGGTCTTTTGGAAAACAGCCTAAAAAGGCACTACAGGGGTGGCAACAGCCTTGGCCAGTATCTGGAAGCCCAGGGGTGACAGATGCAGGCCATCTCTGGCAAAGCATCGAGGTCTGTCAATCATGTCATCCCAGGCAGGCAGATACTGGATCCCCTTGGAATGATAACAGAAACTTAGCCAGTTGTTGAAATCAATCATTTTCTGCTTGTACTGTGGTATCATTCTGGGTGATGGTAGGATGCTGCTCAGGGCTAGGGTCATACCCGCCTGGGCTACATAATCCGAGAGCTCCTCCATGTCTCTTGTAGTCCAGGGAGGTAAGTTTCAGGTCATTTACACCCATATGTACATTGACAGAGTCATATTTGTACCTGTTGTTGAGGGACTTGAGTGCATGCGTTATGTGGCAGATCCTGGCACCTGTTACTTTCTCCTTATTCAACCTAGTGAGTGGAACATCAGTATGCCTCACTATTGAATCATCTATGACTAGTGTGTTGGGCATGCTGTTTTGCCTTAGGGGCTTTGATTGAGTGGCACACTGTTTAGGAGAGTTATGTGTCTCGTGATTAGTGTTGTGTTGTGGTGGTCGAGTGCATTTCTGCTTTTGAGACCTCTGCTGTTTGGGCAGATTTTTAGAGAGAGCCTCCACGGAGGTGGGTGTGTGGTTTGTGTTTTTATGTGAAGGCATTGCTGGTGTGTCTTCTGGAGGGCTATGTGTTCCAAGTGTTGACCTTCCTTTGGCCAGCTATTCTGGTCATGGCTGGAGAGTGCATGGCTTCCAATTTGGATATATATATAAGTGCATCTCTTGCAAGTCTGAGTGTTGGGAGGTAAGAGGAGAGGGTTGTCAGTGTACATGAGGCAGTTGCTACATTGCCTCAAGATGCCCAAGTTCACCAGGTTAATAGGAGAAAGCACAGGGAACTGGCCTTTAGACATGCCTGGAGGGGTGGGCATTAATAATAAGTACTGGAGCTGTTTCCTTGCAGAACATTTAGTGCTGGTAGCACTTTTGTGTGCTACAATAATTGCTACAAGAAGTCTGGTAAAGTGCTAGACTAATAAGCTAGTAAAAATGCAGAAGAGGAGAGAACTAGCAGATATAAGGGAAAAATTGAAGAGCAGACTGTTTGACACTGCTCAGAAGCTTACAAACAGTCCTGGCTACAGAAAATCTGTATCTGGACTAGACTAGTTACAGGAAAGGCACGAAACAACCGCAAATATGGGCTTTTAAACCAGAAAGTTGAAAGAGATGGAAAAACTGCCCAAATGGCCAATAAACTACAATTACTGGGCCAGAAACCACTCCTGTTGTGATAAATAGGCTACCTAGTGCTTACCACTTCCACTGATAAGCTAGAAGCCTTCCTTCCAACATAGAAAGGCTTGGCTCAGAAGCTTACAAACAGTCATGGATACAGCAAATCTGTATCTGGACTAGACTAGTTACAGAAAAGGCAGAAAGCAAGCTTAGAACTTTTTTTCTTTTTTTTTATCTTTACAGAAAAGCAGCTAAAACAGCACTAAAACAATTAAAATGCAGTGCAAGCTAGAACACTTGAGTTGGAGCAGTATTAAAGCAAATAAAGTTTAAATACATGCAATTTATTCAAACAGTATTCTGAACTGAATTCAATTATTGTTTTATTCAACTTTGAACAGTTAAAAAGTGCCGAAAAAATATACTTATCAGTTCTACATTTCCAGATTGTTTGAGAAGCACACTCAGTCAGAACATAAGGAGATTCTAGCAATGGTAGAGTCTAGCAATTTTTTTTTGTTTAGTAAAGTGAAAAGGGAGAAAGGAGGAACAGAAGATAATTTAAGGTTAAGAAACTAAGTGGGCTGGCCTTCTCAAATCTTCTCTCTGTATTAGGTAGAATGAGCTAATGACACTAGACTGGGAGGAGTGTCCCAGATCAAATTTACAGTAGGGTTGGGAAACTGCAAAGCCACCAAGTATAAGAACAGATACCAACAGGAAGACAGGGTGGGGAACTATTTTAGGCAGAAAACTACAGAAATGTTTATCACGGCAGAAAAACAGCAGTGAGCCACTAAATGAAAGTTTTAAGTAGATAAAGGAGCAAGGAGACTCTAGAGAATGCTTTTAACTGCAAACAAATCAGTTATATGATAGTACTTCTACAGCTCTCATCACTTTTACCAATTCAGTTGTGCAATCCAGAGACAATAACAAATTAGTCTCTTGCATATTCCTGGACTCATCCAAGGCATTCAATACTGTATTGCATCCTTTGCTCATTTCTAAACTAACAGAACTTAATCTGTCCCCATCCACTATCTCTTAGTTCAGCAGCTACCTGTCCAATAGGCCACAATCTGTTAGACGATTTCTACACTGTCCCCTCCTCTGCCAGTTACCACAGGTGTGCCGCAAGGCTCCATCTAACGACCTCTTCTATTCAACATTTTTACCAACAATCTTTATGAATCCTGCCCCACCTCAACTTCCATCTAATATGCAGTTGATTCTACAGCCATCACTTCCTCTGATTATTTCTCAGACCTGCTTTCCAAAACCCAGCAAGCTTTCACAAATATTGAGACCTGGCTAACCAATAACCAACAAATATTCTATGCTAAGAAAACAAAACTACTTCTATTTCTGCTTAAATCACTCTCTCAAAACACTTCATCCTTCACTATCACCTCGTTAGACAACACCACCATTAATGTTGAATCCCATACCAAACTACTAGGGGTCATAATTGATGATAAACTAAAGTTCGACCTTCATATAAATTACTGCATCAAAAATACTTTCCAAAAGCTTGGCGTACTATACTGTAACAAAAGATATCTCATGCCAGAGGCCAGGCAGTTACTCTCTCTTGCTTATCTCCCACCCTGTCTCTTCTAAGGCTCCCAAATCTTCATAATTTATTTTATTTTTATTTATTTATTTATTTAACATTTGTTGACCGGGAATGTCCGACTAGGTTCCACAGATCCTGTTTTCAGCAGAGGCCCGGGGAGAAATGCTCCAAATGCATGTCTTTGGAATGTGGGAGGAAACCGGAGTACCCGGAGGAAACCCACGCGAACACAGGTAGAACATGCAAACTCCACACAGAAGGCACCCCAGCCGAGAATCGAACCGGAGAACCTCTTGCTGTGAGGTGACAACGTTAACCGCTGCACCACTGTGCCGCCCAGGAAACACTACTGAATAAGATGGAAAATACATCAATACATATCTACCAAAATAGCTAGATTCTCTGCCAACACTCAACCTAAATCCCATCACTGCATGGCCTTGAAAACACTGAAATGGCTTGAGTTCCCCAATCAACTTCTTTTCTATCAACTTAATATTATCCACTCCATCCTCTACAAACCCTCCTCCTCCCCTAACATTTCCAACATCTTAAATTACTATCTCCCAACCAGAAAACTTCGAAGCACCAGCCAAAACCTCCTTGACATCTACAAACCTAAAAAATCAATTGGTGAAACTTTCTACAGCTATCTTCCCTCTATCCACTGGAATCAGCTACCTTTAAAAATCAGATCTCTCACAAACCCCAACCCATTTAAAATTGTCCTAAAAGTCCACTTTACAAATACCTAGACTTGCTCCTGTATACAACGACCGTGAACTTAATCACCTGACCCCCTTTGCATACAGCCCTTTCTCAATTCATAAGTAATACTAGCCACAGAACTCCTAATACCTTTTTTCACTAAATTTCTCCACTACTCATATTTACCTCCGTCCCTTCTTTTCCCACTTTGCTTAATTCACTTTCTCAGATTTCACTTGATTCTAATTACTACTTCTCTCCTCTCTTATTTATAAATTAAAAACACCTCTAATTTTCCATCCTTTACTCATAGCAAACTCCCCTTTTTTTTCTCTTGACACTTTACCTTTTTCTATCACTTGCTCTCTCTATCAACTTCTGCTCTGCTTCTGATTACTGATGTACATGCTGTTGCCTGTAAGAACTAAGATTTGATATACAGTACTTTCTGTACTCTTATCTTAAACTCTGAGTTAATTGTCATTACTTCTCCTCTAAATGGTAAAGTCCTTAGTATTGTAGATATATGAACAATTTTAACATACTGTTTTATTGCCTTTTATGTAAATAACACCTTTTAAACTCTCATGGTACAAGTGGAAACCCAAGCATTATAATGCATGTTTATATTACCTGATATATTTGTAAACATTTCTATGGTGTATGTAATACTTTGTGGAGCTTTTCTCCCCAGGCTTCTGATGAAAAAGGGGGCAAGCTCAGACATTCCCACTCAATAAATGTCAAATAAAATAATAAATAAAGTGATTTGGAAATCAAATGCCTGTTACAGAATGATGAGATCAGTATTACAGTAGAAGGAAATTCATATGAATGTGTTAGCAGTAATAGCCCTTACAGGATGGTGCTATTTACTTTAAAAGCTTGGATGTCTTTTAATAAATTTACTAACAGGGCATACCCACTAGGCAATAACCGTCTCTTACTGGGATGACCAAGAATCATTGCCTGATTAAGAGACTTGCTCAGAATCAGAGTAAAGGAAAAAACAAGACTGAAGAAGCATGCCAATTGCTAGATAATGAAGCCTGATGCATTGTCTTAGCCTTCTTTGTTAAACTACCATATCTGATAGTCAGTGATAATAAGACCCATCAAAAATCAAACATTGCTTTGAATTTTAAACTGGATATTTTCAGTATGTAATTAGAATGTGTAAAATGGTCTTTCTCTCAAGTTCTGCTTCACATTTCATAGATTTTTAACATTAGAAGCAATTTTCAGATTATGATAGGTCATAGGTTCATAGGTTGGTACTAGGCTATCAGCCCTAGGGCCTATACAAGCCTAGCCATAACAATTCCCTGGCTATTTCTTCCCACACTATTTACTTCCCTGGACCCCTGTCTAGCAGGGCGACTGTCGTGATCCCCGGGGTGAATTTCCTTTCTCCCATCCAATCGTCAAGGTTCCTTTTGAAGAAGGCCAAAGAGGCACTCTGCTTGACATGTATGGGCAATCTATTCCAGAGTCTGGGGAGTTTCTGGGTCAGGAACCTATCCCTCCAGCATGTTTTGTTTATTGTTATGACAAGGTTTAGATCCCTGGAGCATGTGGCTCTGAGGGATTGGGATTTCTTTAAGTGTAGCATGTCCAACAGCTCTGGGTTTGACTTGGCCTTGTATGTTAAGCAGAGATCGCCTCTGAGTAGACGATATGCGACAGAGTATAGCTGGAGTTTTTTAAGGCGGTCAGTGTAGGGCATCTGCTTTAGGCCTGTGATTCTTTTAGTGAGGTATTTCTGTGGCCTTTCCAGATGTTGCAGATGTCTTGAGAGGTACATACCAAACGGGGCATTGTATTCTATAATGGGTCTAATGAGGGATGAGTACAGTGGGACAATGACCTCCTTTTTTCTGGATGAAAAGCCCTTAGTGATGAGGTGTGTCACATAGAAGGATTTCCTGACTGTTGTGGCGATGTGGTTATTGAAGGTGAGACCACTGTCCACCTGTGTCCCTAAGTCTCTTATCACACTTTCGGTGTTTAGTGTACTGCCACCTATATGGTAATTCGGATACATGTTTTTTCCCAAAGGGGATAACTATACATTTCTTGAAATTGAGCTTGAGCCCATGGCTCTGGCACCAAGCATCTGTTTCTGTAAGGCCCTTTTATAGAGTATCCACATCATTTGGGCATTCAATAATGGCTCCCAGTTTGCAGTCATCTGCAAACTTTGTTAGCCAGAGTCCCTTAGTGTTGGCCTGTACTTCAGAGAAGTAGATGTCAAACAAGAGCGGTCCCAGGACTGAACCCTGAGGTGCTCCACTTGTCACTTGTCTGGAGCTGGATTTGAAGTTGGCTACTTTTACAGTGTGGGTTCTATCAGTAAGCCAGTTAGCAACCCATTGGGTGACGTATGGATTAATGCCCAGCTTAGTAAGTTTATCTATGATTCCAGAGTGGGAGATGGTGTCAAAGGCCTTGGCTGTGTGGACCACCTTACCCTTGTTCATGGCTCTGGAGACTGATTCAAAGAAGTCAATCAGGTTCAGGAGACAAGATCGGCCCTTCAGGAACCCAAACTGGGTGGGGTCCAGTGTTTGAAGGTTGCCAATGTCTTTGTTTATAAGTTCCATGATAATACGCTCCATGGCCTTGCAGATAAGGCTTGACAAACTGATGGGACTGTAGTTTCCGGGATCCAAGGTGGATCCCCCTTGTGGAGTGGGATAACTGTAGCTCTGAGCCACTTAGTGTGCATGAAACCTGAGGTGAGGCTATGATTAAACATGACACTTAGGTGAGGTGCCAGTTCATATTGTAGTTCATGTAGTACACAGCCCGGGATGTCATCTGGTCCCATGGATGCTGTATTCTTAGCTTTGGAGAGTGCATTTTTTACCTGTGTGGCCGTTATTACCGGAATTTGGCAATCTTCCGGTATTGAGATGGGTCATTTAGGGGGTGAGAGGGGGGGTGAAGCTGGCACTGAATCGATCTGCCAGGATATTGGTAATATCCTTGGGATCAGTATAATTAATGCCATTCTATTTTAGCTCAGACCAGATCTGAGCATTGCCATTTAGATTCTTGACATAGTTATAGAATGCCTTGTGGTTGTCTTTGGAATCTTTGGCAATTTTATTTTTGTAACTAGCTTTGGAGGATTTTATGAGGGATCTCAGTTTCTTTCTGAGGCTGGTAAGTGAGTTTTTTGCATCCTGGGATTTTCCTCTTTTTCTGCAACAGTTTCTTCCTTTTGTTGTAAAGTTTGTTTATGGCAGGGAACCACCAGATTGGCTTCCTTTTTTGGATGAGAGCATCTTGGTTCTATTTGGGATGGCACGATTCATGCATGAGTGGATGTGCTCGTACAGTGCCTTAGTATTGGATTCAGCAGTTGAACTTTCAGTACCCATCTGCATGGGTGTCATGAAGTTTGTCACTTCTGACTTGAGTAGCATGAAGTTGGCTTTGGAGAAGTTTTTTATGGAGGTTTCCTTACTGAGCGGTGGGAAACAGATTTATTTATGTATACCTGTTGGGATGTTAATATAATAGTTAAGGTGTTTACCTTACACCTACAAGGTTTGATTCTCACATAAGGTAACTAGCTAGGCTTCAAATGGCCCAAAGGACAGTTAGCCTTGTGCTAATCTGTGGACCTAAAGAACAATGCATCCTTGTTCTTCCATATTTTTATCTCTACCTTTCTTAATTTCCTTCTATGCTTCTTCAAAATCCTCTTCCATTTCCAGCGAGACTTATATACATACACTATACCCACTGATGTACAGCTAGCTGATGGAATGAACTTGCACGAATGCTTGTTTGTGGAAATGCCAATCTACAAAATTCAAGATTTCAAACTGTGAATTACAAAAATAAAGGTTCATTGACCAAGGTGGGGAGAAATGTGAACACTTGGTTTATTTGGTAAATGGAGTATTTCACTTTTCTCTAAGGCAACTCACCACTCAGAGTAAGGATATTTCAGAATTTAATTTCTTGTACTGAAACATATATAAAAATCAGACACAGACAACAATGCTGTGACTGCAATGCAAATGGCCAATGTTTTCATTATGCATAGCAGACTGTCTGCATGGGAAGATTGCTAGACAAGGAAGGACAGATCAACCTGTGGTTATTTATTTATTTTTTTTATTTTGTGTGGAGTAAGAGGACTTCACTGCTATAGAAACACTATTTAATGGAGATGAGAATGGAACATATGCTGTGGCATATCAAGATGCCAGAAATAATCAGTATGAAGATGCCAAACATTGGGTAAGCACTGAATGCTTTGTAAAATCTGCCACAGTCTCCATTCAGATGAAAGTTATGGCATTAAAGAGGAAAAACTGAGACATTAGTTTATTATAGTCTATAACAACAACCTCTCAATGTCATTCCAAACAGCAAGGGTGGAAGGAACAAAGTGGAAGGAGTACTTGCCAAGCAATGTTGGAAAGGGTCAAAAACCACCCAGATGCACGTGTGTGTTGAATCCTGATTCCCTGACAATGACTGGGTAAAACAGTTGGGAGCAGGTGGATGCCACTGTTACATCTGTTAAAAGGCACTGGAAAACAGTGCTAATGTTTAAATACATGGACATAGCAGGGATAAGATGGAAAGGCTAATCCATGCAGTGTGTGGAAAAGGAGAAAACCCATGGGCCTAAACTGCAAGTTCTGTAGGGGGGCCTAACTAAGGGAAGCTAGTGTCCATGTATCTTGTACCAAATGACCGTATATTTTTAAGTCAAGTTTTCCAAAATGTGAAACAACCAACCATCACTACAGCTTGCAAACAAAATCAAAACTAAAAACCCAAACTGTTGGAAAAGCTGCAGAAAAAAAATACTACTTCAATGTCCTTTGTTAAATAGTTCACTTCAAGATTCTTTATTCATAAATGGTTAAGCACTTTCATTCACATTAATGGTGAACTTCATCACAATAATTAAAATTCCACTCCATCTAATTTTATATCAATTATACAATAACACAGTTTATAACTAAAAACGAAGAATGTAATTGTAGAAAACTCAGCCACAATGAAAAAGCAAAGGTCCAATTCCACAGTTGGTAGAAAAGCATTTTATTAACAGGCAGAATAAGTGCTTTCGTCTTGTGTACAAGACTTCATCAGATGCCCCCATGTTACATTTCATTCTATTTAAACCCCTTTCAATTAAATCCAATTAAAATTTAAAGACACAATAAACTGTTTACAAAAAATAAATATACAAGCACATACATAATCAATAGGCAAAACCTAAAACTGTTAAAATGTCCCTTCAAAACACTTGTGTTGCTAAAAAATTGAATAATAAAGAAGAGAAGGTGAAATATTTACATGTTTAAATGTGTGTAGCTTTAGCCATTAAAACCGGCTTAATAGTAATATATTCATTAAAACCGGGAAAAATGTTAGACTTTAACCTAAGCTGCCACTTCAATTCCCTATTTAATAATACATTTTTCACATCTCCCCCTCTAGGATTCATTTTAACCACATCTATAATCCCAAATTTAACTAAAAGAAGAACAGTTAAAAGAATGTTATATAGTGCACTGGTCTCTTTCTTAATCTTAATGTTATGAAAATGTTCATACATCCTGTCCTTAAGGGCCCTCTCCATTTTTCCTACATAAAATGCAGGGCACTTTTCACATATAGCCAGATACATTATCATTTTTGTGTTACAATTACCCTTGCAAAACCAAACTTTGTTATTCAAACCATTTTGTAAACATATACTGTCTTCCTTGATGATGTATGGACACTGCTTGCAGTTACCGCATGAACTAGTTGCTTTTTTTGTAAAACAATTGGACACTTCTAGTTGTTCAAATGCTCTTTTAAAGTTCTTTCCAGTCCTAAAAGAAAATATAGGCTCATATCCCACCACTTCATACAACTCTGTTTCTTTTAAGCATACTCCAATTAGCCTTTATAGTATTTATAAAAATTCCTGTAAAACCAATGAGTTCAGTTACACATGCCCTTTGTAATTTATTATTTTTTCTTAATTTAACAAATTCATCAAAAGGTTTTCCTAATAGGGACTTGTATCTAGTACCCCACCCTCTATATACTTCATACAGAACCCCTTGGACCATCTCTCTGGGATATCCCCTCTCTATGAACATCTCACCAAGATAATTTAATTCCCTTCTGAGATCTTTTTTATCTGAGGTCATTTTTGCAATAAGTACTGCTTGCCCCTTTATGAGACTTTTTTTTCTGAAACATGGGATGATTACTGGTGTAATGCAAATAGCTATTACACCATGTACTTTTTCTATAAATTCTAGACTTAAACCCTTCTTTAGTCTGAAAAATAATGGTGTCAAGATAGTTTATACTTACTTTATCCCATGTGTAATTAAATTTAAAGAAAGTGGTGCATGCATTTAAGTATTGCATAAAAGAATCTGCAGTCTCTTTACCCCCTTCCCACAAAACAAATATATCGTCCAAAAATCTCATATACAGATGTATATTGCTACTATATGGGCAGTTAAATACATACCGATGTTCCCACTCCAACATAACCAAATTGGCATATATGGGGCACAAGCTGCCCCCATTGCTACCCCACTAATTTGCTGGTAATGTTCACCTTGAAAACTTATGTAGTTATGGTCGAGCACCACTTCCATAAGTTCAAGAATCAGTAGAATTTGGTCTTTGGACATTGTAGAAAACTTGTAAATGCTTTCACTAAAATATTGATGTCCTTCATGTCTCGGAATACTGGTAAATAACTCCCTCACATCTATGGTGAGAAAACTTAAACTTTCCTTCCATACTTCGTGCGTTAACTTACTCAAAGATTCCCATGAATCCTTGATTAAATGGTCCGTTTTAGATATAATCTCCTTTGTCCAATAATCAACAAATACTGCCAGAGGGTGAGTTTTAGAATTTCTGGCAGAAACAATAGGTCTAAAAGGGGGCTCTCTAACACATTTATGTACCTTAGGTACCCCAAGAATGTTAGGAATAATAGGATATGGTTGCTTTAAAAAATAATAAGTTTTACCATCTATTCTGTTCTCTAACAAATATTCCTCTAATAGAGAATCAGTTCTACCATAAGCTATCATAATTTCATTTTTAGATACTGAAGAATAAGTATTGGTATCAAGCAAAATGTTAGTTATAGCATTATTGTATTCTTCTGTACCATAAAGCACAACTCCCCCTCCCTTGTCAGGTTTCATAATGCGTAAGCCAGTTTGGCTCTTCAACTCATTAAACAGCATATTTTCCACCCTATCCAAATTGGAAGATTCCATATTATTCCTATTGTTTTATATGCTTCATAAATTTCCTCTGTAACACACTTTTCAAACATCATAAGGACTGGATGGAGGGGTAGGTTAGTTGTACTTTTTCTGTGTAAACCTGTATAGCAATTTTTCTCTTCTTTACCAGAACTTTTGTAAAGCATACCCAAATTCAACTTCCTAAGGTAAAGTTTAAAATCCACCAACGTGTTAGCTATCCCCATAACTTGTTGACACAAATTTGAATCCTTTGGAAAAAAGATTAAAGTGTTCTTTTTTAAGGGTAAATGAGGTATAATTAAAGATTTTAAATCCTTTATATTCACATACAATTCCATCAGTGTCTAATACAGATGTTATTTCACTTTCTTTCCTACTTTTTTCCAACCCTGATTTTCCCCTAAGGCCGTGTGTGGATGGTAGTATCCCGAATCTAAATTGTGTCGGGTCTTGCTGGCCAGTCTCTCTGACCTTCTCACTGCTAAAAAATGCTCATTATGCTCTGAAAAAGAGTCTAACTCATCTAGTCCCCTGTGTGCGGTATGACCTCTTCTTTCATCCCTTACATGTTCATTAATCCTTTCATCTGTGGATACACCCACATTTCCATTTTTACTTCTAATGTAATTCTCATTCTTATATGGCCCAGGATATACTTTGCCTTCGACATATTGCTGTTTATCTCTAACCAACTTTTTTTGTTTTCTTAAAAATATATTATTACTTATCTTATTAACCCTAAACAGAACTTTTTTATATAACTGCTCATATTCAGCATATAATAAATCTTTCAAAATGTCACCATTCAATTTTTCCACTTGGTTGGTCAAAACACTTAATGCCATTTCATATTGTTTGATTAATTTACTAATGAGCCCTAACCCACATTCATCAAAAAAACAATGAAATTCTTTAATAACCTCTTCAGTATAAATTATTCCAAAGGGGTACTTGAACATTCTCAACCCCTGTGGAACCACTCTAAGGCTGAGGCAACATTGCAAACATCTGTTGTCAGTTTGTAAACATTTAAGTTTAAACAGCTTTTTCTCGAACATGTAAATCATGTCCTTTAACGTAGGCACATCCTCGTCAGCATCAAGCGCATGTACATTAACATTAGAGTCCCTTGTTAAAGCAAAGTCAAAATTTTTAACCATAATGTCATTAAAAGACACCAGTTCATTGTAAGTCAACCTAGTGCCCTAAGTTCGTACAGTTTTATCACAATTGTGATTCACATAATTTACAGTACCTTTAGAGCTTTTCAGACACCGACATGCGGCTTGCTCGCAACTGCCAATAGTTGCTTCATTGCCAGCAGGTAATGTCCCCATTGTAGAATACACTTGTTCGTTTTCCGTCCTCACCACCCTAGTAGTTTATAACTACCCTATCACAACTGACCAAACCATACATATTAATGACTAATTTGTAACTATAAAAAAAGCAAACATCAATCGCTCACTTACTTGTATATAATTTCATATTGTTATTAAACACATAACTACATAAATAAAACTATATTAATAAAATTATTGCTATATAATACTTTTTGTTTAAATAATAAAATATTTGAAAATCTATTTAAAAATCTAAAAATTAATTTAAAGGGACCAGACATACAACATACCCGTTATCTAACTTGTCCTATTTTCAATCCCAGTATACTGTTAATGGAAACTTTCTCATTAATACCTGGAATCTCTTTTGCATTTAATTTCAATTGTCATAATAATTCCTTCTACTCAAGATAAGTTTCCCAATCCATCCCCCTCAAATTTTAGGGTACTTTCTCTAAACTCCATCATCTATCCTCGATCCTTTTTTCTCATTTTTGTACAAAGGGTCGGGGTGTCACTTCAACAGTGACAATCATCTCGAGCCAAGGTAAAAACTAAAAAGTTTTTAAAATTATCACAATTTAAAGTATGTTTATATAGGACATTTTTAGATCCTTTTTCGAAATTGAATAAATATGTCAATAAATTCTAGTCCTTACAGCTCACTCTGTCTTATCTATGTTGAAATATTACCCCTTTTGTTTTGCAAGTATATATTCCTTTACAATCAATAACTATTGGGTAATTTGCAACAACTATATTCCTCCCTTCAAAATAAATCTGCATTGTGCATACGCCCCACATTTAAACATCACTCCTGTCTTTAACCCTTTTTCTTTAATATTATTCCTTTTCACAATGCACTTCAAATTCCTACTTCTCTTAATTACAAATTTAGATTCAGCTCCAACACACCCCAACAAATTAAAACTATCAAACACCCCATTTCCAATTCTTTGTGATAATACTTTTTACTATATTATTATTTTAAGCTAGTAGCAATGCTGTCTTAATATCATCAGTCTTTCCCAAAGTAGCATTTATATACCCCTTCCCTTATAAAATTGGACAAAACCTTTCATCTCTAGCTCTTGAGACCTCCTTGGCAGCTCCTCTAATCAAATCCAATGGGTAATCCATCACTAAATAATTTGCTCAAATGTTCTACCCCAATTTTATTTATTTTATTTTATTTATTTAACATTTGTTTACTGTGAAAGACTGATTTGGAATAAGCCAATTTTCAGTGGAAACCCTGGGGGAAATGCTTCAGATTCATGTCTTTGTAACATGGGAGGAAACCAGAGGACCTAGAGGAAACCCACATGAACACAGGGAGAACATGCAAACTCCACATGGAGGGGCACCCCAGCTGAGAATCGAACTGGAGAACATCTTGCTGTGAGGTGACAACATTAGCTACTGCACCACTGCGCCATCCATAAAAAAAAAAAAAAAATCTTCAGATGTCATCCAAGGCAACCCCACAAACTGACCTTTCTTTAAATTCCTCTTTTGCCACAATGGGTGCGCACTTATGAAATGTAAATAGCTTTTGGACTAGGTAGCCTTTCTAAAAATATTTATTTAAAGCCTTTTTTTGTTGTGATCCTTACTAACTGTAAAATCCAAATAATCTAATTTCGTATAGTTATAATACATAGTGAATTTTAATAAATTAGTCAACAGTATTAATATACCGATAACATTCCAATAACTGATCAAGTGTCCCATTCTATAAAATTAATATGCCATCCAAAAAAAACTAAAATCATTGTAAAAAGTGTTACAAATATAATTATTTTCCCAATACCATAAAATAAAGTTAGCAACAATTGGGGTAACTGCTGCTTCCATTGTCACCCCTCTCTTCTGTCTATAATAATCTACTTCAATGTCATTAACAAATACCATTTCCATTAATTCTACCACAAAACTAATAAATGCTTTGTCCAAATCAGTCCCAGTGTATAATGCCTCACGGAACCACTTAAGTCCTCGGCTGTGAAGAGTAACTAAGAAAAGATCTTTAATATCTATAGTTACAAAAATCCAAAAAAACTTATATGATCCACCATTTTTGCCAAGGATTCCATCTTTGACCCCCCCCCCCCCCCAGAAGCCTCTATAGGTCAAAGTGGGAGGTCATTAATATTCTTATGAACCTTTGGAATTACAAATAATAATAATGGAACTAGCGCATTTTTAGAGTCGAATAACTGTCTTTAATGTGACTTTATTTCATTTGCCACAGTACTGTTTTTAAATGGACTTAAGCTTCATTTGTTTAAAAAAATGCTTAGATGCATAATAAAAAAGATTATTTTTGCACTTACTAAAATAAAAGATAATGAAGTGAAAAAGCACCCATGACCAACCAACCCCATCTCCAGGATCACCACATCCCACCATGATATGTACACGCCCCAGGGGTGGATCTTCCTACTTTTTATTTGTATAAATACCCACTGAACCTACGTTTATACTGTAGTGTGCAGCAGCAATCACCTGCCTTCAATAGAAATTACACTTATAAGAGCACTGATGCAGTGAGTCTTTGTCTTAGCCTAACCATTATTTTAATAATGCTTATAAGGTCTATCCAGCTAAACTACACAGGACAAAGGCAACCTACTCTGAAAACTTACAGAAGGCGGTCTTACCAAGGACAGCAGAACAAGCAACCTCACTACTGCAAGTATGATGGTGACCAGGTAATACTACCTTTACCTGGGTGGCACTGATTTACTGTAGGATACACACACACACACACACACATATATACATATACATACATATAGGTTCATAGGTAGGTACTAGGCTATCTGCCTACCTGCTACATATATATATACATATACATATATATAGGTTCATAGGTAGGTACAAGGCTATCTGCCTGAGGGCATTTATATGTCTAGCCAGAGTGTGCTGGCTTTCGCCGCCACATTGATTAATTAACTGAGCCTCTGTCAAGCACAGCCAATGACGTGATCCCAGGGGTGTATTTTCTGTTACCCAGCCACACATCAAGGTTTCTCTTGAAGAGTGTTAGTGAGGGGCTCTGCCTAATGTAGTTAGGAATTTTGTTCCAAAGCATGGGGAGTCTCTGTGACAGGAATCTATCCCTCCAGCATGTTCTATTTAATGTTGTGGCGAGGTTTAGCTCACTAGAGCACATGGCTCACAGTGATTTGGATTTTTTAGGTGGAGCATGTCCATCAATTCTTACTTGGACATGGCTTTGTAAGATAGGCAGAGATGGAGTAAGCCATATGCCACTGAGTACAGCTGGAGTTTTTTCAGTTGGGCTGCATAGGAGATATATTTGTGGCCAGTAATCCTCTTGGTGAGGTACTTTTGTGGTTTTTCCAGCTGTTGGAAATGTCTTGTGAGGTACATCCCAAATGGGGCATTGTATTCTATGATGGGTCTGATGAGTGATGAGCAGAGGGGCACTATAACCTCTTTATTTCTAGATGCGAACCCTTTAGTAATTAGATGGTCCACATAGAAGGATTTTCTAACTACTTTGCTAATATGATTGTCAAAGGAGAGATTACTATCTACCTGGGTCCCCAGATCTCTTATTACCTCTTCTGTATTAAGGGGGCTGCCACCTATGTGGTAATTTGTGGGTTTCCCAAATGGGATTACTATGCATTTTTTGGCATTTAGCTTGAGATCATGACTTTGACACCAGGTGTCTGTCTCAGTAAGGCCCTTTTGGAGGATGTCTGTGTCAAGCGGAGAGTCAATTATGGCTCCCAGCTTGCAGTCATTGGCGAACTTGGTTAGCCATATTCCTCCTGTGTGTTTGCCTGTACTTCTGAGAAGTATATGCTGAACAGTAGGGGTCCCAGAACCAAGCCTTGTGGGACACCACTTGTGACTGGTTTAGAGTCAGACCTGGAGCCCGCTATTCTTACCGTGTAAGTTCTGTCTGTAAGCCAGCTGGCAACCCATCTCGTGACGTAGGGGTTTATGTTCAGGCTGGTGAGTTTTTCTGTAATACCCGAGTGGGGAATGGTGTCAAAAGCCTTGGCAAGGTCAAGGTAGGCTGTGTGAACCACCATTCTCTCATCTATGACCTTGGTGACTGTCTCAAAAAAGTCAACCAGGTTTAGTAGGCATGATCTGCCCTTAACAAAGCCGAACTGGGTTGGGTCAAGTGTTTGGAGGTTCCCAATGTCTTTGTTAATGAGTTCCATGATGATGCGCTCCATAGCCTTGCAGACCAGGCTAGTCGGGCTTATGGGGCAAAAGTTACCTGGGTCAGTTGTGGCCCCTCCTTTGTGGAGCGGAATAATCATTGCTGTGCACCATTCTATGGGCACGTAGCCTGAGGAGAGGTTGAGGTTGAACAGCGTGTTTAGGTGGGGGGTTAGTTTATTCTGTAGTTCGTGCAAGACGCAGCCTGGGACACCATCTGGCCCACTGATGTTGTATTTTTGACTTTTGAAAGGGCTGTTTTCACCTGTGCATCTGTGATTTCCAGGACACTACACTTTTCCGGTATTGTTGTGGGCCCTTTTGGGGGTGAGAGGGGGGTGAAGTTTGCACTGAATCTATCTGCCAGGATGTTGGCAATATCAGTAGGTTCAGTTTATTTTGTGTTATTTTGCACTAGCTCAGTGCATATCTGCGAGTTGCCACTTAGATTCTTAGCATAGCTAAAGAAGGCTTTGTGGTCATCTTTTGAATCCTTGGCTATTTTTCTTTCGAAGTTAGCCTTGGATGATATTATGAGGGAACCTAGCTTCTTACTGATACTGATCATGCATGTCTTTGCTTCTTGGGATTTGCTTTTTTCCTGAACTAGTTTCCTCCTTCTATTGTATAGCCTGTTTATGGCAGGGGTCCACCAGACTAGTTTCCTTCTCTTAAAGGAGTGAGCCTTGGTCTTGCTAGGGATGGCATGATCCATGAATCCTTATAGGTGCTCATAGAGTGCATTTGTAAAGGTTTCTGCATCTTGGGCAGCATTATCCTTTAGCGTGGGGGCTGTTAAACTTACCACCTCTGTCTTTAGTAAGGTGAAGTTTGCTTTAGAAAATTGTTTTACTGTGGTTTCCTTAGTTGGGGGTGGTGGTGGGGTGTGGCCATCCAGAGTGATTAGTTTATGGTCTGATCTAACCAGTGATGGGTTGACCTCCGGTATGGAACACCTGTCGCCCATGTTGGTGATGACCAGGTCCAATATGTTTTCACCTCTGGTAGGGGAGTTTACCAGCTGATCCAGGGCATTTGAGTTGATGAATTCCAGGAAGCACTGGGCCTGGGAGTTTGTACTTAAGTAGTTTTCCCAATTAATGGTAGGGTAATTGAAATCGTCCAATATCAGGGTGTTCGATATATTTCTATGTGTGTGTGTGTGTGTGTATATGTGTGTATGTATATATATATATATATATATATATATATATATATATATATATATATATATATATATCTGAGACAAAGACAGAGATATAATTTTGTCAGCAGGTGAAATATGTCATACACACATGAAACAGATAATATGAGTGGTAGTATACATGTGGTACAACCCAATTACATACAACTGGATATGGGAACTGCCCTATAAAAATATGCATGGAACTGCACTGGAAAATAACCAAACACAATGGTAAGACGCATTTAAATGCACTCTATACCTAGTGTGGTGTAATGTCACTGTGTGTAGTCCTTCATGTGCTTATAAAACACACATATGAAAAGAAGCCTAGCATGGTAGAAAGTAAGTGTTAAGTAGGAAGAGCAAAAACACATGTTAAAGACAGGGCACAACTGAAAACATTTACACATCCAATGCTGCAGGCCATGACATAACAGAAGACACACATGACAGCATATAAGACAAAAAATAAATAAAACGAAAGAATGACACCATGCATGAACAGAAAAGAATCAAAATACAATCATTATTTAAACTAATTTTCTGAAAACAAGGGTTCTCTGTATGCTATGAGAGTTATACTTCCACTTCAGGTGTTGTTGCCATGTTTCCCTGATATCATTTTAATCTTTTTTCTCCTCTACAGATACTTCATAGCCCTAGACCTGAGCTGGTACCCATGATGCTGAGCTGATTTATGCTGTTGCTGTGCATTGTGTTATTGTGCCTGGTAGTAGAACAGGTATCAAAGTTGGGTGCATAACCCTATAGGAGGCACAAAAGACTAGGCGGTGGAAGAATATTGCAGACTATGCCACTGTAAGATGACCCCTTTTCCAGGGTGTTGAGAACTAGTTGTGACTTTCAGGAGACCCACAGACAAACTATGGACAACTATATAGTCCCTGTCAGCACTCTGTATCATATCAGCAATGCCTTTTGTGGAGCAGATGGGGAAGTTCAAAGCTTTGCAGCTGCTAATCTGTTGCCCAGCACTAAGACTAAATATGCCATGAGTTAACATATTTTGGAGCACTTCCTTGCAGCATTAGAGAGCCCATGTACCTTCTCACCTGTGTGATGTACAACCTCCTCAGGCATGGCTCTATGACTCACTTGTTGGTTGTTCTGGTTAGCTAGGTTCTCAGTCTTACAACTGCATCATCTCCAGATGCCCACTGTTAGGTCCCATTATCTCATGCATCACAGACACTGCACCTCCTCCATCTGTGCCACCTCTCTGTTTAACTAGTGCTGCATCGCACCATTCTGACAAACGTAAGTATAGATGGCCTATTGTCTGCAAGCACCATGATTCATATCTCTATGTTAACAGAAATAATTTATGTCAATGCATTACAACCATTGCATTGCATACACAAGACAAAACAGCAGTGTGTAAATGCTAGCAAACACACATGCAGTGGTTCAGGTCACAGCAGGTCTGCTGAACACAGCAAATCTAGCATTGTGGCATATGTGGCAGATGATGGTGTACCCACATAGACATGTGTTTTCATCAGGCCAGTCCCCTGTGTGGATACTTAGCATCAGGATTATTGAAGACTAGGTGCAACATTTGTACTGAACTTGAACTGCCATCTTTCAGCCTACTTGCTACGCTTTTGAAAATTCTTCCACAGACTTTTTCTCTCTCTCTCTCCCTCTCTCTCTCTCTGTTGCACTTAATATCATTCCATCATCAGCAAAACGGTCAATCTTTTTCCTTAATTCTTTTATGTGTCTGTGGCAAACACTCTGAAAAGTACCAAATCCATGACAGACCTTTGTGGTAGTCAGTAGTCACTTTCATAATTCCTGACATTGTTCATCTCATCACAACCTTCTGTATCCTACCATTCAACCACACAGCTATGCACGTTTTCATTCTGGTTCTAGCCCAAACCCTGCAGTCTTCAAAACTGATTAAAAGGCTTTGCAAAGCACTGGTAGGCTACAGGTACTCATACCCCATGTCTATCTCCCTTGTAATCAAGTAATAAAACTGGATCAAGTCTGACTGACAGCTCCTATTGTGCTGAAAAATCCATATTGATTGCTGAGAAATTGATGTCCCCTAGAAGAAAACCTTCCCTATCACTGCTGTTAGCCTAAAATACTTGTAGTCACTCAGATTTGCCCTGCTCCCTTTCTTGCACAGCATTTCCATACTTGCTATGCTTTAGTTCTTAGGCACTTTAGCTTTCAGAGAAACAAAGAATCTAAAAATATGCAAAATAAAAAATCTGATGTAAAGGTGACTTTGCAAAATTTCAGAAATCTCAGCAATAAAATATTTCACTTAGAAGCTTGTCTGTGTTTAAAAGATGCTGATATCTGCTTAACTAAGTTAAAGATTCAAAATATGTTATTAACAATTCCAGGGTACCCAAATTGTTAGTATGATTACATTTATATAAATGTAATTTTGTCTGTGTCAAAAGTAATAATTTAATAAACATGCTTAAAAAATCCAGGGTATCTCAGTTCCAATAAAAAAGGTGGCAGTGTCTCAATCTCTGAAAAAAGAAAAAAAAATTAAAAGTCAGAGGCCAAGAATCAAATGGAGTATTTGAAATTACACATCTTATGTAATAATTAATATGGTTTCCTTCCTTTGATTGATTCTGACTGAGTTGAATGTAAAATGTGCAGCATTTTATGAAACTGTGTTTGAATTCTGATTTTTCTGGTGTTCAAACTGTGTTCAAAATGATACAAAATACATTTACACTTAACAGTTTAAGTGAATGTGCATGTGTCATTCACTTACACTGCAAACTTACTGTGGGTGGGAGAGTGGGGACAGAATGTTTATGGAGTGGGAGGAGAGTTTTATAGTTAAGGACTGGGGGAGCAATTGGAGAATATCCGTTTAGGCACCTGTTGTGCAGTTTTAGGACTAGAATGAAATCATGGCATACAGGTTTAGGCAATGGTAGGGAAAGTTTAGGGTTTGGGAGAAGTTGTTTAGGTTTTACAGCGGCAGGGAAGTTTTAGGGCAAGGGAGAAGTTGTTTAGGTTTAACAGTGACAGGGAAGCTTTAGGGCTAGAAGTTGTTTAGGTTTGACAGTGGCAGGGAAGTTTTAGGATAAGGAAGAAGTTGTTTACGTTTAACAGTGGTAGGGGAGTTTTAGGATAAGGAAGAAGTTGTTTACGTTTAACAGTGGCAGGGGAGTTTTTGGGTTAGGGAGAAGTTGTTTAGGTTTAACAGTGTTAGGGGAGGTGTAGAGTTAGCGAGAAGTTGCTTATGTTTAAAAGTGGCAGGGAAGTTTTAGGGTTAGGGAGAAGTTGTGTAAGTTTAACAGTGGCAGGGGAGTTTTAGGAGTAGGGAGAAGTTGCTTAGGATTAATGGTGGCAGGGAAGTGTTAGGATTAGGGAGAAGCTGTTTAGGTTTAACAGTGGTGGGAAAGTATTAGGGTTAGGGAAAATTTGTTTAGTTTTAAAAATGGCAGGGACATTTTAGGGTTAGGAAGAAGTTGTTTAGGTTTAGTAGTGGCAGGAAAGTTTTAGAGTTAGGGAAAAGTTGTTTAGGTTTAACAGTGGCAGAGGAATTTTAGAATTAAGGAGAAATTGCTTAGGTTTATGATGACAGGGGAGTTTTACGGTTAGTGAGAAGTTGTTTAGGTCTAACAGGTTCATAGGTTCATAGGTGTGTACTAAGCTAATGACCCTGGAGCCTTTACAAAGCTAGCCTATAGGATTACCCTGGCATCTTGCCACCCGACCTTAGTTCTCACTGCCTCTGTTGAGTAAAGCCAGTGGAGTGATCCCCGGGGTGAATTTTCTATTTCCCATCCACTCACCAAGATTTCTCTTGAAGAGGGCCAGTGAAGCGCTCTGTTTGACATGTATGAGAAGTCTATTCCATAGCATGGGCAGTCTCTGGGTTATGAACCTGTCCCCCCAGCATGTTCTGTTGATTGTGGTAATGAGGTTGAGGTCTCTGGAGCGTGTGATGCGGAGGGATTGGGATTTACTTAGATGTAGCATTGCTAACAGAACTGGGTCAGACATGGCTTTGTAAGTCAAGCAGAGATTGCCTCTAAGTAGGTGATATGAGACAGAGAATAGTTGGAGTTTTTTGAGTCTGTCCATATAAGGCAAGTGTTTAAGGCCTAGGATCCTCTTTTGCAGACTTTCCAGTTGCTGCAGGTGCCTAGTGAGGCACAGGCCAAATGGAGCATTGTACTTGATGACTGGCCTAATGAGGGAAGAGTAGAGGGAGACAATGACCTCTTTCTTCCTGGATGCGAAACCCTTAGTAATGAGATGTGCCACATAGAAGGACTTTCTGACCACAGTGGCAATATGGTAGTCAAAAGAGAGGTTGCTGTTAACATGTGTTCCCAGATCTCTTATAATGCCGTCTGTGTTCAGTGGACTACCATCGATGTGGTAATTCATGGGTACCGGGTTTTTTCCAAAGGGGATGATAACTCATTTTTTGGCATTGAGCTTAAGGCCATGGTTCTGACACCAGTCGTTGGTCTCAGTGAGGCCTTTCTGTAGGATGTCAACATCACTTGGGGAGTTAATAATAGCTCCCAACTTGCAATTGTCTGCAAACTTTGCCAGCCAGAGTCCCTTTGTGTTGGCCTGGACTTCAGAGAAGTAAATACCAAACAGGAGAGGACCCAGGACCGAACCCTGTGTGACTCCACTCGTGACTAGTTGGCAGTCTGACTTGGAGTCAGCTACTTTCACACTGTGAGTTCTATCTGTGAGCCAGTTGGCAACCCACCTAGTGATATAGGGGTTGAAGCCTAGCTTAGTGAGTTTTTCTATGATTTCTGAGTGGGGAATGGTATCAAAGGCCTTGGCCAGATCAAGGTAGGCTGTATGAACCACCTTGCCTTCATTCACAGCTTTGGTGACTGACTCAAAGAAGTCGACCAAGTTGAGCAGGCATGACCTACCCTTCACAAAACCAAACTGTGTGGGATCCAGAGTTTGGAGATTTCCTGTATCCTTGTTTATTATCCAGGAAAAAAGAGGTCATTGTTCCCCTCTACTCATTACTCATTAAACCCATTATAGAGTACAACGCCCCTTTTGGTAAGTACCTCACAAGACATCTACAACAACTGGAAAGGCAGGAGAAATACCTCAGGAAGAAGATTACCGGCCTCAAACAGATGCCCTATGCAGACCGTCTTAAAAAACTCCAGCTTTACTCTGTCGCATATCGCCTACTCAGAGGCGATCTCTGCCTAACATACAAAGCTATGTCAAACCCAGATCTGTTGGACATGCTCCACTTAAAGAAATCCCAATACCTCCGAGCTACACACTCTAGGGACCTAAACCTTGTCACCACAATAAACAGAACATGCTAGAGGGATAGATTCCTGTACCAGAGACTTCTCATACTCTGGAACAAACTACCTATCTATATCAAACAAAGCTCCTCATTAGCACTCTTCAAGAAAAATCTTGATGATTGGATGGGAGATAGGAAATTCACCCCGGGGATCACTCCTGTGGCTCTGCTTGACAGGGGCTCAGGAAAATAATTTTCTTGGGTGGCAAAAGCCAGGGTACCATTTGGCTAGGCTTATATAGGCCCTAGGGCCAATAGCCTAGTACCTACCTATGAACCTATGATGATGCATTCCATAGCTTTGCATATCAGACTCAGGCTAATGGGGTGATAGTTCCCAGGGTCTGTAGTCACTCCTCCTTTGTGGAGAGAGATGACTGTAGCAGTGCGCCATTCGGTAGGGACAAAGCCTGAGTTGAGGCTGTGATTGAACAGGGCACACAGGTGAGGTGCCAGTTCACTCTGTAATTCATGTACAACACAGCCAGGGATATTATCAGGTCCCACAGAAGCTGTATTCTTGGCCTTGGAAAGTGCTGTTTTAACCTGTGCAGCAGTAATACTGGGTGCCTGGCAATCTACCGGTATTATGATTGGTCCTTTCGGGGGTAAAGTTGGCACTGATTCTGTCGGCCAGTATATTGGCAATATCTGTTGGCTCAGTATAGGAAGTACTGTTGCGCAGTAGCTCAGAGTAAATCTGGGTATTGCCATGGAGATTCCTTACATAACTATAGAAGGCCTTGTGGTTGTCTTTATTATCTGCTGCAATTCTGTTTTCATTGCTAGCTTTACAGGATTTGATGAGGGATCTCAACTTTTTGTTGAGGCTGATAAGGGAGTTTTTCCAGTCTTGGGACTTCGCCTTATTCTGCATCAGTTTCATCCTTCTGTTGTAGAGTTTGTTTATGGCAGGGGATCACCAGATTGGCTTCCTTTTTTTGGAGGAGAGTCTTTTGGTTCTATTGGGTATGGTAAGATCCATGCATTTGTGTATGTGTTTGTACAGTGCACTGATGTATGATTCAGTGGTCATGCAACTATTCTCCATTTGCATGGGTGCCACAAAGTTAGCCACCTCTGTTTTTAGGAGCCCAAAGTTAGCTTTGTATAAGTTTTTCATGGTGGTTACCTTTGCAGGGGTGGGGTGGGAGGGATATGGATTTCCAAGGTGATTAGTTTGTGGTCGGATCTAACCAGGGAGGAGTTGACTACTGGTGCAGAGCAATGGTCGCCCATGTTAGTAATGACCAGGTCAATGATGTTGCTACCTCCAGTGGGGGTAAGAATGAGCTGGTCCAGGGCATTGGAATTAATGAATTCCAGGAAATGTTGGGCAAGTGTATTGGTACATGAGTAGTTTTCCCAGTTAATGGAAGGTTAGTTGAAGTTGCCCAGTGTGAGAGTGTTAGATTGGACCCTAACATTCTCCAGGGTGCTTAGGAACATGGAGTGGAGTCTTGGGACATGGTTGGGGACCTATAGCAGGCTACGACCTGAATCGCTGTCTTAACCAATGTTAGCGGCACCTGAAATATCTCTGATGTGTTATGTTGTGCTACCAGTCTGGAGGTGTGCGCAGCATTTATGAACATGGAAACACCACCGCCTTTGGAGCTTCGGTCCAAGTTCTGGGGCCAAAATGTGTGGAATGAGTTATAGCCTGGCAGTGCAGGGGTGCTTTCTGCTGCCTTGAACCAGGTTTCCTTTACAGCACAAATGTCAATGTTCTCCATTTTAGGAGTGGTTTGAGTGAGTACATTTTGAGATTTAGACTTCTAGCGCTGAGCAGTATGACCATCAGATTGCATTTGTTTGTAGCTGTTATGGTGGTAATTTGGCCTTTGGAACACCACTAAAAAAGGCACTATAGGGGTGGCAAGAACCTTGGACAGTATCAGGAAGCCCAGGCATGACAGATGCAGGCCATCTCTGGCAAAGCATCAAGATCTGTCAATCATGGCATCTCAGTAAGGCATATACTGGATCCCCTTAGAATGATACCAGAAACTTAACCAATTGTTGAAATCAATCAATTTCTGCTTGTACTGTGTTATCATTCTAGGTGATGGTAGGATGTTGCTCAGGTCTAAGGTCATACCCGCCTGGGCTACATAATCTGAGAGCTCCTCCATGTCTCTTTTCATGTAGCCCAGGGAGATATATCTCAGGTTATTCACACCCACATGTACAATGACAGAGTCATATTTGTACCTGTTGTTGAGGGACCTGAGTGCGTGCATTATGTGGTGGATCCTGGCACCTGACAAGCAGCTGACTGTTACTTTCTCCTTATTCAGTCTAGTGAGTTGGACATCAGTGTGCCTCACTATTGAGTCACCTATGACTAGTGCCTTAGTGGCTTTGGTTGAGTGGCACACCATTTAGGAGAGTTATGTGTCTCGTGATTAGTGTTGTGTTGTGGTGGTCGAGTACATTTCTGCCTTGGAGGTCTCTGCTGTTATGGTAGATTTTTATTGAGAGCCTCCGCAAAGGTGGGTGTGGTTTGTGTTTTTATGTGAAGGCAGTGCTAGTGTGTGTTCTGGACAGCTGTGTGTTCCATGTGGTGTGGTGCAGGTGTTGACGTTCTCCCCTTGACCAGCTATTCCAGTCTTGGCTGGAGAGTGTGTGGCTTCCAATCTGGATATATAATTGCATCTCTTGCAAGTCTGCGTGTTGGTAGGTAAGAGGAAAGGGTTGTTGCTGTACATGAGGCAGTTGCTACATTGCCCCAGGATGCCCAAGTTCACCAGGTTAATAGGAGAAAGCACAGGGAACTGACCTTTAGACATGTCTGGAGGGGCGGGCATTAATAATAAGTACTGGAGCTGTTTCCTTGTAGAACACTTATTGCTGGTAGCACTTTTGTGTGTTACAATAATTGCTACGAGAAGTCTGGTAAAGTGCTAGACTAATAAGCTAGTAAAAGTGCAGGAGAGGAGAGAACTAGTAGATCTAAGGAAGAAATTGAAGAGCAGACTTTGGCACCGCTCAGAAGCTTACAAACAGTCCTGGATATAGCAAATCTGTATCTGGACTAGACTAGTTACAGGAAAGACGGGAAAAGCACAAATGTGGGCTTTTAGACCAGAACGTTGAAAGAGATGGAAAAACTGCCCAAATGGCCAATAAACTACAATTTCTGGGCCAGAAACCACTCCTCTTGTGGTAGATAGGCTACCTAGTGTTTACCACTCCCACTGACAAGCTAGATGGCTTCTCTCCAACACAGAGAGGCTTGGGGTGCTCAGAAGCTTACAAACAGTCCTGGATACAGCAAATCTGTATCTGGACTAGACTAGTTACAGGAAAGGTGGGAAACGAGCGCAAATGCGGGCTTTTAAACCTAATAGAGTTAGGGGAGTTGTAGGATTAGGTAGAAGGTATTTGGGTTTAACAGTGGCAGGGGAGTTTTAGGATTAGGGTGCAATCTGGGAGTTCAAGTTTATGGAGTGGAATGGAAGTCTTAGGTTCAGGGAGCAATCATGGAATTTAGGTTTAGGAAGCAGGATGAGAGTGTTAGGGTTAAATTACAACTGGGGAACTGAGGTTTAGGCAGCAGCTGCAGGAAAGTTTTAGGATTAGAATGTTGTTGTTCTTCTTCTTTCGGCTTTTCCCGGTTAGTGTTTGCCACAGCGGAACTCCGGTCCACTAATGATTGGCAGTAGATTTTTACTGTGCTGAGGTGCCAGCTCGATGCCCAACCTTCAATGAAGGCATGCCCATTCACACATGTCTTTTGAAAGCCACTTGACCACGGGGAGGACATGCAGACTCCACACAGAAGGTGCTCCAGCCGAGAATCGAACGGAAGAACCTCTTGCTGTGAGGTGACAATGCTACCGCTGCAAGAATATAGTTTATGAATTTAGGACTAGGGAGGCAGCATAGGGTTAGGGAGAGATTAAGACATTTAGGTTGAGTGAGACAGAGAGAAATCATTGGGTTAGGAAGCAGTTGGCATAGCTAGGTATTATCAGCAGGAGTGGAGTCTTATGCTAAGGAAAGATCAGGGAATTTAGATTTAAAAAGTAGGAAGGGTGTCTTAGGGTTGGGGTCTGATCAGGAAATTTAGGTTTAGGCAGTGACAGGGGAGTTACAGGTTTAGGAAGCAATCTAGGAATTTTATAAATAAAGACCATGAGGGGAGTTTTAGGGCTAAAGTCAAGATTCTGGAAGGGCTATATTGTTTAGAAGTATTTGGCTGTGAAGGGGCTATATAAGTTGGGAGGATCATGGTAGCTGGAGGTAGTTCAGTTAACATTTTGGATTGTTCAATGTGTTTTTTTACACTGTTTTATAGTGTACTGAGATTCAATGATTTTTTTCAACTGTGTAAGTAATTTACATTTTACAGATATAGATCCAGTTAATATCAATGGTGTTTGACTACTATTATTAGAATCCATAGCATGTAGTTTACGCCCCCTACAGATTATGAGGAATTCTTAACTAAACTCCGGAGCACATAATTCTATGAAAATCCAAATCCTTATGGGGGTTTGGGTCTATATCACATAATTGAAAACCTAAATCGTTGAATCACTATTCAGTGAACACACTTTGTCTAAACCTCACTCCATCAAACAAATGTTTAAGCAAAGTTTTTCATGGGTAAAAAACAATGGTTGGCCATCATTGGGAATTTGCCCTTTTCCACACTGTATTGTGATCTCGGAGTTGGTATATTTAGTTGGTTGGGGGGATACTTGGGTGGGTTTTAAATTTTTTTAATTTTGTGACGGTCAGTAGGTTGGCCAAGTGTTGTTTTTCCCTGTGAAAAACTTTGATTAAATGGACTTTCGATGGAGTGAAGTTTTGACAAAATGTGTTTGCTGAATAGTGATTCAACGATTTGTTTTTTTGACAATTTGATACATACCCGGGAGATTTTACATCCCAAGACATCGAATGGATGAGCTATGCAATATCAAATAAATATACCTCAAATATTAACGAATTATGTCAATCACAACTGCTTGGGAAATAACATGAAAACCAACTAGGGATGGTAATATCTTAGATATCTTTGATATAATATTAACATACCTAAAATCACTCTCTTTCTCTCTGTCTCTCTGCTGTGCATACACAGTTATCTACATAAGTAACACAGAGCATGATAATATCAACTTTAGTCCAACCCCAGGATTCAATAAAGTCCATGTAGTAGGCTCCATGTAGAGCCTACACAGAATGTATCCATGTACACGGCCATGGTTTCCCCTCGGCAGTGCACCATACATATTAATTATGGTGCACGGCTAAGGGAGGTCACAGCAACATGGATACTGAATCCGGGTAAGACTAACGGCACAGCCTCATACCTTTCTGCCCATCCACCTTGGGCAAAAGGTATACAAGACATTTTATTTCATTAAATTGTATTTTAATATCTTTTTTAGATTTATATGTTTGTTTGCATGGTGTGGCATGTTGCTTAGCTATGCTTGGTTTTGTGCAACTATACATCAGACATCCGCTAGACATCTAAAGATAGAAACTGGATGCATTCAATGTTGATAAATAATTTTCAACTTTTGTTTGAGCTTGTTTGCACAGTGTGGAGCATTGCTTAGCTAAGCCTAGCACGATGTACTTAAGCAGTAGACATCTGCTAGACAGCTAAAAATAGAAACTGGATGCATTGAATATGAATATTTTTTTAACATGTGCTTGTTTGAGCAATGTGGCACACTGCTTAGCTAGGCATAGCGAGGCATACTTAAGAAGTAGACATCCAAAAGACAGCTAAAAATAAAAAAGGATGTATTCAATTGTTGTACATCTGCTGTGCTTAGCAACATGCAAACCCATGCAGTGAAGCTGCACTATGCTTACAGGCACCTCTGCAGCACAACTGATGATATTTGATCTCCTTTTACTATCCTAGTGGCTATATAGGTTGAGTCATGATCTAGAGTGTAGTAGGTCTTGGGTTTCAGTCCTGGCTAGTATTCTTTTTTAAATAAAGTCCTGTGAAACTGTGTTAGGTGACTGAAACATCAGTTGACTTTCAACTAAATAACTGTAAATTTAGAAAAGCTGCACGATGCTAAGCAGTGCTTAAACATGGTCAACAGTCTTTTCCAGTTTGCGTGTTGCTAAGCTTCACTTAAACATGGACTGTGTGAGTTTGTGCGATGCTAAGTGACGCTGCACATTTTTGAAAGTTGCAGTATGATGTGCAAGGGTGGGAATGTAGCCTATATAAAGGCCAATAGGCTAGAATTTCACACCATTCCTTGCAGCCTGACACTGACTGTTGGTATGGCTGCTGGTGTTTGTGAGGGAGTGTGCTTTAGGGCACAAAAGTGAGGTGTGCAGGAGTCCAGGGTTTTTACTGGACTCTTTGTATGACACCATGATCCCTGGCTGTTGCAGGTTAACTACCAGGGCTCAGAGTGTAAGTCTGAGGCCTGGGATAGTTTGGCCAGGGACCTAACCAGTGCAACTCGTATCCCCCACACTGGTGAATAGTGTCATAACCACTATGAAGACTTGTATCGTAGGAAGAGGGGAACCTTGGACACCTGGGTCCAAGAGGCTAGGGACGGGCACACCCCACAGATATGCAAGTATGTTTTCCAGTAATATATAAATATACAAGCTGAATCTGTGCAAAACTGGTATGCATAATGGTTTGCTTCTCTTACCACAGCTGCAGAAGAGAGGGCTTATAATGTTCAGTCCCATTCGAGGAGTTGAGCCAGGATGAGGCAAGCAAGTGGTATGTATGAAAACCATTAAAGTAATAACTTAATGCATAATGTAATAATAAAATAAAGTAAATACAGATTTTGCAGTCTTAACAGTCAGGTATGAAATACCTGGGACATCATATACCTTTATTAATGTGTCAGTGCATATCTGAAATGGTAAAGCAAATTAAAGAAGTAAGCATGCAGTAACCATCAGTTAATGTTGTGGTCTACCCAGATTAAGAGTCACTGTTCCGGTCTGCTCATTGCCTGAAATATACTGTAGATTGCACTCAATAAATGAACAGGTTACATAGGTAAGTTAACAGAAGTCCTAAACAGCTATCCAAGGGTGTAAATGCCAGATTTAAGCAACATTAGTCAATAAAGTTTAAAAGGAGATGGTACACTGATAATTAATTTTTTCAAATAAAGTGTTCAGTATTCCATTAGTCACTGCTTGTGGGTTCTAATCCAAGACCAGACAAATGATAAATGTGAAATAGTAAATAATGCGTCAAGATATATCTTAAATAAATGGAGTACAATACCCAGATTAAGGGTCAAGCCTGTGTTCTGCTCATTTTGTGTGATATATGCTGTAGGATGCAATTAATAAATGAGTCTGGTAAATATGTAAGGTAATGGAACTCTTACTCAGCTATGTGTGTGTGTAAATCAAGATTTGAAATGACATACATCAATAAAGTGTAAAAGGAGATGTTGCTCTGATAGTTTAAGGTTTTCAAATAAAATGTTCAGTATTTCTGTAGTCACTGCTTGTGGGTTCTAATCTGACACCAGACAACTGATAAATGTGAAGTACTAATTAATGTGTCAAGATATGTCATAAATTAATGCAGTGCAATACCAAGATTAAGAGTCAAGCTTGTGTTCTGCTCATTTTGTCTGATATATGCTGTAGGTTGCAATTAAATGAATAGGGTAAATGTGTAAGGTAACAGTACTGCTACACAGCTATGCAGGTGTTTAAATGTACACTTTGACACAACATGAATCAATAAAAGTTTTAAAGGAGATAGTGGTCAGAGAATTTATTTTTTAAAATAAAACATTCAGATTTCCTTTAGTCACTGCTTGGCGGTTCTAATCCCATACAAGTCAACTGAGAAATGTCCAGCTGTTTAGTGTAATTAGTGTACACAAACATATCTCTGAAATGTCATACTTTTTGCAGAATGTATTGACTACTGCCCCAAATGTCTGGTCCTTTGATTTGCAGATATATGGCATTACTTGAAATGCAATTTAATGGCAAATCTGTTATCAGAACACCTTGCTACAAATGTATCAGCACACTATGTAAAAATGCTCCCTGACGATGTGCTTTTGTACCACCATTTTGTATGGCATGGCCCATAATGTCCCATGATAACAGGTTAAGAGCTACGTGCATGCAACATCATATATACAATATAAGCAGTCAGTGTTCTCACCTGTTCTCACAATTGAAATTTATCATATCTAGAAGTGTGAAGTTGTAGTCTGTGTAGTTAGATTATCTGTGAAGTCACTAATGTTATTCTTTTCTCTCTCACCCCACCCCTTCTCTTCTTTTATTTAACTATAATTATTATTATAATTTGATATTATCATATTATTTGTTGTTGTTGTCTTTCAGCTTTTCCTGGTTAGGGGTCGCCACAGCGGAACTCCGGTCCGCTAATGATTGGCAGTAGATTTTGACGAACGCCGAGGTGCCAGCTCGACATTCAACCTTCAACAAAGGCATGCCCATTTACGCATGTCTTTCGAACACCCACCCAACCGCGGGGAGGACATGCAGACTCCACACCGAAGGCACTCCCCACACTCCAGCCGAGAATTGAACGGGAGAACCTCTTGCTGTGAGGTAACAACACTACCGCTGCACCACCGCGGATGTGTTATTATCATATTATTTGTAATTAACTCTTTTGTTAACCTTATATATAATTTAATATTGCTTTGTTGTTAAAAAACTTTCATTTACATTATTT
The DNA here is from genome assembly GCF_019279795.1 of Protopterus annectens. Lineage (NCBI taxonomy): Eukaryota > Metazoa > Chordata > Ceratodontiformes > Protopteridae > Protopterus > Protopterus annectens. Next base: position 1,840,905,896 of record NC_056726.1, on the reverse strand, counting down.
ATTGTTATGTTCCTCATTATATTATTAGCAATTTGTTTCCATTACTCAGTATTGTTTTTTATGTTATTAATTGCATTCGTTTTGGTTATGTTTATTTTTCTTTATGTTTAAATTTCATGTACCACAGCATGATAAGGTAGGCCGGTTCCCAGTGATCCACTTACCTTGCCTCCCTGGGCCTAGGCACTGGGGCCCAACACATCTGGGCCACAGCCTGATAGCAGTTGCTCTGCTGCCCCTGCCCTACCTGGTCCATCAGGTATTTGATTTTACAAGTTGCAGGTGGACCCCCTTTTCCATAGTGAGTAGGCTGCTGTGCCAAACTGTTGGTGCAAACCTATGCCAGATGGAGAGCATGCTGTCCATCCTGGTGGGGAAGTCTGTCCCCAGGCACCGGCATCAACCACTGCCTCCACAGGAGCAGTGATGGTTCATTGCTGACAGTCCTGTGGGTGAGGACTTGAATCACACTGCTACCATGTCTGACGTCCATGGGACTAGGACTCCACAACACCCTCCCCAACCAAGGTGTTCACCCCCCTGTTGTGTAACACACCACCAACCCTGTCTGCTGTCTTTTCTGTCTGCAAAAGCTTCGTCACCTTCCCAACTTACCTCCCCCACACATACCTATGTCCCTTCCCCAACATTCTACTCTCAATTAAAAAAAAAGGGCACTTGTCCCCCCAAAAAAATCATCCCATACAAAGCTCTCCATTTCACATATTGGCTTGATAATGCACTTATGCTGTCTTCACCCCTCTCTCTGGTGGTGACAGTCCAAATTTAGCTAAAAACTGTTAACATGCATAGTTGTTGCCATAGAAGAAATGGATAGCTATGGTTCTTTCCTACACTCTTCCTGCACATACCTACCTGTCCTTCATTATGTTTTCCCCCTGCTTGCACCCTATTTCACCACTGTCCTATCTCCCCAGTTTTCTTTTCTTTAAAGAATTTTTGCATGATGCTGCGTGATGTGCAGCACCACTAAGCTAAGCTAAATGGCAGGATATTGATAAATGCATTTGAAAAAATAGTAATCACATTCAAAAATTACACCTGCACCTTTCAAACCCAGGACCACTGCATCTAAAGAACAGTGCATCAACCCGCCATGTCACACAGCCAGTTAATTAACACACGTTTTAAGCAAAACATAATACTTGTCATTTTCCCGTCATTAAGAGTGTTTAAGCCATGGTGCACATTGCATCGCATTGCACAAATCAGCTATAAGATTAATGGAAAAAGAGGAGTGTAACTGGGACTCTGGTAGAGAAATACATCACTATACAGCCATACACATAGTAATAGATGCAAGTGAGGTATCTAACAGCAGGTAACTGTGCAATTATATCTACATGATTAATGGAAAAATAGAAGTGTAACTGGTTCTCTGGTAGAGTAATGCATCACTATAAAGCCATACACATAACAGTTGTTAGCGAGGTATGTAATAGCAGGCAAGTGTGCACTTATATCTACAACATATAAAAATCCATATGCTATAACAGTGATTCAGTAGCTCAGTCTGTTAAATGATTTGCAACATTAATTTTTGGTCCACATGTTCCTGGGTTCAGATACAGCTGTGTCTGGCATTTAAAATACAAGTATATGTACATCACCTGTATAAATTCTAATATGTATGACTGTGTCATCACTTATTTATCCACCCAAAGCAGTACAGTTTGTATGCCTGCTTCTAAATAATGGCTGTCAAAGGTCTACAAATAGGACCACATTTAAACTATTCCTATTAAAACACTAGAAAGTGCATAGAATGTCAGGTCATGCATTAGCATAAATTCCCAGGGGACTTTGAAGTATGTAATTCAAACGAGGCTGAGTCATATCAGACTGCAGCCCACAATGATTTGCTAGTGATAGTACAGACAACCACAGCTGCACAAGCAACATGCATATATGGAGGTCATGCTAGAAGCAAGGGTTCTCAGCACACATGTTCCAGGTGACTTCCATGACATAGTACATGACTTGGCAGTTGTCCAGCTGGTTGACATAATGGTTAATATACCCCCTACCTTGTTGTAGGATACACCAGGCATGTTTTCTGTTATTCTGTTAATGATACCTTTGGCTAACATACTTACATACCTTACTTTCTACTGGGATGGGTTCCTTCAGTCAGGCTCCGGCTGTACACCAAGGCTGCCACAAGTCACACAGTTACAGTTAAGTGTAGTTGTCCTGCATGTTCTGTAGAGTCTCTAACTATGCCTATTGCCTGCAGTAGCAGCATCAGCATCAGCTACAGCCTGTAGCACACACATCTGCATGTAACAAGTAGCTGCTACAAACATTCCCTCTGTGCTGGAAAAATCTCTACCCCAGTAATTTCCACCCTAAAATGTAAGAAAGGGATATGGAATCTACATTAAGGTCTTTTATATTGTTGAGTAGTTGCATGGGATTGGCTGGTTATACTGCAAATCAGCTGTGAATGCCACATGTAGCATTCCTGAACCACGGATTGGTTCAGAGGCAATGACCTGCTAATGAGAATCATCTTAAAAAGGCAAACTCCTAGCTAGGGGAACCATTGTGTATGAGAATTAGTTTGTATAGTTAACTCATTCAGACAGTACTCATATAGCTGTATCTTTCAACAGAGGAGTTTTGTACTCCATCAAGTATGCAACCATTTTGTTTCCAACGTGATGCATATGTTTGAATATACTTAGCGGGAATGGGGATTACATCAGTAAGCCTTTCTTAGAACTGTACTAATGACATGCCTGTGTTACACCTACAGAGCATGTAGAGTACAGCAGGGGTATAATGCTCTAAGTTAACTAGGTACACAGGTCTCCTCGATACTTCTTTGTTAGCAGTTGTAGTAGTACCCTGCTATTTGGTTGGCACTGTTGTTTATACATATCTTATGGGTGATGGTTTCTCTGCTATGGGGCACCCTACAATGGACTCCTGTGTTTGTTGTGTGATCATATGCAAGTATCTGTCATGTCACAAACAGGAGTGGGGTCACTATTGCTACTATCCTAGTTGCTTTCACAACCTTTGTATGTTTGGCACACTGTTGATTATGAGATGTGTAATCAAGCGGGGGATACTAATAGGCTTCCTTTATTGCTGTATCTCTACATACTGTACTTCCACTATATGATCCTGACAAGTGCTCTCTTTTACCTGTATTTCAGGAGATATGCATGCCAGATACCATGCACCTTTAACTGAAGCAGAAAATTACCTCATTATTGAGGCCTTGAGACAACACTACCAAGTAATGCTGTCCAGAGGGAGGGCAAATAGGCAAGAGTGTGCAGCCTTGTGGGACGAACTGGTGCACAACATTAATGCTGTAGGTCACCAGAATTGCACTTATGAGCATGTGCGACACTGTGCAACCGACATGATTAATGCAGCACGCAGACATGCAGCGGATGTGGCCAGGGATCATCAGGCCAGAGGTGGTGAGCCTGCAGCAGAACAACCTCTATCAGACAGTGAAGATTTCCTGGTGAACTTTACAACACATGACAGCTTCCAGGCATCTATCACCCAATATGTTGTGGATGTAGGTACAACCGTTTCCATTCAAGAGGAGTGTCCAAGTATGCTTAGTTGGATCACCATTGGAATACTGTAGCATTCAGCGTGTCAGGGTGCACCTAGTTTTACATAGGTGTCAGGTGTTTTGGGGGAAGATTAGCTGCAGTTTTAAGCTCATGGATAGTTTGTGACCCACATACCTGTTAACACAGCAGCTAATGTAAATGTGAGATATTTGGATGTATTAGTCCTGTTATACTGTAACATGCAGTGCTGTTTACATTACCTCTCCTTCAAAAATTTCCAGGATCATAAGGAAGAGGCCATGCTCCTGCTGCTGGGAAGCACAAAACTGTTTTGTCAGCGATATAGATTTAGTCCAATGTATTCGAAAAAGCAATTGCCAACTGTACAGATACTTTCTGACTGTACAGAGTTTAGACTCATAACTATGCCTTGTAGGTGTGACTAGAGTGATTGATTTGATAGTATTGTCAGGACATTACAGATTGCCATAACTGTCCGCTTTTGAGGTTTGCAGAATGTCAACAGTGTACATAATTCATGTTTCCTTCATGAGTTTTTTGTGTAATTAACTTACTTCTGAATAATTACAGATTTGGTTTCGAAAATACTGTCCTCGTGTCCTACTGTATCAGGTTGGGGTTTATACAAGTATGTAATAGTGACAGCAGTGTATACAGCTCAACATATATTGCAACATAGTATTGCAGGGCATTGTAGTGCAGACATTAATGTAATGCTTTTCCCTTTTTATCACAGGTGACCAGGGGGCTAGATCTGTGTCCCCTTCACAACCAGATGTCAGTGTCTCTTCAGACTCTATTGATGATGGTGGTCAAATTGAGGCACAGCTGGGGGGTGCATGACCTGAATCTGACACAGAGATTGACATCACTCATCTACCCCAATTATCACCGTATACAGCCAGTATGCCTACACATACCCAGTCCCCTGTGCCATAGATATTGGATAGCCGGAGGGTGGGGACAATGAACTGGGAAGTATGGCTACTGTGGCTGCAGTGACTGTGGATACTGGCCATAGTCAAACAGTTGGTGAGGTTCCACACAGGTAGACTTACAGGGGTGCTTGTAGAAGGCTTACTGTCCCTCCACCACCTTTTTCAAGTGTTTCATCACAGGTCACTCGGCGCATGCTTCGCGCTGTCACGGAGGCAGAGGCATGTACAGAAAGGAACTCCCAACAAATGCTCAGGGTTATGGATGCAGGACAGTGTGACATCCATGACTGCCTCCACCGTGTTGCTGATACCCTGGATCAGTTGACTGAAGTAGTGGAAAGACGTTGGTCTGAGACAGATTGCACAGTATCTGTCTTGGAACGCATGTCTGTGATGGAACATCTGGTTGGAGTTGAGCTTTGGCCTTGTGGAAGTAGGTCAGAAACTACATCTGCTGAGAGTCAATGTAGCCATGCACCACACTCCTGTAGTGGCAGTACATCCAGTGATCCATAGAGGACTTTGCTGTCCACAACAAGGCATGGCAGGCCAAGGGCTTGTGGTCCTGGATGGTCCGGTGGAGGACACATTCCCAACAGACAGCAGTCACCCTCAGGTAGTAGCAGAGCATCTGACCTTGCACGTGGAGGTGCCAGTGCAACACCTGGCAGAGCCAGTTCACATGTTCGGGGGCGGAGATGATGAACTGTCAGTTCTACCATGCACGGCTCACAGCTGTCCAACATGCAGACACATAGGGCTAGCACTGATCTTGGCTGTGTTCACGCAGACACTCACACATCACTGCCACATTCAGGTCACCTACAGACACACACGCCACATTTCCATAGTTCGTCTTGTCTGCTTCCCTTCCTGACTCGCACACAAGTTTGTCAACCTATTGGGTCAGCCTAGGCCTCCTGCACCCCCACACAACACCCTGTGTGAGTTATGATACCTGTGACACATCGCTATCATCTTTCTCATGAATGCAGGGAGATAAAGCTATGTGTCTGATGCACAGGGTGATTATCTACATTAATATGAAAATTTTTCATCCAATGTTGCTTTTGACATGCTACTTGTGCTGGTCATTTTCAGAATTTGTACATTGCCATTTATAACAACTATACCATAATAATGTGTGTAGGTTATGATGGATGCTGTTGTAATGGCTGTGTAGTCACTCAATGACAGGTGTCACATGGAAATGTTTATGTTTCACTTTTAGGATTGTGTAGGACACACCTATGGCTACACATTAATGTCAGAGCACAGAATTGCATGTTAGCACAGCAGACAAATGTCAGAAAGGTAACACAGTGTAGTGGGGGTCATAGGTTTATATGTGTTTAATAGGCTAATGAACACAAGGGCTTCTTTAAGCCTAGCCATGCATCACTAAATACTGTCAAGGTTTGATACCCTTGATAAGTGTAAGCAGGGTTTTGGGAGCTGAAACACCTACAAGCTGGAGAGTGGGGATTGAACCATCCACAGTTTCCCCTTTGTCCATCAGAGACATTGGTCCACAAGCAGGTAGGATTGTCCTGTTCCTCATCCAACTGTGTAACTTGCACTTGATTTGCATTAGGGTGGAACCCTGCTTAATATGGATGGGGAGCCTATTCCATATAGGGTGAAGTCTCTGGGTTACATACCTGTACCTCCATCATGTCCTATGTATACCACAAGCAAGGTGTAGGTCTGTAGGACGGGTAATTTTGGTGCAACTTGTGTCATGGATATGCAAGAGGTCCACAGTTGGGTCTGACACTGCCCTGTATGGCAGGCATACACCTCCCCTCCAAAGCATTTAGGAGACAATACATGGATAGGGGCTTGACGTGGTCTGCATAAGACATGTTACATACACCATGTAGTGCTTTACTGAGGAACCTCTGTGGATGGTGCAATTATCAGGTATGCCTGGTTACCTACATAACAAAGGTGGCATTGCACCAATGATAGGTCTGATGAATGCCGATTACAGTGGAACAATGGCTTCCTTGGATTTACATGCCATACCTTTGTTTATAGGTTGGCAAATAGAATGATGTCTAAAATAATACAAACATGACAATCAAAGGCTAGATCACTATCTGTGTTCATAAGTCACTGACGTCTCGGTCAACTGTTCAAGGTGTGCTGGCAATACCAGGGGTGGATGACTTCCCAAAGGATAGTACTGTGCATTTCTTGATATTTAGTGTTATGTTAGCCCATGGCTCTGACAACAACTGTATGTCTGTGTCAGCCCCTCATGGAGAACATTTATGATTCAATGTCAGATCCTCAATTGCATGAAGTCTGCAATGACTAGAATGTTAGATTGTGTGTTGGTTTGACTTATGGGCTTTTAAGTTGGTCCTCCATGAGATGTTGCTCAGTGCGTTGATATGTGTGTTTTCACAGAGTGCATATTGGGTTGTTGAGAGGATTTGTTATCTGATCTTTATCTACGAGGTGTTTATGATTTATGTAAGTTACATGTCAGTGCCTCAGCTCCTGTCTGCTTTGGATTTTGTTTGATGTGTGTGGTGTGTGTACCACTGACTACCTGATTGACATTAGGAGTACTTTTATGTGACAGCTTTGCCTCCAGTGGCACTGTGTATATACATCTCTCACATTCCATATCCGTTTGTTTGATAACAAAGTGGTTGTCGGTAAACATGGGGTGATTTCTACATTGTCTCACAGTGCTCATATCCACCAGGGTGGTAAAGGTCACATTGGGAATCCTCATAACCATGGCAACAGATCCTTTATTACTGATTAAACAGTTGTATTGAGAATATCACTCAATGTCACAGGTATCTGTTCCACAACTATGGGGACAATGCTTGACACTGCATGCTGGTTGGAGTTAATGCCATCATGGTATCTGAGAAAAATCTCACCCAAGGTGTCTGACTCTGTATAGAGCACTACCAAACACTGTAAGGGAAGCTGATACATGCACCATGTAAAGTTAATGATGGAGTATTTAGGCAGTTATTCTAAAGTTACACACTAATCAAGCAGTACATACTGAAAACAAACAACTACCTTGTGAAGAATGCTGAAAAGGAGGAATCAACTGAACTGCTGCTGCCTGGCTACTACTACTACTGGTCTCAACACGTCCTCACTCTGGTGGGATACAAAGCTCCTATTCTTTGTCTTTCACCAGAAGCAAAATGTTAGCATCAAGATCAAGATAAGAAGCAGGCCACAGACTGTTTGTTGATCCACACTTGTCCTACATGATACATGACTCTGTAGGCTTTTCCAGGTAAATGCCTTGATTTGCAACCAGACAATCATTTGACTTCTGCATGTATTATGCCTTAGGTTCTGAGGGTCATAGCATTTGACTAGGGTGCTGACCTGATGGTGATTAGGAGCATACCTGCTACATCACAATATAAGGTTAAGACTCAAGTGACACAGACATCCAAGGTTGCTCTATCAAGCTTCACAGTAGCAGTGTCCATGTTAGGTAACAGTTTCACAACAATTCATGTAGCCTGCCCTTCAATAGTGTAATGGTGGTGATCTGCATGACATGGATGTGAGGCCTCCTGCAGAGGGGGGGAACACCACTGGGCAATGTCTGTGTCCCTCCCACATGTCCTAGATATGGTATATTGTATATTTATGTTCCCGAAACACTAAACTGTGTTCCCACATCATTTTACACAGCATCCATTTGCTGTCTGGTTGTTTGACAGACACTGTAAACTTTCAAGGCTAATGTAATGACTGAAAAGTTGGACAAGTCTTCTGTGCATGCGCAGATATGCACGCCTTCACTGCAAAGAGTGCCTACTGAGTGTGTGCTTGAGGCTGTGAACCCCAAGGTTGTAGCAGCATGACCCTTACTCTGCTGGAGTTGTACGCTGTCACATTCATAAGTATGCTATTGCGACCCTGCCTAATAACAGGATTATGGGTCATGCAAGCGCCACAAGCCTGGCAAAGCAGCATACTCAATTTACCATGTTATCCAACACTGTCAGGTACAATTTTACCTTAGAATGACACCATAAAAGTAATAACATGTTACATGTAAGCATCTGTCAGGCCACTGCCTAACCATGGCCTGTTGTGATGTATACACAAGCAATAATCTATGTTATTAACTATGTCTGTTGCAGAGATGCCAACAGCACCCGCAAACATCTACTCCTACTCCACACAAACACAATGTGTGAGAGATGCATCTAGATTAAAAATCATGAATCCATGCTCTCTCACACAACTATCAGTACACATGACAAACAACAGGGTACCAATATGCCCACCTCAGCTCCTACTCCACCCAAACCCACATCACACAAACCTACATATGCGGAGGTCCATACCAGAAACATAAACAAGTAAAACTTTCACAAACCAAGAAAAGAAGAAAAAAAGAAAAAACGGAGGCCACAAATCACGCCAGCCAAAGGATTCCAAAATACTTTACTTTGCTTAGTTAGCGCTTTCATGCAAAACGTTGCTTGCACTTCCTCAGACAAAGCAAGAGTAAAACACATTGCATTTTATATTTACAAGTGCTTAAACCAAGCCCAAAATCAATTAAATAATTAACTTGTGCTTAGCAAAACCAACCATTTAACAACAATACATAGCTAATTAAAGCCACACACATACATAAAAAATAATAGTAAATGCATATATACCATATTCTATTTTAACTAAACCAACTACCCAACATTCACTTTAAAATATAGCATAATTTCATTATATATGTATATATATATGTATATATCCTAAAAAACTACCAAGCTTTACATTTTTATATGTACATATATACACAATATTAAAAATACCAACATAGAAATACTTTGATCATTTAGATATTTCCCAGGTTCAAATATAAATACACTTAAAAAGGTAATAATAAACGTGACGGATAGCGAGAATCCAAGTCCTGTAAACATCTTATTGAGTAAGAGCAATGACTTTAAGTATATAATTACACGGACTTTGATATTTGCCCTGATTTAATTGAACTTTTAGCTAAAGGTTTTTCTTTTGTCATACCACCTAAATTTGATATTGCAAGAACATTATGTGATTTAAAAATGTTTGTCCGGAAATTGAATTTAAAATAATTTTTGGCGACCAGGATAGTTTTCAACATAATAATGAAAAAGTTTCAAGTGTATTTAATCCTCCTTTGGATAATAACTTGATGATTTTTGAGAAAATTTCCGAAATTCATTTAAGAGGTTTATATAAGGAAATTTGTAAGAATAAGTTTTTGTCATCCAAGGAACTTGACCTAATTACACATATTAGGGTACATGAAATACGAATAATGAAGCCTGATAAAGGCGGTGGGGCTGTTCTCATGTATGAAAAAGATTATTTTGAGAAAATGCTTTGCCTACTTTCTAGTGAAGAATATAAAAAAGTATCTTTGAATGAATTTAACCAAGCTTATAAAAGGATAAGGGATTATTTAAGTGAACTATTTATGGATGGTTGCATTACACTAGATTTATATAATTATTTTTCCATGACAGCACCTATTACACCGGTGCTGTTTGGCATTCCGAAACTGCATAAAAACATCCAAAACCCCCCATTTAGACCTATAATTGATGGACGCAACTCCATCACTTACCCCTGTGCTAAATGGGTTGACAATAAATTGAAGGAGTACCTTAAGACTGAAAGCCAGATTTGTAAAGATTCTTGGCATGTGTTGGAGAGTCTTAATGAAATTCCCTTTAAAACTGACCTAATATTTGTAACAGCCGATGTTAGGAACCTATATACTGTCATTCCTCATGCAATAGGGTTAGAATGGGCACGGGAATTTTTGTTACAAAAAAAGTGTCCAGCGAAGGATGTTGATGTAATTATTGCCATTTTGGAAATTATTTTGGCAAATAATTACTTTATGTTCGGAAGAGATATATACTTGCAGTCAACGGGAGTAGCAATGGGTTCTCCGGTTGGTGGTAGTTTCGCGAACACAGTAATGGCCTTTTGGGAACAGACATTTCTTTTTACCCACAACCTGTTTAAGAAAATCACAGTGTGGTATACACGCTATCAGGATGACATTCTTATGATAGCTGATTGTGCACGTGAAGATGTCATAGAATTGATTAGTGAAATGAATTCTTTTGTTCCTTTTTTGGAATTTACCTATGAAATTGGAGATGCATCCATTAATTTTTTAGATATTAACATCAGTAAGGACTTAAAAAGAAATGTTTTTTCAACTCAGATATACAGAAAACCAACATATAGTAATTCCTTCTTGCATTTTGCAAGCTGCCACCCCTATTATCAAAAGAAGGGTGTGGTTAAAAGCCAATTTGTCCGTGCCTCACGAATGTGTTCCACTGACGTGGCATTTGAGGAGGAAAGTTGGAAACTTTGGGAAATGTTTAACAACAGAGGGTACCCTGACAAATTATTAAACGCAGTCTCTATGGAAGTTAACAACAAGAGGAAAGCTGGGGTTTTTGGGCCTCTATATAGGGGTACACCTATAGTTCATGATAATGAAATTCGGGACATCATGTCAGGTGAGATTGATCTTGAAAGTACGAACTGGAATGCTAATAACAAAATTAATAATGATAATAGAAATAAAAATGAAATTAATTATAACATCAGTTTTCTAACACAATATAACGCATATGCTACACAAGTTAGAGGCGTTTTACAAAGTAACTGGGAATTTGTCATGCAAGATAGAAAGTTACATTTGTTATTTGGCCCGGAATTAAGAGTAGTATATAAAAAGGGCCCTTCTACTAAAAACCTAGTTGAATTTCCTCTTAAACCTTATAGAGTGAATAAGGGTATGTTTAAGTGTGGAAGATGCAAATATTGTAAGTTTATACAAACAGGTTCCAACTTCACAATTGGAGGTACCAAATATTATATTAACGGTAAATTTAATTGTAAGAGTCAGGGGGTGGTGTATCTTGCGAAGTGTAAGGAATGTCCAGTTTACTATTTTGGTAAAACTGAAAGATTATTAAAAAATAGAATTTACGAGCATTTATATGCTATATCCAAGCAAAATCCACCCAATGCCTTGGCTAAGCATATTATGGACAATAACTCTCATAGTTTCTTGTTTAATATTGTGGAAAAAGTTGACAAGAACCCTAGGGGGGGGCCATGGTATTTAAGATTACAAGAACGTGAACTTCTTTGGCAGCTAAAAACCAATGCTTATTCTTATCCAGGTATCAACGATATGTGTACCATCAAATGTTTACTTAACATCAAAGCTCTGGAGAGATAGTTGGGTTTTATATATATATATTACCTTTTTAAGTGTATTTATATTTGAACCTGGGAAATATCTAAATGATCAAAGTATTTCTATGTTGGTATTTTTAATATTGTGTATATATGTACATATAAAAATGTAAAGCTTGGTAGTTTTTTAGGATATATACATATATATACATATATAATGAAATTATGCTATATTTTAAAGTGAATGTTGGGTAGTTGGTTTAGTTAAAATAGAATATGGTATATATGCATTTACTATTATTTTTTATGTATGTGTGTGGCTTTAATTAGCTATGCATTGTTAAATGGCTGGTTTTGCTAAGCACAAGTTAATTATTTAATTGATTTTGGGCTTGGTTTAAGCACTTGTAAATATAAAATGCAATGTGTTTTACTCTTGCTTTGTCTGAGGAAGTGCAAGCAACGTTTTGCATGAAAGCGCTAACTAAGCAAAGTAAAGTATTTTGGATTCATACCAGAAACATATTTAAACACCAGACACCTCACGAACAGAAATGCAAGCACGCTACACATAATACTGCCCCTGCTGAACAAAGTACAAATAATAGCTAATGCACCACTGTATCACTGGTCAAACCCTTACCAAAAACACAAAATCAAACATACTTGTCATAGGTGATTACATCGTGAGTCACACTGATGTCCCTCTCACCAGGCTAGATAAGGGAAAAATCACGGTCAGCTGTATGTGAGGTGCCAGGATACAGCATATCACAAATACACCCAAGTCTGTCAACAACAGGCACTGTTATGACTACATCATAGTTCCTGTTGGTGTGTAAGACTTATGATATACCCCTCTGGTCTGTGTGATGACAGACATGACTGAGCTCTTGCACTATGTGTCTCAGGCAGGTATGCCCTTGGCCATCAGCTGCATTTTACCTTCATCTAGGATGATGCCTCAATATAAACAGAAGATGACTGACTTTAATAATAGGCTTAGTGTCTGGTGTCAATTTAATTGTATCCGCTATCTGTCAGTCTGGGATGACATGCTCAACAGACCTCGATACTTTGCCACAGATGGCCTTCATCTGTCACCCCAGGGATTTTGGCTACTGGCCATGGCTATTGCCACCCCCATAGTACCCTTTTTAGTTGGTATCTCAAGGACAACATTTCCAATGTAAAAAACACATGTACAAAAACCTCAAGGTTATGCTGCTAAATGCTAGGAGTGTGAACAGGAAACTAGACTCACTGGAAGCTGTCCTCACTTTGGAGTACACAGGACCTTTGTGCAGTCACAGACATCTGGTTCAAAGCTGTGGAGAACACCACAGCCAACAAGGGCTACACCTCCTTCCACACATGCAGACCTTAAACTGAAGGCTGAAAACTAATTGTGGTGGTGTGTAAATATTCATTAAGGATACATACACACCCACATTGGTTACACAGTATGATTTCATGGATACAATTCAGGTTCTATTGGCTGTTTGTGGGGCACCTATTCAAGTCATTGCCAGCTACAGGAGCCTCTCCATGAATCAGGACACCCACTCTTCTTATTTGGATCTACATGAGTCTATCAAGATACATCTGGACACCATGGTTTAAGGTGACTTACTACCTACCAACTGGGTAGATTACTCATGTTCAAACTCACTTGCCCAAAGGTTACTCCATTTCATTAACTACAATGCCCTGGACCAGCTGGTTGACAGCCCCACAAGGGAAGCTAACATATTGGATTGGGTGCTTACCAATAGGGGCGACCACTGTAGCACCCCTGCTGTGAGGTCCTCCCTGGTGAGACCTGATCACAAATCAGTCTCAAAGTAGGTATCACACCTGACAGACCCCCCCCCCATTGCAGCAAATACACTAAATAAATTCACCAGTTCAGATTATAACCTCCTATGGGATGGTATAAATAGCTCCACTGTACCTCCCCCCTCAGATGTAACTGGAAACTATGTCAAGCTCTATACCAATGCTTTATACAAACACCTGTATGACTGCATTGACTCAGCTGCACCTGAGATGAGCACAACAAGCTCCTCATGGCAGAGCAAACCTGCCTGGTGGACAACTGCCAGTAACAGGCTTTACAATAATAGGAAGACATTGCTGTCTAAGGGTAGGATGAAGGGAGCCCCTCTAAACTGTAAACATTCCCTCCTCAGCCTAAACTAGCAAATAAGAGTTGTTGTGAAGACCTCCAAAACAAAGTATGGGTCCAAATTAGTCTCCTCCACAAAGGGCAACCACAAGGCATTCTATAGTTACATCTGTAACCTAAAAGGAAAGGCCCACATTTGTGCCAAACTCATAGTTAATGATACCACATATACTGAACCTGTAGACATAGCTAACCTGCTGGCCGACAGGATCTGTGAAACCATCAGTCCCCTGTCTCCACCACAAGTAACCCATGACATCCCTACCACCGGTCCTCTTCCTTATATCTCTAAAGAGCAGGTCAAGAATGGCCTCTCTAAGGAAAAAAAACACAGCATCTATGGGACCTGATAACATCCCAGGCTGAGTCCTACATTGGCTCCAACACAGAGTACTAACACCATTGGGAACTCTTTGCAATCATAGTGTAACCACTGGCTTTGTCCCAACTGATGGGAAAACAGCCACGGTTATCCCCTTGCAGAGAGGTGGTGTGTCCACTGACCCCAGAAACTATATACCTATTAGCCTGACCGGCTAAATCTTTAAGGCCATAGGGCAAATCATCACGGACCTTATCAACAAAGATATAGGTAATCTCCACACAGTTGGCCCTACACAATTTGGATTTGTCAAAGGGAGATGCCTGTTAAACCTGGTGGACGTCTTTGAGACAGTCAACAAGGACCTCGATGAGGGGAAATCTGTGCATACAGCCTACCTGGACTTAGCCAAAGCATTTGACACTATCCCCCACTCAGCCATCACTGACAAACTCACCCAAATAAGTATCAAACCTTATATCATTAGAGGAGTCATTGACTGCCTCACTGATAGAAGTCATATAGTCAAAATAGGGGAATCCACCTCTAATAGCAGAGATGTAACCAGTGGTATTCCACAGGGTTTAGTCATGGGTCCTCTACTGTTTTAAATCCATTTCTTCAAAGTACAAGCACAAAGTAAATGTCTGTGGCTGACAAGGTTTGCTGATGCCTCAAACTGGGAGCGGTCATAGACTCTCCAAAGAATGTTAACATCCTTACCGAGGGTCTTACTTGAACAAATGATTGTTGCCAAAGTTATGGCCTTAAAAGCAATGCAAATATATGTATTGTCATTGCTTTTGGTAACAGCAATGGTCCTGTTAAGTACCACATCAACAGCAGCACCTGACATACATTCTCAGGGGTGGGGGACCTGGGCACACAGGTTGATAGCTAACTCACCTTGGATCACCATGTCTCTATAGTTGTAAGAAGGGCATTCAGGCATGCTCATGTAATAAGTGAGGGCACTGTATCCAGAAAAAAAAATGCTATAACCTACATGTTCTTGTCCCTCAGCATACCAATAGTTGAGTGCAAAGGCCCTTTTGGTATGTATCTTTCCAAGCACCTGCAGCAACTGGAGATACCACATAGGTTCCTCACAAGGGGAATTCAGATCTTCAGAATCTTTCCATGGGGATCGTCTGATATCATTGTCACTTTAGTGTGTGTCATACAGAGTACTCAGAGGTGATCTCTGCATTGCATATGAGGCAATCTCTGACCCTGCTGTATTGGAAATGCTGCATATCCTGTGGCAACCGGAGATACCATATAGGTTCCTCATAAGGAGAATTCAGATCTTCAGCATCTGTCCATGGGGATCATCTGATCATCTGATATCACTGTCACTTTAGTGTGTGTCATACAGAGTACTCAGAGGTGATCTCTGCATTGCATGAGGCAATCTCTGACTCTGCTGTATTGGAAATGCTGCATATCCGTAAGTCAAACAGTACATAGGTTACTCGCTGAATAGACCTTAACCTGGTATGTGACATTAATACAACCTGCTGGAGGGAGAGAATTGTCTACCAGAGTTTAACACACCTTTGGAACAGATTCCCACAGCATGTCAAATAGAGCACCTTATTGGCCCTCTTTAGATGCAATCTGTATGACTGGAGAGGTGACCATAATTTTACCATGGCGGTTCCACCTGCGTCCCTCTTGGACAGGGGCAATAGGTGCTGATCGTGTAAATAAGGGTAACAACTTCACTAGGATTTTAAGGACCCTAAGGCCATTAACCTAGGAAATTCAAATGAGCCTGTGATTCCATAGGCTGATGTAAAATGTTCAGACTAACAACCACACACACAAACTTGGCTGCAGTGAGAATAGTACCACAACCTATTTTATGTCTACAGAACACTGCACAGCACACACACAGACCAAGTTGCCTGGGGTAAGAGTAGAACCCCCTGCTTATCTAGTCTTACACACTACAGATCACAGTACGTATTGCACACACCACAGCTGAAGTCTGACATTAGCATGGCTTTAGGTAGTCTTATGGTAGATGACATCAACAGGCCTTATGGAGGACAAATGTTTGGAGGCCTGTATCAACTGCTAGGCCCAAAACAGTGCAAAATCCTATCTGTCTGTAAGTCAGAGTGTGACTCGTATTTGTTTTTAGGAAGATGCACATACACAGCCAAACACAGCAACAAGTGGGCTGCAGAGAGATTAGAACCCTACTATCTAGGCTTACACACTACAGATCACAGTACTTATCACACATGATACGGCTTAAGTCTGATATTAACATGGCATTAGGTAGTCTTATGGTAAATAACATCAGCAGGCCTTGTGGAGGTTGAGAGTTTGGAGGCCTGCAGCAACTGCAAGAACCAAAAAGTGCAAAACAATGCCAGTTTTGAAGTCAGTGTGGTATTTGCACTTGCTCTTTTGGGAGATATATACACTCACAACTAGTGGGCCAAAGTGATATTAGAACCACTACCTATCTAGGCTTACACACTATAGATCACAGTACTTATTGCACACACCATGGCTTTAGGTAGTCTTATGGTAGATGACATCAGTAGGCCTTGTGGAGGATAAAAGTTTGGAGGTCTGCATCAACTGCAAGAGCCAAAAAGTGCAAAGCAATGCCAGTTTTAAAGTCAGTGTGGTATTCATACTTGGTCTTTGGGGAGATATACATATGCACACACAGCAAGTGGGGTGGAGTGAGATTAGAACCCTTACCTATCTAGGCTTACACACTACAGGCCACAGTACTAATCACATACACCACACCTCCAATGTGCACTGCAACTGACTGCAGGTGAAGTCATGCTAGAGAACATAAACAAGCCCTGTGTTGAACAGCTTGTGAGGCCTGTAGAGTCACATTGCTTCCTACTGTCATCTACAGCTAGTAGCCTAACACTCAGAAAACTGTTTTGTAGCCCAGCTATGTGACAACAGTACATGTATTGGCCAAATGTGTCTGTTTGCATTTGTATGGGTAATCCTGTGACAAACCTAAATTAGCCTTCTCAATGAGTGTGTACACAACATAATACATTACACAACTTGTTCAGTTGCCAATGTATATATGGTGACATCCAGCACACACAGGGGGCTGTAGTAAATGTGGGTAGTGTTGCAGCTGTACATGTAAACATAAGGCTTCACAATATATATACGCATTCATATACTATGCCATACATTTTCAGGGTTTCCACATGCTGTCTCAGAGAGACATGGCATGAATCAACACTATCCAGATGTTTGCAGCAAGTACACAGGACTGACTCATATTTATGTGTGTATCACACTAAATTGTGGTTTGCTGTCAAATGTGGTATCATTTATAAATGACATGAGAGAAGACTGCCAGAACTCTGATCTTCAGATATCCAAGTAGTTCTCCAACTGCAACACGTTATTCTAAGCACTTCCAAATCTCATATGCTTAATATGTGATGTATTCCTCAGCGTATTATGCTCCTGTGCCCAAATGGTCAATTTAGTCAAGTTATTTTGCAGACAAGCCTCGTCTGTACCACATGTGTTCAGTATGCCCAATTTCAAGTCATCTGCACATAGACTGTAGAACAGCTCAGATAAAAAGATAGGTCTACAGACAAATCTAAACCAGTTTGGGCCTAGGACAGAGCCCTGTGGGACACCCTGACTGCAACCAACTATTTCACTTGTCCAATTGCTGTATGATGCTTGCCATGTCCCATATGTAAGCCATGCAGCTATCCATCTTATCAAAGATGCATCAGTACCTAGTTGTTCTAATTTATTGCTCATTGTTTTGTGTATAGCCCTGTCAAATCTAAGTTACATCGCAGCACAATTTTTCATTCCTAGCTGTTATTATATTGTTACAGTACATCACTTTACAGGCAGTACTAGATCTATTTTAAACATATGAAATATGTTCCATATTTAAATATCTACCCACGAACTACCACATAGGCGGTAGTCTACTTAACACCGAAAGTGTGATAAGAGACCTTGGGACACAGGTGGACAGTAGTCTCTCCTTTGATAATCACATTGCCACAGTAGTCAGGAATTCCTTCTATGTGGCACACCTCATCACAAAAGGTTTCTCATCCAGGAAAAAAGAGGTCATTGTTCCCCTCTACTCATCACTCATTAGACCCATTATAGAGTACAATGCCCCTTTTGGTATTTACCTCACAAGACATCTACAACAACTGGAAAGGCCACAGAAATACCTCACAAAGAGGATTACTGGCCTCAAACAGATGCCCTAAGCAGACCGTCTCAAAAAACTGCAGCTTTACTCCGTCACATATCGCCTACTCAGAGGCGATCTCTGCCTAACACACAAAGCTATGTCAAACCCAGAGCTTTTAGACATGCTCCACTTAAAAGAATCCCGATCCCTACAAGCTACACGCTCTAGGGACCTAAACCTTGTCACCACAATAAACAGAACATGCTGGAGGGATAGATTCCTGTCCCAGAGACTTCCCATACTCTGGAACAGACTACCTATCTATATCAAACAAAACTCCTCATTAGCACTCTTCAAGAAAAATCTTGATGATTGGATGGGAGATAGGAAATTCACCCCGGGGATCACTTCTGTGGCTCTGCTCAACAGTGGCACAGGAAAATAATTTTCTTGGGTGGCGAAAGCCAGGGTACCTTTTGGCTACACTTATATAGGCCCTAGGGCCAATAGCCTAGTAACTACCTATGAACCTATATGCATGCTGATACATACTGTCAAGTCCCAGCCTGTACAATTCTGATAATAACTTATATAATGTTACCTAAAACTTTTTAAATATTTCTTAGATATGCGGCGGAGACACAAATGTGCAATTAATATGTGAAATAGGGTATTACTAGTATAGTACACACAGAGTCACAGTCTGTAAAACAATAATTATTACTACTTCACATGCACAATATTTGCATATCTCATGATTAGATCCCTGAACTCCATCACACAAGCTACCTGCTTTAGTTTTTTAAGCCACAGAAGCTGCTTGACAGGGGATCATTATTCATACCACCACCTGCATAAATATGTACTTTGCTATTCTCAGTTAACTAACACATAGAATGTACGTTCAAATTGTACATTACTGTCCTGATGCTGTGTGGCATACTCACTGTGTGAAATGCTCATGCAGTAGAGATGATTTAGTGTTATGGCAGTTACACTGGAACACTGCTATTTTGAGGGGTGGGGGGAAAAAGTCCATGTTCTGCTATGACACACAGTAATCTATCATTTAACCTAACCTTCTAACATATCCCTTGAATGAAGTACCAATACTCTTTTGCAGTAGGACTCCATTAATATTCCATGCATGAGGCCTACTGAATACAACTGGTGACATGTTAGTGGAATGGGTGTCTGTAGTCCCATGTGGATGTAATTTCTGCCCAAATAGCCCAGTATAGTTATGTACATAATGTAGCCGGTCCATAGTTACAATGACATAAACAAGTCATTATACTGCTGTGTAGATTACGGACTTACCTTGTAAGTGCAGCAGTTGACACAACTGTAGTATAGGGCTGACTCTGTCTGATGCAAGCAGTACACAGCCAATGCATGGATAGGTACAGGATGTGTGATTTGGCTGGCATCAATTTTAATATCTGTATGTGAGTAGGAGTAAGGTCAGTCAATGTGCTATGTGTTGTCTCTTAGCCAAAGCCAGGGTGTACTGAGCACACCTATGTCTGCCTACAGGGACATCAGCAGGGATTCCTCCTCTGAGTCCTCCTGTGACTGTGGTAACCTAGGCACTGGTGGGGGGATGTGTATCCGTGCCCTTTGCTGATCCTGCTGCAGCTGCTTCCACAGAATCAGATTGTGTAGTATAGCACATATTGTAAATATCTGTGCACATGTGGCTGGAGTATACTGTAAGGCTCCACTAGACATATCGAGGCACTGGCACCATGACTTCAGAAGCCCAAACACATGCTCTATAATGTCCTAGTTTGCACATGTGCCTCATTATAGCATTCTTCCATGGGTGTGGGTGCATTTCTGATGGATGTCATCATCCATGGTTCCAGGGCATAGCCAGCATCCCCCAGTAAATGGCCCTGTGGGATGTCCACCCTAGCAAACATCTGGTACGGCTGTGATATGTGCCTGATATTGGAGTCATGATAATTGTCAGGGTTGCCAGCACACATATTCATGATAATCCCCTTGGCATTGCACATGACTTGGCAGTTGATGGAGTAGTATCCCTTGCTTTTAATGTAGATTCTACCCTGCTCACCAGATGGTGCTTTGATGTGTACATGTGTGCAATCTATGGCACCCAGTACTTCAGGGTAGTGTGCTACATGGCAGAAGTGTTGCATACTGCTGGCCTTCAACTTCAGCGTCAAGGGGGAATGATATGTGCTCACTGGCATGTGGGAGCATAGCATCCAGAAATCGGTGAAGAATCCTGGATGCAGATGCCTGCGAAACCTCCATCATGTCCCCAGTCGGTCTCTGAAAAGTACTTGTAGCTAGTATCCTAATGGCTACACATACTTTGGTTTCCACTGGGATGGGTTTCCCTCTGTTAGCTCTGGCTCTGAGTTGAGGGTGGCAGAGCTCAGTGAGCTGTTATAATATCTCCCTGCCCACCCTGTAGTGCTCTACAATCTCCAGCTCATGTAGCTCCTGGAAGGTTTCCTTGGGCCTGAACACCATTCTCCTTCTTGGCCTAGGCCTACTGTCAGCAGCATCAGCAGCACTGACTTCAGCCTCTAGCACATACAGATGTAGAGTAGCTACAGCAGCCCCTAGCATTAGCTCAGTTAAAATTTCCAAGTCTCTACTCCAATGTTTCAGAGTACTAAGGGAAAATCAGAATGTAGGTCGTATGCATACTTTATACAGATCTGCTGTAAGTCCACTATGTGGGATTGGCTAATTATGATGCAGTTCAGTTACCTAGGATGAAATTGACATGATTTAAAGGTCCAACTTTACTGTTCAACATGGCGCATAGCATCGCATCTCACAGCATAACTTATACAAAAGTATACATTATTAATTAAATATATCCAGTTTTGATTTATAGCTGCCTACGTCATCAATTTGACTTGTGTGGTCTGTTCACGCGAACAAGCTAAGCTATGTGGTGCACCACATAAACACATGTGTTGAGCACTAAAAAATCCTAAAAGTGACAGAACACGCCCGCCCCTGATGTCCTCCACATCCAGTGGGAATATCAACACTGTGTAGGAGGCTACATGAAGTGAATATGCAGGCACGGTTGCTCCTTTTAGAGATTCAACAAATGTACCTTGTTTGCATACACATTTGTGCTGACAGCCTGGAAACTACATGGTTCATAACCATGTAAGATGGGTAAACAGCAAAAATGCACCATTGTACGGACCTGATGCAAGGTCCTGCAGTACATTTGTATAATCTACATTATAAAATGTTATTTTACAATTTTTTTTGTTAAGCATGTTTGTGCAATGTGACAAATAGCACAAATGTGAAAATTATTTATTTATTTATTTTATTTATTTATTTCACATTTGTTAACCGGGTTAATCCAACTGAGTTTGCAAACAAGCCCATTTTCAATGGAGACCAGAGGGGAAAAGCCCCAGCAAACATAAGTAAAAATAAAGTGACACTATACAAATATTAAATAACAATCACAATACAAAATAATGTAAAAAAGAAAAGGTTATTAACTATTTGCATTGCATTGCTAGTAAGTAACCCATTTTCAGTGGAGACTCAAGGGGAAAGAGCCCCAGCAAACATAAGCAAAGATAAACATACAGGACAAAAACTATTAAAACAACACTGCAAATATGAAATTAATTAAAAAGAGAAAAACAAAAGTAAAAATGATGAACATTAAGGGTTGCATTGATAGTAGTGGACTAAAATTTACTAAAACAAAAAGATAATCATTGTTCAAAAGAAGGAACAATGTATAGACATTGATAGGAAGTGGGGTGGAGATAGTGTGAAGAATGGGAGGGGGCTATAGTAGTAGAGCCAAGGGTTTAGGAGATTACTTTAAGCAAAATTTACTAACAACGAAAGAAAGTTAGGAGATACAACAGGTTATACAGTGGGAGAGACTAAGACTACGTGTGGTCAATGCAACGGCATAATTTCAAGTTTAATAGGTGGGATCTAAACTCCTTTTTAAAACACGGAATGGAAAGGTTGGATCTAATATGGAGAAAGAGTTTGTTCCAATTTAGTGAGACAGAGTCCTTGTAAAGTAGTTTGCCAATATTCCTTTTGGGTTTATAAACTGAGAGAAGATGCTGTTGTTAGAATATTATTATTAATTTTACATACAATATCCCCTTCCTTTTATAAACATCCACAATGTATGTTTTGCACATGTATGCATGTGCTCTACTATTTTCAGGGGAGTTATGTCCATATATGAGGACTTTTACATCCTCTTCTGTCCATGTAGAGCCCTGTACCTGGAAAATGTCCACATACACTACAAACATGGACACGGAGTCTACACAGATACCTTTTGCCTTGTTGGCTCACTCCACCTGCCTCAGCTGCTTAAGATTCACCTGCTTAAGCAGAAATTTGCATTGCACAGCAGTTTCCCTGTTTGCATGTGCTTGTCCGGCGCTAAGCAATGTTTACCAACTCTAAAAATGTTCCCGCTTGTGTACGCATCTTGGTATGATGCGTACATGAAAAAAAAATGTGTAGGCTTTATAGAATCCCTCCACCTTGAGTATAATTAAAATTATTCATAAATAAATCATCCTTCATAGACTTCACCAGTAGAAACCATGATGCTGTAAATGATGCACTTATAAAGATAGATTGAGATATTATCGTCAGTGGCCCAAATAAACTTGCTCATAACACTGTCAATGAGTTTAATGTCATTATTAACTTCTGCATTAACAAATGGAAACAACGAACAATTAAGGAACAGGTAAGGCACAGATATATGTAAGCTCAACAGAAAACTCCTTTGGGGAATCAAAAAATTAATAAGATAAACAACAAAAAAAAAGCTGTTCAACAAAACTTTAGTTATAAAAGTAAGTATAGATTAAATAAAATACCAAAACTAAGTATATATTCCTCATCTAACCAAACTCAGTTTGGTCTCAAAGGATAAAAGCGATAATAATGTATTTTATAATTATGTCAGAAAACAGAAGTGGAAAATCATGAATGTAAAAAGTTATCAATAAACAGTGAAATGACCATGCAATTCATATAACCACAAAACAGCAAATGTGCTTGCAGAAAAAAAAAGGTGCATACATTTTACAATAAGCTCAGAAATACATCAGAGTACTATAGGGGAGGCATTCCTTACAAGCCTACATACATGGTAACAGCTGCCATAAATTTTATTTTTTTTTATTTTATTTATTACATTTGTTGACCGGGTATGTCCGACTAGGCAAGTGCCCTGTTTTTAGCAGAGACCCGGGGAGAAAAGCTCCAAAGTAATATATGACAATAAACAAAAACAAAAACACAGTAACAGTATCAGTAGACATTAGTACAATAGAATTATTTTACAGTATGTAGAAACAGTACAGATCAAGTTATTTATTTTCCTTTGTTCACCAGGTAAGTGCCATGAGGCTTTTGACGTCTTTTCAAGGAAGACCAGAAGTGGTATTTATACTACTAGGGGAAGTGGCATTAAGAAACTTCCCCTACTATTTTTGATAGGTGTCAGGGGAACTTTTAAATTCTCTGAGCTACCACCAACTAAAGTAGATGGTCCAAAGGACTAAAGTTCAGTGGGAACACCCAAAATACTTGGATGTTACCTACAAAGAATCAAGACAACCTTTCTAAATCTCTATCAATCATGTTAAAATGTTAGCATGTGGACATGTCCCTGATCTATGGTGACAGGATTTAGTACAACCATTTTCCAAAGGCTGGTTCACATTACACCCAAGCAATCATGAGAACATTCATAATGAAGCTTATCCAAAATTAAATGGGGGACCTACTTCTGTTAGTTAAGGAATAGTTTGAGACTATTAAGGGAAGATCTTGTCTTTTAAATTATGTGGCATTCTAGGAAGACTTGATGAAGGACTGATGTGCATATTGCAGACTTTGATCTTGCTAAAGTATTCAACACCATCCCGCATAAGGGAAAAATTGAAAAATTTGTAACCATTAAATTTCATTTCATTTCATATGTAACTCATTGAAGGGTTTATAAGTGGTGTCCAAAGCATTGTTTACTATAGCCACTTCTTTTTTGAGTATTCTTCTTGGATACAAAAATTGACAATGTGCTATGGATAACCAGCTATGATGATGAAGATAATAATGATTGAAAAATGTGAAATAAAGTTACATTAATATAAGATACTAACATTCTTTGAGATGGTTGGCACAACACACCCAACTAGTATAGTGGTGATGACCTTAACTGTAATATTAGTAAATATACCATCATATGACATGGAAAAAAAGAACAAAAATTAATTCATTCCCTCATTCTTTTATTATCGCACCTAATACAATTCAGGAATGAGCATATCCTGGCACTCAGTTGGCCCATGAAATCAATTCTGGATAGGATGTCAGTCCATAGAAAGACAAGCATGTGCATGTGAGCACGCACACACACACACACACACACACACACACACACACACACACACACATGCACACACACACACGAACATACATACACACACACACACACACACGAACATACACACACACACACACGAACATACATACACACACTCAGTGCACACATGTCTCTAGCCAGTTTGGAGTAGTACCACTGTACCATTCACCTACAGCATGTTTTTGGTATAGGGAGGAAATCTGAGCACTGAGTGAAAACTCACACAGACCAAGGGAGTACATGCAGACTCTGTAGATAAGGCACCACAGCAGAGAAACATACTGAAGAACCAAGAACTATGAGGCAGCAAAACTCACTGCTGAATGACATAAATCATACTTACAAATAACTGACCACATCATAAAAAATGATGAAGTACTAAATATCTATTGATAGCAGCAAACAAAATATTAAACTCTGACCAGTGAGCCTGCATCAAAGATAGAAAAACTAATAGTCTGTATATCCCAATCTACTCCAAACAGTATGCATATTTACTCCTAGGAGATCGATGGGCTGTTGATCTGTGAGGATCTTAAGAAACCTAGCCTAACACTCCCATGGTAGCTTTTAGAGCTTATAACATGTGTACAAATAGCTCAGAGATTGTTGAGACATTTACATGTTGCCCATGTCATTGAGGGACAAGGATTACCCATCCATTTGTTTAAATTACATTTGAATAGAATAAGAGAAGCACTTTATGTGGAGTGGAAGACAGTTCCATAGTTTTGCAATTCTCATGCCTTGTGATGCACATCTATCCCTCAAAGATGTTGTATTTATGTTGCAGAAGAGACTGAGATACCTAGAGAAGTGTTTATGTCATCACTGGACTTGCAAATGTGTAATAGTTGTGATAGGACAAGATCTGTTGAGGCTGTATACATGCTACAGAAGTCACTTCTCAGTAACTTGTCTGATACCAAAAAGAGGGACATGGCTTTGAGATAATCGATATAGATTTTATGATTTAGTAAAGAAGCATTGTGGTCATTCCAGTTATGACAAATGTTTGGACAATTACATATTGAAAGGAACATTATACTTGAAGATCGGCCTAATGAGTGCTAAGTACAGTGGAATGATTACATCTCTGGACCTAAATGCCATACCTTTAGATATAAACTGTATGATGAAAAAGACTTCCTTACAATAGTTGCTACATGGTGATTGAAGGACTGTTTATTGTTGACATGGGTTCTCAATCTGTGACTAAGGGATCAGTTGTCAAGGCAGTGGTATAAATATGATAGTCACAAAGAGACTCATGCTTGCCGAAGGATACTATTATGCATTTCTTGGCCTTTAGATTTAGTCCATGATTTGATACCAGCTATTTGTTTGAATCAGGTCCTCTTGGTGGATCGTGGTATCCACTGGGGAATTTATGATAGCACCAAGTCTGTAGTCATCTGTAAACTTGGTCAGCCACAAACCATTAACATTATCTTTGACCTCTGAGAAACAAATGCAAAAGAGGAGAGGCCCACAGACTGAACTGTAGGGTTCACTGCTAATGACATGTTTTTTGGAGGAGGTACAGCCATCCAACTTTATTTCCTGGGTCCTGTTTTTGAGCCAGTTTGCTATCCAACAAGTTAAATAGGGATTTACATTTATCTCTGCAAGTTTATGAATGATACCCAAGCATGAGATGGTGCTGAGCATCTTTTCATGGTTTGATATGCAGTGTGTACTCATTTGTCCTCATCTATTGCTACAATAATGATTTGAAGAAGTCATCCAGGTTAAGTAGGCAGGATCTGTCATTGATGAATGTGAACTGGCTTGTGTCAACAATCTCTAGGAGATCTATATCTTTATTAATTTTATAATAATCCTTTCCATAATCTTACAGGTGAGGCTGGTCAGGCTTATGGGTGTTTGATTACTCGGGTTCATGGAGCTCCATCTTTGTGCAAGGGAATTACTGCTGCTGTACTCCATTCATGTAACAGGAATCCTGTTTTGAGGCTGATACTAAATAGCGTCTGTTGGGGGTATAACAAGATATGCTTCTGGATGACCACAGTAGACCAACTGGTGTATTTTCTAGCCCTTTAGAAGTAGTGTTCTTTGCCTTACAATTGCACCTTGAGGACCTGTTCTTGGGAGATTTAGTCATACCTACTTGGGGTGTGGACTATCTGGTCCTCAAAGTTTGTATTGATGAAGTCCAGACATTTCTGGGAATACACGTGTGTGGATGGGATAGTTGAAATCTCTTACAAGAATGGTGTTTGGCTTAATACATAGTGGCTCCATACTACTTAAGGAGGAAGTGTTGGCTAAGGGGGACATAGTTAACTATGACATGACAGTTTTTTATTAATAGTAAGTCGGATGTGCAGAAGTTCCAGGTCGTTATCTTTTCTAATGAGTCTGGAGGTAATTTTTTTAAGACTATGGAGATACTGCCACCTTTAGTATCTTTGTCTAATGCAGTAGGCCTGAACATGTAATAAGTATTGAAACCCTGCACTGATGGAGTTCTTTTGTTGGTCTTGAACCAAGCAAGGAGTGCTTCTAGGAAGTAAAATGTTTTTAAGGTTCTTATCACTGAGCAACAATGCCTTATCATTATCTGGATTCTGTTCTGTTTTGTTTGAAGCACTAGAAGACTTACATTGCTTAAAAAAGGCACAGTCGGTATGGACAGCGATATAGCCAATATACAAAATATATAGGGGTGCAGACCATCCTTGGCAAAGTAGTTAGGACTGTCCATCATCTTTCCCCAGGCTGATATATATTGTACCCCTTTGAATGGTACCAGATGCTAAGCCAGTTATTGAAAATATTAATCTTTTGTTTGTTACACGGAATATTTCTTGGTGATGGTAGAATGCTGCTTAAAGCCAGGTGCATACCAAGCACAAATTCCTCTTCATACAGTCATGGAGATAAGTCTTAAGTCATTGACACCCACATGTACTATGACTGTGTCATATGTCTACTTGTGGTGCAAAGACCTGAGTACTTGTGTAATGTGGAGAAACCTGGCATCTAACAGCCAACTAACTGGCCCTCTATTAAATTTGCTCTTATTATGACTGGTATCAAGGAACTATTATTTCCTTTTTCAGCTAGATAAAGACAGAATGCAGAAAGATCCTATAATTTAAAATCTTCGACAGATCTGGAAGGGCAAACACACACACACACACACACACACACACACACACACACACACACACACACACACACACACACACACACACACACACACACACACACACACACACACACACACACACACACACACACACACACACACACACACACACACACACACACACACAGACACACACACACACACACATTTAGCAGAAAGATGGCACAGAAATGGCAAACATCAAAGAAACCTGGAAAACAGCAGCTTTAAACAAGTTCTTTGTATGAGTACAAGATACTTTTACAACACTTGTCATCATACCCCCTACATTATTAAAAAAATGCATTTGCATGTACTGCGTACATCTACAAATGCATGTTAAGCACACTGTTTATATTCCTGAGGAAACTGTAGAAATCTTATTTAATCTTTATGTTCGACTCTGTCTTTCTACCTAGATCTAAACAGTTCTCTCTCTACTTCCATTCCTTTCAAGTCTGGTGTATGTCCTGTGCTCTCCCAGTTCTGTCTTTCCTCTATCCTTGATGTTCTTTCTTTCATGAAGACTGAAGCAACATATTCATTTAATACCACATTTTGTTTTGTTTAGTTTTTTTTCTACCGTGATCTGGTTCCCATATTTACTCAGCTTAGCCAGAACTATCCTTCCTTTGTTCCATTCTGTTATACATTCAAAAAAGTATTTGTTTCCCTTTTTGACTCCTCCTCCTTCTGCAACTCCCTTTCAGCTTTGCCTTTGCAGCCTTTACCGTCTTTGTTGCCATTCTAATTGCCTCCTTCTATTGTGCCTGCTCCACAACCCCACCCATCTTCTCTTCCACCTCAATGATCATTTCTATCCCCTGTATGCCCTTTCTTTTACCTGGATTGCTATTCTAACTAGGATTAATAAAAGTATTCTGTTCCTTATAAATATGCCAAGACAAGGAATACAAATAGAGTATGTAGTTTGATATCTGATCAAAGAATCCTAGGAAATACAAGGCAGTTGAGTCTTGGGACCATTTAAGACTTGTCACTAATCAACCACCCCCATACTGAACCTCCTCTCTCCAGAAGGAGTAGGTCAGTAAATTCAGGGGTGAATTTTTAATTACCAAATCCAATTGTTCAGTTCACATTTGAAAGAAGATGATGTATCTCACTGCTTTATTTCCAAGAGGAATCTATTCTAGATCGAGGAAAGTGCTCTGTAATAAAGCTGTCTTTCCACCCTTGTCTTGTTTATCTGCCTAATCAATGCCAAATATAATGGAACAAATACCTCTTTGAATCTGGAAGATATCCCCTTGAAGATTAATTGTACTAAGTAGAAGGACTTGATTTTCTGACTACTGTTGTTACATGATGATCAAAGGATAGGACATTATCAATTCAACTACCAAGGTCTACAATATTCTCATTTTGGAGTGGGGTATTGTCTATGTTGTATGCCTTGGAAGGGATGGTTTACCAAATGCAACTATATTGCACTTTTCAGAATTTAATTCATGTCTGTTGTTAGCACACCAGATGTTTGCAAGTGCAAGTTCGTGCTATAGGGCTTGAGTGTCAGAGAATGACTTGACAAAGGCTCCTAGTTTGCAGTAACCCACAAACCTGGTCAGCCAGAGGTTTTGATTTGTCATATGAAGGTCAGAAATGTTAATGCCAAATAAAAAGAGTCTCGGCATGGAGCCCTGCAGAACACCACTGCTTGCCTTCATACTCTTAGATGAGGCACCCACTACTCACATTGTATAGGTTCTGTCCCTTAGCCAATTTGCTATCCATATTAGCACATAGGGATCTAGTTGTAATATATTTAGCCTACTAACTATACTAGCATAGGTTCATAGGTTGATACTAGGCTATCTGCCCTAGGGCATTTATAAGCCTAGCCAGAGTGTGTTTGGCTTTCGCCACCCTTTTAGATTAGTTGACTGTGCCTCTGTATAGTAGGTCACAGAAGATAGCCCTTTTAAGGTTAGTTTACTGTGCCTCTGTCTAGTAGGGACACAGAAAAGATCCCAGGGGCAAACCTACGATCTCCCATCCACTCGTCAAGATTTCTCTTGAAGAGGGTCATTGAGGGGCTCTGCCTAACATGGATTGGGATTTTGTTCCAGAGTGAGGGAAGCCTCTGGGATATGAATCTGTCCCTCCAGAATGTCCTATTTATTTCTGTGCTGAGGTTTAAGTCCCTGGAGCATGTAGCTCTAAGGGATTTGGATTTCCTAAGGTGGAGCATGTCCATTAATTCTGGTTTGGACATGGCTTTATACGTCAGGCACAGATCACCTCTGAGTAGGCAGTAAGCAACTGAGTAGAGCTGGAGTTTCTTTAGCCTAACAGCGTAGGGCATCTGTTTGAGTCCCTTGATCCTCTTGGTGAGGTACTTTTGGGGTCTTTCCAGTTGCTGCAGGTGTCGGGTAAGGTACATCCCAAATGGGGCATTGTATTCAATTATGGGCCTGATGAGTGATGAGTAGAGGGGCACAATGACCTGTCTTGATCTAGATGTGAACCCTTTCGTGATAAGGTGGGCTATATAGAAGGTCTTTCTAACCACTTTGGCAACGTGATTGTCAAAGGAGAGATTGCTATCTACTTGGGTCCCCAAATCCCTAATTACTTCTTCCGTACTTAATGGATTACCACCTATGTGGTAATTTGTGTGCACTTTGTTTTTCTCAAAGGGGATGACTATGCACTTTTTGGCATTTAGCTTTAGGCCATGGCTCTGGCACCAGTTATCCATCTCTGTGAGACCCTTTTGGAGGATACTTGTGTCAGTCGGCGAGTCGATTATGGCACCCAGTTTGCAGTCATCTGTGAACTTGGTCAGCCATAGTCCTCCTGTGTTAGCCTGTACCTCAGAGAAATATATACCGAACAAGAGAGGTCCCAGGACTGAGCCTTGTGGGACGCCACTTGTAACTGGTTTAGAGTCTGACATGGCACCTGCAATTCTGACCATGTGGGTTCTATCACTGAGCCAGTTTGCAACCCATCTTGTGACATAGGGGTTGATATTTAAGCTGGTGAGCTTATTTATGATGCCCAAGTGGGGTATTGTGTCGAAGGCTTTTGCGAGGTCCAGGTAGGCTGTGTGGACTACCTTCCCTTCATCTATGGCCTCGGTGACTGTTTAAAGAAGTCGACCAGGTTCAAGAGGCAAGATCTGCTCTTAACAAAGCCGAATTGGGTAGGATCCAGTGTTTGGAGGTTCCCAATGTCTTTCTTTATGAGTTCCATGATGATATGCTCCATAGCTTTGCAGACCAGGCTAGTCAGGCTTATAGGGCGATAGTTTCCGGGGTCCGTTGTGGCACCACCTTTGTGGAGTGGGACCACTGTTGCTGTACGCCATTCCTTGGGTACATATCCTGTAGTAAGGCTGAGATTGAACAGTGACTTTATGTGAGAATTCAGTTCTTCTTGGAACTCGTGTAAGACACAGCCTGGGACACCGTCCGGTCCCATTGATGCTGTGTTTTTTGCTTTGGAGAGGACAGCTCTCACTTGTGCATCTGTGATGTCAGGGAGGCTACACTCTGTTGGGATAGACATTTGCTCTTTTGGGGGGCAAGGGGGGGAGAAGTTTGCACTGAACCTGTCTCCCAGGATGTTGGCAATGTCTGTGGGTTCAGTGTATTTTTTGTCATTTTGCACTAACTCAGAGCATATCTGGGAGTTGCCACCCAGGTTCCTGACATAACTAAAGAAGGTCTTGTGATTATCTTTAGCGTCTTGTGCAATTTTTCTTTCAAAGCTGGCCTTAGATGATTTTATGAGGGATCATAGTGTCTTGCTAGTACTGATCAGAGATGCCTTCCCTTTTTGGGATTTTGCTCTATCATGTAGTAGCTTCCTCCTTCTGTTGTATAGCTTATTTATGGCTGGGATCCACCAGACTGATCTCCTGCCTTTGGAGGAGTGAGTCTTGATTTTATTTGGGATAGCACAATCCACGCATTCCTGTAGGTGTCCATAGAATGCGTTTGTAAAGGATTCTGTGGTTTGGGCCATATTTTCCACTGGCCCGGGGGCTTTGAAGGATTCCACCTCGGTTTTGAGAAGTGTGAAGTTTGCTTTTGAGAGGTTCTTCACCGTGGTTTCCTTTGCTGGGGGTGGGGACAGGATATGGATGTCCAGTGAGATTAATTTATGGTCAGATCTTACCAATGAGGGGTATACCTCTGGTATGGAACATAGAGTCCCCATGTTGGTGATGATCAGGTCCAATATGTTTTCCCCTCTTGTGGGAGTGGTGACCAGTTGTTCCATAGCATTTGAGTTTATAAATTCTAGGAACCATTGGGTGAGGGTGTTGGGCCTTGAGTAGTGCTCCCAGTCTATGTTTGGGTAGTTGAAGTCACCCAATATGATGGTGTTTGGAGAGACCTTTATATTCTCCAGTATTCTCAGGAAAGCTGAGTGGGGTTCCTGAGTTTGGGAGGGTGGTCTGTTGCAGGCTACAAACTGAAAGGCAGTTTTTCCCACTGTTAGTTGCACATGGATGGTCTCCGATGCTTTGTGCAGTGCCACTAACCTGGAGGTGTGGGTATCTTTGATGAATATGGATACTCCCCCTCCTTTTGTGGTTCAGTCTGAGGTCTGGAGTCGAAAAGCATGGTATGAGGTATAACCTGGTAGTGCTGGGGTGCTTTCAGGATCCTTGAACCATGTTTCTGTTACTGCACAGACATTGATATTCTCCATACTGAGGAGAGCCTTGAGTGCATGCATCTTGAGGTTTAGACTTCTGGCATTGAGCAGCATTACCCTTAGTTTCTTTTTCCTTGTGTTGTCTATGGAGGTGGGTTTGTCTTTTGAGCCTTGCCTAAAAAAGGCACTATGGGGGTGGCAAGAGCCTTAGCCAATATTCGAAAGCCCAGGGGTGACAGGTGCAAGCCGTCCCTAGCGAAGCAACGTGGCTTGTCGAGCATGTCATCCCAGGCTGACAGACACTGGATCCCCTTTGAATGACACCAGTACTTTAGCCAATTGTTAAAATTGATCACTTTGTCTTTATACTGTGGCATCATTCTTGGTGAGGGTAAGATGCTACTCAAAGTCAGGGTCATACCAGCCTGGGCTACATGATCAGAGAGCTCCTCTATGTCTCTTTTCATGTCGTCCAGGGAGGCATGTCTCAGGTCATTCACACCAGCATGGACAATGACGGTGTCATATTTGTACTTGCTTTGGAGTGACCTGAGTGCTTGTGTTATGTGGCGGATCCTGGCACCTAACAGGCAGCTTACAGTGACCTTCTCCTTGTTCAGCCTGGTGAGTGGGACGTCAGTGTGTCTGACAATAGAGTCACCTATTACAAGTGTATTAGGTGTGTTGTTTAGCCTTAAGGGCTGTGACTGTGTGGCACACTGACTTTGTGAACTATGTGATATGTGGGTATTGTTGTGGGGCAGCGGTTGCTTGGATGTCTGCTTTGGAGGTCTCGGCTGTTTGGGCAGATTTTTATTTATATCCTCTGAGTATGTTTTTGTGTGTTTATGTGTTTGGTTTGCTGTTGCGATAGGTCTATGTGAGACTGGATTTG
Organism: Protopterus annectens; assembly: GCF_019279795.1. NCBI lineage: Eukaryota > Metazoa > Chordata > Ceratodontiformes > Protopteridae > Protopterus > Protopterus annectens. Next base: position 1,840,872,340 of record NC_056726.1, on the reverse strand, counting down.
TGGTGTGTGTAGTTACCTTCTCCTCCTGACTGACTGCGCCAGTATTGGGTTGAGAGAGCTCAGCCTCCAGTTTGGCTATGTAGTTGCATCTCTCACATGTATTTGAGCTTGTTGGGAGGAGGAGAGGGTGGTCTGTGTACATAAGGCAGTTGTAACATTGCCTCAAGATTCCCAGATTCACCAGCTGGACTGGAGAGAGTAAACCCAAAACTGACTTTTGGACATGCCAGAATATTATAAGGAACTACTTTTTGACTGATCAAAAAGGACCAATAGGGAGCCAAGTACTTAAAGGGAGTATAAGAGGGTGTAGTGCTTTAGTTTATTAGTGCTTACTTATAAGATTACTTATACGAGCAACTGCGGGGCTTTAGAATGAAAATAGAGTGCTTACTTTGAGATTTAGAACAGTTCTAAGGGAAAAAGTGAAGAGCAGACCTTGTGGAGCCAGGAATAGTTTAAACCCGTTTAAGCGGCGCTGCCCGATGCTGTGCTATGCGCAAAATCATGCAAAACCGCGCAAATGCGGGTTTTAAAGCAGGGAAACTGAAAGAGATAGGAATTGACCCAAAACGGCCAATAAGCTACTAATTTCAGGGATGAGACCACTCCTCCAGGGACAGATAGGCTGCTCAAAGCTCCCCACTCTCAATGGTGAACAGAGAAGCTTCCTCCTATCCAAGTAAGGATATGGGCAACACAGGAAACTATACCACAGTCTGGAATTCAGCAAAACCTGAAATCTGGACTAATCTAGTTCAGCAAAGGTGGGAAAAGAGAATATATATATTTTTTTTTTTTTTTGTTTTTTTTCAGGAAACAGCAGGAAAACACTGTAAATGCTATAAACAGGCTAGCTCACTTTAGTGTGTAGCCTACAACAGTTATACAATACAAAAACGACTTAAATTGATATAAAACAAGTGCAAAAACTGTAAAAAGCAGAAGGCAAATGCAATTTAAACTTTTTAAAGCACAGATCAGTTAGAAATTTGCTTTTTAGGCAGGAAAAGGCAGTCGGAGCAAAAAAACAGAGAAAAAATATTTAAATCTGGAAAAGTCTCTCTGTTGCATGTATCACTCTGCAGGGCACCACGAGGAGCTGTGCGGAGTTGTATACTGGCGCAAAACCGCGCAAATGCGGGTTTTAAAGCAGGGAAACTGAAAGAGATAGGAATTGACCCAAAACGGCCAATAAGCTATTAATTTCAGGGCTGAGACCACTCCTCCAGGGACAGATAGGCTGCTCAAAGCTCCCCACTCTCAATGGTGAACAGAGAAGCTTCCTCCTATCCAAGTAAGGATATGGGCAACACAGGAAACTATACCACAGTCTGGAATTCAGCAAAACCTGAAATCTGGACTAATCTACTTCAGCAAAGGCGGGAAAAGAGAATATTTTTTTTTCTTTTCAGAAAACAACAGAAAACACTGTAAATGGTATAAACAGGCTAGCACATAGTGTGTAGCCTACAACAGTTATACAATACAAAAACAACTTAAATTGATATAAAACAAGTGCAAAAACTGTAAAAAGCAGAAGGCAAATGCAATTTAAACTTTTTAAAGCACAGATCAGTTAGAAATCCGATTTTTAGGTGGGAAAAGGCAGTGTGAGCAAAAAAACAGAGAAAAAAATACTTAAATCTGGAAAAGTCTCTCTTGGGTCTCTCTGTTGCCTGTATCACTCTGCATGACACCACAAGGAGCTGTGCGGAGTTGTAACAAACTTTTTAAATCACAGATTCGCTAAAAAACTGGCGTTTTAGGTGGAATTAGTTAAGATAGCAAGAAAAGCAGAAAAGTGATACTTAATCACTCCAAAGTCACTCTTTTGTCTCTCTGCTGCTGTAGACTCTGCAGAACACCTGGAAGGCACTTGCTGAGCAGAATACAAGCGTAAAAACTGTGCAAATGAGGTTTTTATAGCAGGGAAGTGAAAGAGATAGAAATTAGCCCAAAATGGCCAATAAACTACTAACTTCTGGGCTGAAACCACTCCTCCAGGGACAGATAGGCTGCTCAAAGCTCCTCTGTCTCACAGGTGAACAGAGAAACTTCCTTCTATCCAAGTAAGGTAATGGCAACACAGTAACTTGTAACACAGCCCTGGATTCAGCAATAACCTCAAAACTGGACTATACTAGTTCAGAAATGCGGGAAACAAGTATATTTTTTTTTTCAGAAAATAGAGCAGATACAATCAAAATGAGCCCAAAAAGGCCAATAAACTACTAATTTCTGGGCTGAAACCACAACTCCAGGGATATATAGCTTGCTCAAAGCTCCCCTCTCTCACAGGTGAACAGGGAAACTTCCTTCTATCCAAGTAAGGTATGGCAACACAGAAACTTGTAACACAGCCCTGGATTCAGCAATAACATGAAAACTGGACTATACTAGTTCAGAAAGGCGAGAAACAAGTATATATATATATTTTTCCAGAAAATAGAGCAGATACAATCAAAATAACACTTTACCCAATTAACCAGTTAAAAAGTTTAAAACTGAGCCCTGTATGGGGTATAGTGTCAAAGGGGTATAATGTCAAAGGTCTTGGCTAGGTCAAGGTATTCTATATGTACAGCAAGGTATTCTATATGTACAGCATGGCCATTGACAACAGCTTGTGTTACTCTTTGAAATAAGTTATCCAGCTTCATTAGACAGGCTCTAGCCTTAACAAATGCAAACTGCTGCTGGCTTACCCCAGTGAGATGTTAATGTCATAATTACAATATGCTCCATGGCTTTGCTTATAGGTTCATAGGTAAATACTAGGCTAACTGATCTAAAGGGCCATTTTAAGTCTAGCCAATGATCCTAGATCAGAATCACACCCTGTACTTTGTGCCTATGAGCCAAAGACATTGACCATCATGCCAACACCCCCCATATGAGACCTGTCAGGCTGATGGGCCTGTAATTCGTGGGGCCACCATAATGGAGTGGCATCCACTCTGCTGTGTGCCAAACTTCAGGGATGAAGCCATTGACTAAATTCAGATTAAATAGTTTAAGGAATGGCTCTGCAAGGGCTTGCTTGGTACCATTTATTAAATAGCTTGGTATATTTTCAGGTTCAAGAAGGAAGTCATTTTAGTCTTTGAGAGCTCCTTTAGTACATAATCTTTGTTCAAGATGGAAGGTCTGTGGGATTCTCCAAGAAGTGGGCTTTAAATAACCATTACTGGGGTGAAGTTTACACTGAATTTGTTAGCTTATATGTTGACAATGTCTACATCAGATGGTGGTAAAACCTTGGAAAAAGTTCTGAGCAACGTTGGATGTTATTTCTTAATGTAACTAATGAAGGATTTGTAGCTGTTCTTAGCTTCAGCTGCTAACCTCTGTTCATGGTCTGCCTTAGAATTCCTATTTTTTTTTTAACTTTTATTAATTTTTAATGTTATCCTTGATTTGAGGGTCCTTAGAACTGCTGTATACTTTAATTTCTGTTCTTCTATTGTAGAGTTTATTTATGTTGGTGGACCACCAGGGGGGATTGCTTTTAAATTTTCTGTTATTTTTAGATAAGGTAGGCATTGTCAGCTCTATACATTTAACTAAGGGGTTAACAAAACTGTATTCTGCACACAAAAAGAAAGCCATTTGGAAGCCTGCTAGTTTGGTCAACCTTAATGTCAACCCAGTTATTGCAAATAATAATAAAAATATTATCCCCAGGATTCAAATAAACTCCATGCAAGCTATTCACAGAACCTACACAGAGTTTTACCATGGACGCAATATTGCTCATCGTGAGGCATCACGCAAGGCATATTAATGAGGCACAGCTCAAAGCAGTGTTGCTGGCTGTGAAACCTCTTAGGTAAATGTGAATAGCATTTCCATGTAAGGTTGCTGGCTGTAAAAGCTTGCAAGTGAACGGGGATAGCAATTCCATACAAGTCCAAGCAACTCCGGTGGGCAAATTTGCATAAAATGCCACAATGTCCACCAGGGCTACACCTATCATAACTCTCAGTTGTATCTCATTATGAGGAACTTACCTCATTTGGGTCTTAAAAAGTTCTAGTTGCACGAAGTTCCACATTGATAGGATCTGTGACATCAATTGTTACAAATATTTTCACTGATATCCAGGGCAAATAGAAATGAATCATATTAATTCATGAAAAGATCTTTTATGTAAGCAAAACTAGCACACTTTTAACCATCATACAACCTTCCTAGTTTCAGATATTGGTAAGCCATCAGTATGTTTTCCACATTTTGCCAATTTGTTCCACATTATGAGGGCTACTGTTCCTCATTTTGGAGATGGAAGGTTGAGAACTGTGGCACAGATAGCACTGATTCTCCTCAAGGATTGTATGATAGCATGGCATTTGCATTTCCCTTTCTTGAGTTTCCCTCATTTAAATTTTTTTGGCCACTGTTTGCACAACGTGCCATGTAGGACAAGCACTGTAAGCAGACAACCCAGATAAAAAATATTAAAATGGGGATGTCATGTAACTAGCCCATTTGCAGTTTATGGCTGCTATGTGGACTGGCATGGCCATCACATTTGCCTAAAACACATACACAAAGACCTGTCCATCCAATAAATCATAAATTGCATTGCTAGCCAATGTTGCTCACCATAGCGCACTCCAGAGCACCATGTTTGTGCTATGGTAATCATCCCACAACATTTTTACACACTGTGCGCATATCCAGTAAATGCACGGGAACTGGAATTGGTGGCAAAACACCAGGATACAAAATGGAATTGGCTGGTAAAACCGCATTCAACATTGGGCTTGATCTCTGGTAGTCATGGCTGGTGTTTGTGGGGAAGGAGTGCGCTTCTGAGCTCAGAGGTGGAGTGTCCAAGAGTACAAAGTATTTGTTGGATGCCTAGTTAAGCATTATGGGCCCTGGTTACTGCCCAGGGACTATTCAGCTATTCAGGCTCAGAATAAAATAGCAGCAATATACTGCCCTTAGACTAGTTACATGACATCCCTTATTTTGCTATTTTTGTTGTCCAGGTTCCCCACTTCCAGTGATTGTGCTTGCAGCGCATCACACAAACAGAGACCAAAACATTTTAAATGAAGAAAACTAAAGAAATGGAAAAGCAAATGCCATGCTGTCATACAATCCTAAGCTCTGAATATCATGGCATGATCTGTGATGTACACCATATGTTTGGACTGGAATATCACGGCAGAGATATATTGGAAAGTAATTATACACATTGTAGTTTCTTACTTTACAACCCTCACAAGAGATAAAGTTCTCACATATTAGTGCTATTAGCTATTGAACTTTCCAAGGCCAATGTAAGTTAAAAGTGCAATGACCAGTTAACTCATTACATCCACGTGACACCTCCAGGTGCATCTGCAGTTAACTCCTACTGATGCCTCTAGGCATCAAATATTGCTTGTTCATATTTGCATTAATAATTCTAAAGCCATGCTATGTACAAGGTTTCAAAACATTTTACCTTAAAGCTTACACAATGGCAAACTCAACTGCATTAATATTTGACCTCTGTCTAGTGCAGATAAATAGATATTAACTGTTGTTTTTATGATATTAATTTATAGAGATATAATTTTCATATTTTTCTAAGTACTTTTTCTAAGTATTTTTCCAAGTATCTCAACAATGAAGTAACAGACAGAACTCCTTAGCCTCATATGAAAGTTATAACTAGATGAATAAAATGCTGCTGACAGTATGTGTGTAACTTGAATGGTTACTGAGATATTGTAAGTTGTTTACAAAATATTACAAATGTAATAGTTACTGTTTACTATGACTTATAAAATTTGGTCTTAAGACCTAGAACATAAAGAATACTACCACTATAAAAACAGTTTGTGTTGGAGTTTGCCATTTATACTTCTTTCATAAATCCTATGGTTCCAGTACTTTTCTGCTGTTTGTTCTGTTAAAAAAGAAAAAAAACAAAAAAATATCATTGCTTCCAGCCTTTCCTGACCTAAAATAGTCCCTTATACAGGCATTGCTATATTCTGGACTTTAGAATAGTTCCTGTGTTGCCCATTTCCTTACTTGGATAGAAGGAAGCTTATTTGTTCACCAGTGGGAGTGGGGAGCTTTCAGCAGCCTATCTGTCCCTGGAGGAGTGACCTCAGCACAAGAATCTTGTAGTTTATTGGCTGTTTTGGGCTAATTTCTAGCTCTTTTAAGTTCCCTGTATAAAAACCCGCTTTGGTGCGGTTTTTCGCTTGTTCCTACTCAGCAACAGCTCCTCGTGGTCCTGCAGAGTGGTGCTAGCAGCAGAGAAACGAAAAGAGTGACTGCTTCCAAGATTTAAGTATATTTTACTGCTATTACCTGTGCGACCGTCTTTCCTCGCTGAAAAGCGAGTTTAATCTGCTATTTTACCTGTTTTAAGCTTGTTTTGTGATTTCATATACTTGCACTTTTAAAAGTTTGTTTGTTTGAATTTAACTGTTGAGGCTGCTCACTCAAGTGTGCTAGCCTGTGTTAAGAATTTACTGTACTTTTCTGCTGTTTGTTCTGTTAAAAAAGAAAAAAAAAATCCTTGTTTCCCGCCTTTCCTGACCTAGAATAGTCCCTTATACAGGCATTGCTGTATTCTGGACTTTAGAATAGTTCCTGTGTTGCCCATTTCCTTACTTGGATAGAAGGAAGCTTCTTTGTTCACCAGTGGGAGTGGGGAGCTTTGAACAGCCTATCTGTCCCTGGAGGAGTGACCTCAGCACAAGAATCTTGTAGTTTATTGGCTGTTTTGGGCTAATTTCTAGCTCTTTTAAGTTCCCTGTATAAAAACCCACTTTGGCGCAGTTTTGCACGGTTTTGCGCATAGCGCAGCATCGGGCAGGGCCGCTTAACCAGGCTTAAACCATTCTCGGCTCCACAAAGTCTGCTCTTCACTTTTTCCCTTAGATCTGATCTATTCTCTCAAGTAAAGACCCTATTTTCAACCTATAACCTAGCACTGCTCTTACAAGCAATTATATAAGTTAGCACTAATAAACTAATAGCACTACCTCCTCATATACTCCCATGGAGTACTCGTCCCCTATTGGTCCTTTTTGTCAGCCATAAAGGAGTTACTTATACTATACCGGCATGTCCAAAGGTCAGTTGCTAGTTTCCTCTCCAGTCCAGCTGGTGAATCTGGGAATCCTGAGGCAATGTTACAACTGCCTCATGTACACAGACAACCCTCTCCTCCTCCCAACAAGTACTAATATATGCAACAGATGCAACCATATAGCCAAACTGGAGGCTAAGCTCTCTCAACGCAGTACTGGCGCAGCCAGTCAGGGGGAGAACGTAACCATACACACCACAAATCCAGTTGCACATAGACCTACCACATCATCAAACCAAACACATAAACACACTAAAACATACTCGGAGGCTCTAAATACAAATCTGCCTAAGCAGCAGAGACCTCCAAAGCAGACATCCAAGCAACCTCTACCACAAAACAAAAAAAGTGAAACACATACTTCACAAAATCAGTGTGCCAAACAGTTACAGCCCTTACGGCCAAACAACACACCTAATACACTTGTAATAGGTGACTCTATTGTCAGGCACACTGATGTCCCACTCACCAGGCTGAACAAGGAGAAGGTCACGGTGAGCTGCCTGTTGGGCGCCAGGATCCGCCACATAACACAAGCACTCAGGTCACTCCAAAGCAAGTACAAATATGACTCTGTCATCGTCCATGCTGGTGTGAATGACCTGAGCCGTACCTCCCTGGACTACATGAAAAGAGACATAGAGGAGCTCTCAGATCATGTAGCCCAGACAGGTATGACCCTGACCTTGAGTAGCATCTTACCCTCACCGAAAATTATGCCACAGTATAAAGACAAAATGATCAATTTTAACAATTGGCTAAAGTTCTGGTGTTATTCAAAGGGGATCCAGTGTCTGTCAGCCTGGGATGACATGCTCAACAAGCCACGTTGCTTCGCTAGGGACGGCTTGCACCTGTCACCTCTGGGCTTTCAGATACTGGCAAAGGCTCTTGCCACCCCATAGTGCCTTTTTTAGGCAAGGCTCAAAAGACAAACCCACCTTCATAGACAACACAAAGAAAAATAAACTAAGGGTAATGCTACTCAACGCCAGAAGTCTAAACCTCAAAATGCAAGCACTCAAAGCTCTCCTCAGCATGGAAAATATCGATGTCTGTGCAGTAACAGAGACCTGGTTCAAGGCTCCCGAGAGCACCCTAGCACTACCAGCTTATACCTCATACCGTGCTTTTCTGCCCCAAAACTCGGACCGAACCACAAAAGGAGGGGGAGTATCCATATTCATCAAGGATACCCACACCTTCAGGTTAGTGGCACTGCATGAAGCATCGGAAAACATTCATGTGCAACTAACAGTGGGCAAAACTGCCTTTCAGTTTATAGCCTGCTACAGACCACCATTCCAGACTCTGGAACCTCACGTGGCCTTCCTGAGAACATTGGAGAATATGAAGGTCTCTCCAAATACCTTTATATTAGGTGACTTCAACTACCCAAGCATACACTGGGAGCACTACTCAAGCCCCAACAGCCTAGCCCAGAGGTTCCTAGAATGTATAAACTCAAATGCTATGGAACAACTGGTCACCACACCTACAAGAGGGGAAAACATACTGGACCTGATCATCACAATAATGGGGACTCTATGCTCTGCACCAGAGGTACACCCCTCATTGGTAAGATCAGACCACAAATTAATCTCGCTGGACATCCACATCCCGACCCCACTACCACCCCAGAAAACCACAGTAAAAAACTTCTCCAAGGTTAATTTCACACTTCTCAAAACCGAGGTGAAATCATTCAAAGCCCCCGGGCCAGTGAAAACTACAGCCCAAACAGCAGAATCCTATATAAATGCATTCTATGGACATCTTCAGGAATGGATGGATCATGCAATCCCAAATAAAACCAAGACCCAATCCTCCAAAGGCAGGCATCCTGTCTGGTGGACCACTGCCATAAATAAGCTATACAACAAAAGGAGGAAGCTACTGCAGGATAGAGCAAAATCCCTCAATAAGAAAGCATCACTGATCAGTACTAGCAAAAAACTGCAGTCCCTCATAAAATCTTCCAAGGCCAGCTTCGAGAGAAAAATTGCACAAGACACTAAAGATAACCACAAGGCCTTCTTTAGTTATGTTAGAAACCTGGGTGGCAACTCCCAGATATGTTCGGAGTTACTCTAAAATGACAAAAAATACACTGAACCCACAGACATTGCCAAGATCCTGGCGGACAGGTTCAGTGCAAACTTCTCCCCCCTTTCCCCCCCAAAAGAGCAAATATCTATCCCAGCAGAGAGTTGTTCCCCTATCATCTCAGATGCTCAGGTGGGAGCTGCCCTCTCCAAAGCAAAAAACACAGCATCAATGGGACCGGACGGTGTCCCAGGCTGCATCCTACAGGAGCTCCAAGAAGAGCTAAAACCTCATATTAGGCTACTGTTCAATCTCAGCCTTACTACAGGATATGTACCCAAGGAATGGCGTACAGCAACAGTGGTCCCACTCCACAAAGGTGGAGCCTCAACGGACCCTGGAAACTATCACCCCATAAGCCTGACTAGCCTGGTCTGCAAAGCTATGGAGAGGATCATCATGGAACTCATAAACAAAGACATTGGGGAACTACAGATGCTAGATTCTACACAATTCGGCTTTGTTAAAGGCGGATCCTGCCTCTTGAACCTGGTAGACTTCTTCAAAACAGTCACCAAGGCCATAGATGAAGGGAAGGTAGTCCACACAGCCTACCTGTTCCTCGCAAAAGCCTTTGACACCATACCCCACTCTGGCATCATAGATAAGCTATCCAGCCTAAATATTAACCCCTATGTCATAAGATGGGTTGCAAACTGGCTCAAGGACAGAACCCACATGGTCAGAATTGCAGGAGCCATGTCAGACTGTAAACCTGTTACAAGTGGCGTCCCACAGGGCTCAGTCCTGGGACCGCTCTTGTTCAGTATATATTTTTCAGAGGTACAGGCCAACACAGGAGGACTATGGCTGACCAAGTTCACAGACGACTGCAAACTGGGTGCCATAATGGACTCTCCAGCTGACACAGGCATCCTCCAAAAGCGTCTCAGAGAGACGGACAACTGCTGCCAAAGCCATGGCCTGAAACTAAATGCCAAAAGTGTATAGTCATCCCCTTTGGGAAAAACAAAGTGCCCACAAACTACCACATCGGCGGTAATCCATTAAGTACGGAGGAAGTAATTGGGGACCTGGGAACCCAAGTTGATAGTAATCTCTCCTTTGACAACCACGTTGCCAAAGTGGTTAGAAAGACCTTCTGTATAGCCCACCTTATCATGAAAGGGTTCACATCTAGATCAAGGGAGGTCATTGTGCCCCTTTACTCATCCCTCATCAGGCCCATAATTGAATACAATGCCCCATTTGGGATGTACCTTACCCGACACCTGCAGCAACTGGAAAGACCACAAAAGTACCTCACCAAGAGGATCAAGGGTCTCAAACAAATGACCTATGCTGCCAGGTTAAAGAAACTCCAGCTCTACTTAGTTGCATACCGCCTACTTAGAGGCGATCTATGCCTGACTTATAAAGCCATGTCCAACCCAGAATTAATGGACATGCTCCACCTCAAAAAATCCCAATCCACTAGAGCTACGCGCTCAAGGGACTTGAATCTCAACACAGAAATTAATAGGACATGCTGGAGAGACAGATTTGAGACCCAGAGGCTCCCAGCACTCTGGAATAGAATCCCAGTCTATATCAGGCAGAGCCCCTCGCTGACTCTCTTCAAGAGAAATCTTGACAAGTGGATGGGAGATCGTAGGTTCACCCTGGGGATCACTTCTGTGTCGCTACTAGACAGAGGCACAGTAAACTAACCTAAAAAGGGCACAGTAAAACCCATTTTTATAAGGGGTGGTGAAAGCCAAACACACTCTGGCTAGGCTGATAAATGCCCTAGGGCAGATACCCTAGTATCAACCTATAAACCTAATACAAATGGCAGTCTGACCAAGAACGAGGCTATCAGGAGTGGTCTACACAGTGTCACCAAATAAGTATGCTAGTACTCTCAGAACATAAATATATCTCAACACAGATCAGCCACAATGAAAGGTTTAAATATATTTAATAATAAAAGATAAAGAAAATACTCAGTATATAATCACAGTAACATCAGAGTTCAAAATCACAGGAAATATTTAAAACAACTTTAGAGGACACTCTCAAATAAATAGAGAAGACATCTAAACTATACTTCACTATATTCCTGACTGAATCTAAGAGAATTACTATACCCTAGTTAACTTACTTACAGAGCAACAAGGCAGATATGGTGAGTGGATCTTGATGTTGTCATGCCAAAGTCAAAAATACTAATGTTGGGATAGCTTGCAGAATGACAGAATTTCTTGTTATCGGACTGTATCTCAGGTGAACCCCCCCCCCCCCACTGATACAGCTGGTAGCATTTAGCATCTACCTGTGAAAATACATACACAAGGACTTTTCCTCAAATCTTGGTACTTGCTGGAAGTCATAAAACAATAAAACACTTGCAAGACAATGCAGAAATTTCCTTAGTTTTAGATGGTGTGTCTCCTTGCTGTCATAAAGTAATTTAATTTCCGCTATTTTTCTGAAGTTAACCTCTTGTGTTCCAGTTTCCACCGTTAAAATACATATATTCAAATAGTTAAAATAGTGTATGTACATTTTTTGTTCCATTCCAGCAGGGCATGCTGTGGATCCACTTTTAAACAGCACTTTGTAAAATACCTCTTCAGCCAACATATCTGTGCAAACCATCTTATATGACATACAGCTCCAATACATTTCTAACACAAGCATATGAATCATGTTGATATTCACAAATGACATATAATTATTTACAAAATTCCAGATAGCTGGGCTGGTACTATCTCCTTTCATGATACTATCAAAAGGCTTAGGCTCCATCCATTGGAAGTTACAGTGCAAACATCCTGAGCTCCACTGGAATGAATGAGTTAAACACCACAAATGCAGATATACTAAGCGGTAAGTTAACTATGCACCCTGAGCATCACACACCAAGCTTTTGTCTACCTGAATCCAAAACACAGAAAACAGGGATATTGCACAGTTGTCATCACTTGAACAGGGTATTGTGTGGTGGACATTACAGAAAGAAGTTACAAAGTGATGATATACATTGCAGTTTCTGAATTCACAACCTTTACAACAGCATTCGCTATAAAGTTGTAACCTTTTTATGCTCTCAACTCTCTACATTTCCAAGGCCAATATAAGTCACAGGTACAATAAACAGTTCTCCAACACAAATGCAGATAAAGTAAGCATAAGTTAGCTATGCACCCTGAGCATCAGACACAGATTTTGTATCCCTGAATCAGAAAGGTAGAACACAAAAGTATGACACAGTTATCAACACTTTCACAGGTTGTTGTTTGGAGGGGCAAGAAGCCTAGGCTGACACAAAAGGTTGGTCAGTGTGTGTGAGTAAGAAGGCAGTTATTTGGATCAACCAGCAAATGGACAGATACAGAAAAATAATATTTCTTATGTGTGTGTGTTTGTAGGGGTCCTGCAGCTGAAATTGGTGTGTAAGTGTGTGCATGAACATAGCCAAGCTGAGTGCTAGCAATACGTCTTGTTATATTGGGCAGGTGTGAGCCGTGCATGGTACAGGTGGCAGTTCATTTCTGTTGTCCCTGACCACGAGAACTGGATCTGCCAGGAGTTGCACTGGCATGTCCACTCCCACTGTCAGATGCAGTGCTGCTACCTGATTGATGTCTGCTGGATGAGCTCCCTTCCCGGGGATGCCCAGGACCATGATCCCATGGCCTGCCACATCTGGGTGTGGACAGCACACTCACTGTCAGAGCAATGGAAGTACTGTCACCGTGGGAGTGTGATTGGGGATGGCCACACTGGCTAACAGGAGATTATGTGGCTAACCCACACCCACAAGGATTATGTTTCCCTCGCAACAGACATTCCATCACAGACACTGTTCATTCCATGACAGACACCTCTCAGTCCACAGACATCCCTTGTTCCAATGTGTTATTCATCCAATCTAGTGAATCGGCAACTCTATGGAGGCAGTCATGCATGTCAGACTGTGCTATATCCACAACCCTGAGCATTTGTCTGGAACACCTATGGAAATGTGCCTGTGCCTCCATGATGGCCCAACACGTATGTTGAGTGGCATGGGAAGAGACACCTGCAACAGGTGGAGGAGGGACAGCATGCCCCCTCTGAGCACCCCTAAATGTGCCTGTGCCTCCATGATGGCCCTACATGTATGTTGAGTGGCATGGGAAGAGACACCTGCAACAGGTGGAGGAGGGACAGCATGCCCCCTCTGAGCACCCCTATAAAGCCTCCTGCATGGCACCTCATCCATACTTTGGCTATGGCCAGACTCCACAGGCACTGAAGCAGCAGTAGCCACACTTCCCTGATCAATGTCCTTGCCCTCCACTTGCCCAAGATCTGTGGGCTCAGTGGACTCGGTAGGCGTAGGCATACTGGCTGTGCCCAATGTAAATACAGGGGATGGCTGTATGCCAATCTCTGTCTCAGATTCAACCTCTGCACCCCTCAACCATGCCTCACTTTGGCCACTATGTTGCCAAAAAACATCAATTAATTATTTTTGGCATCTGTAAAGGGTTTTAGATGCAGATTCATATATCTGAATGCCATGATTACAGATGGCCTAATAGAAAACAGACGTATAATACACATATGTATCACATAACTACAAAATATTGTTTACATATACAACAAAAAAGGTAGCCAGTCAATATTACCCACTTGTAAAACATAATACAGTTTACAGATGTGAAATACTAACAACAGGCAGGATGCGAAACAAGGAGAGTAACAAGAGCAACATATCCTTGGTAATGCCACAACAGTAACTCACCTTAGCACCCATCCTCACAAAAGAACAGGCAAATTACCCTTTTGGCTAAGAAAATATCTCTGAAATGCTATACATGCTGTCCGAGGACCTGTCACTGAAACATTTCTACATATTTCTCACACAGCAGTCATTTGTATTTATTTTAATGTCTTGCCAGCCATGTCTACCTATGGCTGCACAAACATGGGCATAACATCAGTACACTTCTAAGAAATGCAAACAGATAACAGTGTTAAAGCCTGTGCTTCACATTATTGTTAAATACATACTAGCATATGTAGTATGTAGGTAACAAAATGGAACCATACCTTGTGAGAATGAGTACTCCTCTGTAGAGATATCATGAAGAACATGCTTGCTCTCAATGTTCCAAACATATAGAACTAACATCAACTTGCCTAGCTAAAAGGTTGCCTTTTTATATGGAGTACATTATTAATGGATTACAGCTGTGACTGATCAATGCTTGGGAGGGGGAAATCACAACAGCACTGCAGACTGCCTTACTTTCACTAGGTGTGTCAGCTTAGATCTAGAAAGTGTTACATTTAAGGCTGGAAATGTAAGTAATCAGCACACAAATCACAGGTTATTTCCCGTAACATCCAAGCTGGTGTTAATTTCTTGACAGCTGCATATTATATAATTTTCAATTTAAATTCTCACACATTTTAAGGACAATGATACAGAATGGGTTCCACAGTGCATGTCTCAGAGTACTGTGGCACAGTTTGCCATGTGTGACTGGCTCCACCATGTTGCCCATTCACAGCATCGGATGAATGAGACATAGAAACGAGGGGTGTCTGTGATGGACCGAGAAGTGTTTGTTATGGAATGGGAAGTGTCTGCAATGGAATGTTTGCTGGGAGGGGAACAGCATCCTCATGGGCATAGATCAACCACATCATCGGCTGTCAGCCAATGTAGCCATGTCCGATCACTCTCACATAGTGCCAGTAGTTCCAATGCTCAATTCCAATGCTCCCTCAGTGAGTGTGCTATCCACACAGAGATGTAGCAGGCCATCTGGGTTGTGGTCGTGGGTGCCCCTATGAAGAGAGCTAGTCCAGCAGACATCAGTAACATTCAGGTTGGCAGCACTGCATCTGACTTTTTTTCTTGGATGTCACCATGCCAGTGCAACTCCTGTCAGAGTCAGTTCTCCTGGTCAGGGATACCAGTGATGAACTGCCACCTATACCATGCACAGATCACACCTGTCTGACAGACAAAGATGCAGATCAAGCACAGAGCTTGGCTGTGGTCATGCAAACACTAACAACTATTTCACCTGGAGAACCCCTACAGATACATACACCACAGATACTCATTTAGTCTGACTGGTCGTTTGTTGTTTTATACATATGTCTGCCACCTTCTCTTTCTTACTCACACATACGCCCTGACCTTGTGTGTCAGCTTAGGCTTCTTGCCTCCTACCCCCAATAACAATATCTGCAAGTGATGATAACTGTGCCATATCCTTGTTTTCTATCTTTTGGACTCAAGGATACAAATGCCTTTTGTCTGATGCTCATGATGCATAGGTGACATATTGCTTAGTATTGTGTTGTTGAAGTGGTCATTGTACCATGAATGTATATTCTCCCTGAAAAGTTCAATAGTTTATAGCCTCAAAATGTTACAACCTTATACCAATTTCACCTGTGAAGGTTGTGAAGTAAGAAACTACAATGTGTATCATTAATTTTTAACTTCTCTCTTTAAGCATTTACCAGTACAAACAAATGGTGCACATTATAAATCATACTATTATATTCAGATATTAGGATTGTATGACAGCACTGTAGTGAAACCTGATCAGAACAGTAAAACAGTATAATGATTTATTTGGGATTACCTTCGCCAGACACATGCAGTAGCTGGATAAACCACAGGCCCTTCTCATCAACATAACACAGAGGCTACGAACTATGCCATGATGTATGTGGATAGATTAAAATCCATGTCACTGTAATCTGTGTGGTATAGGATGAGGTCACATCTGCCTGGCCTCCAGCCCACTGCCTGACCATGGCCTGTTGGGATTACTGCAGATCCAATACTATCATATACAGTAGCTGATGACATTTACTTATTTCTAGTTTGATGACTGTGGAAGTCCACTGGGCAAAGCAGAAAAGCTCCAAAAGCAGTTATCAGAATATAAAATAAGTGAAGTATGAAATATACAGTATACAAAAGCATAAATATACAATTTAAAATACAAATACAAAATCAGGGAGCCTATGTTTAAAAAACACAAATGTTAAAATATACGTAAAGTCAAAAATAATACAGATAATATAATTAAAAGCAAAAAGTCATAAAGTGTTAATACAAGTTCAGTGTTTGTTCTGACAATAATGTTAATGATCAGAGGTGGTAGTAGATAAGATTGAAGGGAGACTGGAAAGTGAAGACAGTGTAATTTAGGTGGGAAGGGAGCAGGAACAGTCCCAGTTTGAGATAAGGTAAGAATGGAGGAAAGATTTGAAATTAGAGTGGTTGTGAGTACAGTGGAGGAAGCAGGGGGGGATTCCATAGTTTAGCTAAGGAGTGCAATAAAAGTAACTGGCCAGGAGGGTGAAGGGGTTTATAGATTTTGAGGAGGTTTTGAATTTCAAATGTAAGAGTACGACTGGGGAGGTAATGGGTTAAGATAGATGAAACAGAGGGGTAGATGGAGGGTTGGAATATGAGTTGTATGAATTTCAGGTAATTTGCAAGTTCAAGCCAATTTAGGGAGTGGAGGAAACGGCAATGATGGGTGGAGTATTTGGACCCTGTAGAAAATTGACAGACTTTGTTATAGCAGGCTTACAGTTTTTTTTTTAGGTTAAGTTGGAGATGAGCAAGTAGAGGGGCACCATACATAAAAGAGGGCAGCAGGTAGGAGGCTACAGACCGTCTGGTAGAAGTGGTTACAAAGCAATTTTGTCTATACAGCAGACCTAGTTTTTGGCATTTTTTTATATTATTTTGGATGTGGATATTGAATTTTAAATGTTCATCAATGGTGACTCCAAGTAGTTTGGTGTGAGGCACAATACTGATTAGAGTGTTATTGTGGCTTTTTATTTTAAACGAGTTTTTGTCTATGGTGAAATTTCTCGAAAGAGAGAATATCATGATTTTTGTTTTGTTAGCATTGAGAGCAAGGTCGCTGTTTAGCATCCACATTTTTGGCATTGGAGAAGACTGTTTAGATTTTTTGAAGGAGTTTGGAGGGAGAGTTTGCTGTACAGATGATTGTGGAATCATCAGCATACTGTATCAGCAGAGTCTGTTGAGGCAAGAATAAGTGTTCCACATGCTGGTGTACAAGGGTCTCTGTAATGTCAAGCAACAGCTAACAGGCACACACAATTGACTACAGTAAGATTAGAACCCCCTACCTATCTCAGTACAGAGACTACAGAACACAGTACTTTACACAAGGGCCACAGTCCAATGTGAACTGTGTCAGACAACAATTTACAACTGATGACATCAGCAATGTCTGTTAAAGACAGAATAAGTGTCCCACATGCTGGTGTAAAACGCTCTGCGTAATGTGAGGCAACAGCTAACAGACACACACAGTTGACTGCAATGAGAATAGAACCCCTACCTATCTAGATGCACAGACTACAAAACACAGTACTTAACACAAGCACACAGCACAAGTCTAGGTTTTACAGGAGAGCAGATGAACTTATAGCAGATGACATCAGCAGACCATGTGGGAGACAAGTGGTTGGGAGGATTGCATGAAATGAATGTGTAGGCTTGTGTAATATCAAGATACCGGCAATCTATACCATTGGAGAAGTAACTGCAAGATACCACATTTACTCTGCTGACTAGACACACACACACACACACACACACACACACACACACACACACACACACACACACACACACACACACACACACACACACACACACACACACACACACTTGACTACAGTGAGAACTGAACCCTTACCTAAGTGCACAGACTACAGAACACAGTACTTAAACAAGTGCCATTATGCAAGTCTGACTTATACAAGAGTGCAGGTGCACTTATAGTAGATGATATCAGCAGGCCATGTGGTGCACAACACCTTGAGAAGCCTGCCTAGGCACATAGCTTCATAGCGTTATATGAGGCTAGTAGCCTAGTAGCACTAATAGCGCTAGGATGTTTAGAAGCCTAGCTGTGTAGCAACCCATGTACCCTTATTGAGCATAGCTGGATGTTTGAGTTTAGCAGAGACAGAGATTGTGAGCACCACCAACTGGCCCTGTCCACAATGGAGCACACAATATTATATATTACACTTTGTAGTGAGTGCAGTTGATATATGTGTGGTAAAAGTACTGAGACCCCAGTGTCGTAGTACTTGGTGGTGTCGAGGGGGGCCAACACATGAATGTATTGTAAATATATGATGTATAGTTAGATCGGGCCCTAGGTTGTAATTTTTCCACATGTAGTCGTATATCAGATAAAGAAAATGGAGAATAAACACCAATAATGAAGCATGATATATACAGTCCCACAGTACAGCAAGCAGCTGGTTTGGGTGATGATGAACAAAATGTACACTCATGTGACATACACCTGTTTGAGCAGAGGTAAGCCACATTGCAAAATCTGATAGCTCCATCTGTACTCCAGGCCTGGTTTTTGCAATGCCCAAGAGCATTAATTGAATATATCTGGTTTATATTTGTGACTGTCTGCTTCCTTGGCGGCCTGGTTTGTCCTGTTTCTGCAATGTGGTGCTTCTAGCAAACCAAATGGGCACAGCCAAATATGTAATGTATTGTTGTCTGGTAAAAGTAATATGGAAAAATAATTGAAAAAAAAGGAGAAATATGTGAAATGAGTTAAACCAATGTATGATATACACAGTAGAACATGATAGTACACATGAGATATTTCTACAAAGCTCAGGATTTGAACACTCACACCAATTCATCTTCAGAAAACAGGATGGATGCTTTATTCCTGTTTGCCACAGAAACAGCTTTGCAGCAAAGGACTGAAATAATTCTTCACACAACCAACTGCAACAGAATATACACTGCTATCAAACCACCGGCTGTTATTTATACATTTAATTATCATTATTATATTTGGACATGGTGCATTTACTGAGCATACAACCTGATTATGCTTGCAAATATACAGCTGTGTCTTGCATTTCTGTTTTTTGGTAATTCATCACTTATCTGACCAGTGGTATGAGACATGCAGTGTGTAAGCTGTTTAATATATTTGGCCTTAAATTGTGTGAGGATATTAACCAGGGTAATAATATGACATGCAGTTGCCAACAACTGAAGGTCAGGTTGGATGGACACACAACCATATACTGTTCTTCTGGGGGTAGCATAGGTGAGTTATGGTATGGCAAAAAGAAGGGTACACTTCTCTTTTTTGGGGAGGGACAAAGCTCAGTTACTCATGTCACAAACAAACATAGCCTGTTGTTTTGGTGTGTGCAAAGGTGAATTACTGCCATGGCACAAACAAAGATATAATGCTCCTGTTACCCTCCTTGTTCTGCATCTTGCCTGTTGTTTGATCTTGGGAAGGTTGTAAAGTCATACATTGCAAGGTGTATCATTACTTTCTAACTTCTCTCTTTAATGATTTACCAGTACAAAGGTATGGTGCTGCACTGAGCATCAGTATTTTTGAGAGGTGTGACTGTGTGAATCTTTGATGCCTGAGGCCTAGTACTTACTAATGGGCACATATAAGTAAAATAAGCCTTTGTTGTCACATGTTAAGGGACTTTTTGTACAAATCCTCTATTATATACTTGATTACTGTACCAAGTTAAGAAATACAAGGATATGCCATAATATTATTAAATAATATACTCTAGGTTCAGGACTAATCTTGCAAAAGCAGCAGTTGACACAGTTTTAGTTCAGGGCTGACTCTGATGCAAGCAGTACACAGCCAATACATGGGGAGGTAAAGGTTGTTTGAGTTACCTGGTATCAATTTTACTATATGTGTATGCGAGTAGCAGAAAGTTATTATGGACCTAGGTGGTCAGTATGTGTGCTATGCATCTTAACAAAAGCAAGGGCATACTGAGCATGCCTACAGCTGCCTCCAATCACAGCAGCTGGTAGTTCCCCCTCTGAGTCCTCCTCCTACTGTGGCTGTGGTGACCTAGGCATTGGTGGGGGAATGTGTGGCCCTTCCTGTTGCTGATCCTGCTGCAGCTGTTTCCACACAATCAGATCATGTGGCACAGCACATACTGTGAAGATTTGTGTACAGGTGTGTGGATTATACTGCAGGGCTCCAGCAGATGTATCTAGGGACCAGCACAGTGACTTCAACAGTCCAGACACATGCTTTGTGGTGTTTCTAGTTTGAGCATGTGCCTCATTATGGCATTCTTCCATGGCTGTGTGTGCACTTCTGATAGGTGTCATCAGCCACGGTTGCAGTGCATAGCAGCATTCCCCAGTAAAAGGCCCTGTGGGATAGCCCCCCCCCCCGCATCAAACATCTGGTACAGCTTTGATATGTGCCAGATATGGGAGTCATGATAACTGCCAGGGTTGCCAGCAAACACATTCAAGATAATTCCCTGGGCATTACACATGACTTGGCAGTTGATGGAGTTGTATCCCTTGTGGTTAACGTAGATTCTAACCTGTTCATCAGGTGGTACCTTAATGTGTATATTAGTGCAATCTAGTGCAAGCAGTACTTCATAGTAGTGCATTACATAGTAGAACTGTTGCATATTGCTTGCCCTCTCCTCAGAACTTTGGGGAAAACACATGTGCTCACTGGCATGTATGAGCATAGCATCCAGGAATTACTGGAGGATCCTGGATACTGATTTCTGTGACACACCCATGATTTCCCCAGTTGGTCTTTGAAAGATACCTGTAGCTAAGATTATAAGGGTTACAAATAACTTAGTTTCCACTGGATGGGTTTCCCTTTGTTGGCTCTAGCTCTGAGTTGAGTGTGGCAGAGCTCAGAGATTTCTTGTAATGGTCCCTGTCCACCCTGTAGCTCTCTACAATCTCCAGATCATGTAGCATCTGAAAAGTTACCCTGCGCCTGTACACTCTTCTCCTTCTTGGCCTAGGCCTATTGTCATCAGAACTTGCAGAACTGGCTTCATCCTCTAGCACATATATATGGAGCAAAGCTGCAGCCCTTAGCATTGCGTCCCCTTAAAATGTCCTTTTCTCTTCTCCAATGGTATTGAAGTATTCAGGAAAAAACAGAATAGAGGCTACATGGATGCTTTATACATTGTTGAATAACTCCACTGTGCTGAAAATCTGAAATTAGCACCTATGAAACATGCCTGCTGCTTAACTGAGTATGTTAATTCCATTGCTGCTCATTAGTGTACAATGCACACCTCCACGCCACTGCGAGTACCTACACATAAATAAGGTAAACACAGGCAATATTGTTATTACTTTCGTCCATTCCCATGACATCACATAAACATGCAGCACAAAAAATTATATAAAGTTTGCACACCCTTTATTAGAACCCGGAACCATCTGTACTCCTGCCCTACACATACACGTGCTGCCAGAGGAATAGTTACATGTCAAGCACAGAGAAACCTGCCGTTCATTGCTCCATTTCACTTGATTGTGCTAAGCACGGTATTGTGCAAACAATGACAAAAATAATTAAAAAGTAACAAAGAGGACAGAGATGACAGATTTTAACAAAAAATAAAGAGGATGGAACAGAACGTGTGAACTGTGCACTGCTTACATGCACTTTCACCCTTCACAGACCTACATGTATACCTCTGTAAGTGTAACCTGACACACACCCCTGATGTCACCATTCACTATTGCCATCGACTGAAAAACACTGTGGCAGTGCCTGCATGGAGTGGACATCCCTACATGTTTACAATTTTTTGTGATTCAGCAAGTCTAATGAATTTTGACCTCATTTGCATCTTCATCATGCTGATAGTCCTGAATCTACATGGTTGGTAACTGTGTAGGCAGGGAAACTGAAGGGGAGCGCAATGTTGTAAACACAAGGGAGGGTATTACTTTGCTATATATCTGCACAGAGGAATACAGTTTTTGATAAAATTTGAATATATTCTGTCAGCTACATGCTGCATACACTTACATGAGAGTATGAATAGTCTGTTTCATGGGGTGCACACTTTTAGCAGTCTACATCAGTTACAAGTATATTATTTATTTGGGGGTGGGAGAGTGAAGCTGCATTTATGTCATGGCACTTAAAAAGGATTGTTGCTATTGTTATTCTACATTTGTAGCATCCACCCTGTCTAATAATGTAATACTGTATCTGCTGTCACATGTTAAGTTCAGTTCTGTACGTATCTGTTCCAAAGAAGGGGTAGTCTCTGGGATACATGCATGTCTCGTCAGCAGGTCCTATTTATATCAAAGGCAGGGTTTAGGTCTTTAGAATGGGTAATTCTGGTGCTGCTTGTTTGCAGATATGCAGGAAGTACATCAGGGTGGGGTCTGACATTGCCTTGTATGACAGGCATAGATCTCCCCTCAACAGCTTGTAGGAGTCAGAATATGAGATAGGACCTTGAGGTGGTCTGCACAGGACATGTTATTTACACCCTGAGCTCTTTTAGTGCTGAATATCTTTCCAATTGTTGGATGTGTCTGGCTAGGCACATACCAAAGGGTATATTGTACTTAATGATAGGGCTAATGAATGCCAAATACAATAGAACAATGACTTCCTTGGACCTAGATGCCATACCTTTGTTTACATGTTGCTCAACATAGAATGATTTTTCCACTACTGTAGACATGTGATGGTCAAAGGCTAGATTACTGTCTATGTGCGTCCCCAAGACCCTGGCTAGTGGGTGTGTTGTAAATATGATAGTTACCAGGGGTGGATAACTTCCTGAAGGATACTATTATGCATTCCTTGACATTTAGTTTTAGTCCATGGCTCTGACATCAGTTATGTGTCAGCACTTCCTGGAGAACATTTGTCTCAGTGCGGAATTCCATGACTCTACCTAATTTGCAATCATCTGCAAATTTAGTCAGCCAGAGGTCATTGACATTGGCCTTAATTTCAGAGATGTAAATGCCAAAAAGGAACAGTCCTAACACTGATCCCTGAGGGACTCCACTTGGGACTGGACTCTTTGTAGAGGTGGACTCCCCAATTCTAACTTCCTGTGCCCAGCTTGTGAACCAACTGGTTATCCAATGGGTGACATAATGGTTTATATCTAACCCTCTTGAGTTTGTCAACAATGCCTGAGTCAGGATTGTGTCAAGTGCCAGGTCAAGATAGGCAGTGCAAGTTTTTGCCCTCCACCATTGCTTTGGTGACCTTCTCAAAGAAGTCCACCAGGTTGAGGAGGTATGACCTACCCTTGATGAAACCAAATTGGGTTGGGTCCAGTGACTGGAGGTTTCCTATGTCATTACTGATCACTTCCATGATAATTCTTTCCATGGCTTTGCATATAAGACTAGTGAGACTTATGGGTCTGTATTTTTCAGGATCTGTAGATGGTCCGCCTTTGTGTAAAGGGATTATTATTGTTGTTTTCCATTTGTGAGGCACAACAGCTGTTTGGAGGCTATAGTTAAATAGCAATTCTAGAGGGACTGATATGTTATGTTTTATTCTATATAGAAGGGATGCTGGGATATTGTCTTGGCCCATTGACGCAGTGTTTTTGGCCTTAGAGAGACCATTAAAGACCTGTTATCTAGTGATAATAAGGGAAGTTATATTTGATGGTATTTGCTGAGGAAGGTTGAGAGGAGATAGGGGTAAAGTTGGAGCCGAATTTGTCTGCCAATAAGTTTGATATATCTTCAGATTCAGTATAGGTTGCTCCATTAATAATGAGCTCTGCACACAATTGTGTATTACCTTTGAGGTTGCAGACATAGCTAAAGAATGCCATGTGGATGTTCTTGGCCTGGGAGGCCAAATTTACCTCAGATGTGGCTTTTGGTAGACATTATTTGTCTTCTGAGTTGTTTGTTTAGTTTGATGAGAGTACTTTTATCCTGCTTGGTGCCACACCTCCTCATTTTTGCCATGATTTTCTTCCTTCTTTTATACAGTCTACTGATGCTATGATTTCACAAGGGTAGCTTGTTTTTTAAGTTAGTTCTGTACTTCTTCCTGATGGGTACAGCTACTGACATGCTTATGTAAAGATTCGGTGAACAGTTCTGTGTAGGCAGCAGTGTTCTCAGGGTTTATAGGGGCTTGAAATTTTTCCAGGTTATCATTTAATAGTAGGAGGTTAGCCTTGGAGTAGTTCCTTAATCATTTTGTGGTCTGACCTTACCAGGGAAGACATTACACTAGGGGTGTGTGCAGTACTCTCCCATATTAGTTAGGACTAGATCCACTATGTTTGCACACCTGCTCAGTGCATTGAAAATTTGGTTCATGGAGCTTGTATTTGCAAAATCCAGGAATCGTTGTGTCTATGCGTTTGGTGTCATATATGATTCCCAGTTAATAGTGGGGTAATTAAAGTCACCCATGAATATGGTATTTGGTTGAATGCTAAGTATTTCCAATAAGTTTAAATACATGTTATGGATTTCCTGGCTCATAGAGGGGGATCTATAACTTGCATGGAAGTGGTATGGGATTTTTCCCATGGTGATGTGAACATGGAGAAGCTCAAGAGCATTGTCCCCTTTGACCAGCCTTGAGGTATATTTATTTTTTATGTAAATGAATATACCTCAACCTTTAGTCCTTGTCTGTGTAGTAGCTAGTCTAAATATCTGAAAGGTATTATAGCCTTGCACTGCCAGTGTGCTCTCAGTGGATTTAAACCACGCCTCAGTGATCGCACAGATGTCAGCATTCTCTAGGGTGAGGAGAGCTACTAGGGAGTGGAGTTTTTTGTTTAGACACCTAGCATTGAGCAGTAACACTTTTAGATTTTCTTGGTTTTGATTTGCTCTGTTGGAAGTACTTTCAGTTTGGCATTGCTTAAAAAAAGCACCATATGGGAAGACAATGTTTTAGCTAATATTCAAAAGCCTATGGGGAGAGGTGCAGACCATCCCTGGTAAAGTAGTGTGGTCTGTTGACCATCTCCTTTCATGCTGACAAACATTGCACCCCCTTAGAATGACACCAGAAACTAAGACAATTATTAAACTCAGTCATCTTCTGTTTGAATTGTGGCATCATCTTTGGAGAAGGTAAAATGCTGCTCAGTGCTAGGCTCATACCAGCCTGGGACACATATTCAGAGAGCTCCATGGTTTCTTTATTCATACAGTCAAGGGAGGTATGTCTCAGGTCATTTATGTACACATGGATCATGACTGAGTCATACTAGTATTTGTGGTACAATGACCAGAGTGCATGTGTAATGTGGCAGATCCTGGACCCTACTAAACCAAAACAGTGCACCAAGGCAAAGGTGAAGATACAAAATGAAGTAAAAACCAAAACCTCTTTGTGACGAATAGCGACTAATAAACTGCAACTGCGCTACAAACTTTATTTGTGGTCCTTGTGTGCTGTTTGGCAGAGACTTTTTTTGGTTTTGAGATCCTGTACCCTGAAAAGCAACTGACCATGAGAGGGACATCAGTGTGTCTTACAATTGGTGGCTTGCCTTATGGACTTTGAAGAAGAGGCTCCATGATATGTGGCTGTATGTGCTGATGTGGGTGTTGTTTTGAAAGAGTACATTGGGGTCTGCTGAGGGTATTTGTTATGTGTACTTTGTCTAAGAGGTCCTTGGGATTTACGAAGATTGCATTTAAGTGCCTCATCATCTGTAGGTCTGTGTGTGATGGATGCAGCTTGTGTACAGACAACCTGATTGACATTAGGAGTGACTTTATGTGCAAGCTTTGAATCTGGTTACTGTATAAATACATCTCTCACCTACCGTATCAGTTTTTTTGAGAATTAACTGATTGTCAGCAAGCATACGGCAATTTCTACATTGCCTCAGGATGCCCATGTCCACCAAGCTGATAATGGAGATAGTGGGAAAGTTCATTTCCATGGCAACAGGCCCTTTTCTCCATTGGGTGTCTTGTCTTTTTTAATATTAAAATGCATTTTCTGCTCTCATTATCATCCTTTCATAATGTAAGAGTTATTCAAGTTATCAGTGTAAATCACTTGAAGTTGATAAATGTTTTTTTACACCGTTGTCTTCAGTCTTCAGTTTCTGATCACAGTCTCCACATACAAACTTTTTATTCTGAAGATTAGTGTGTATGCTTCAAATTAACAGTTTCACCTTGAAACTTTTAGCTCTGCAACTGTCAAAGATAACAAATGGAACACCTGATAGCAACCCCTGGAACTGGCTTTACTGGTATTTATTGAGCACTCCAATCCAATCAATGTTGCATATGGCAGTTGTGAAAACCATATCAAATAACTGACCTGTAACTAGCATATCCTACAAAACTAAGTTACTGTAAAAGTAACTTTTCATCTAAATCAAAAGTCTCTTTATCTTACTACAAAATAGTGTTTGAAAACCACATAGTATTATGGTTGCCCTGGCCTATTTGACTGGCAAGGAAAAATTCAGCATCCTACAGATGCAGTCTTCAAAAGCCTGATCAATGTTTTTGATCTGATTTCCACTAAGTCCTTAAAGGAAAAGCTGTGCTAAGCTATTTGATGGATTTTGATTCTGCCTCACTTTTAAGATTAGTATTTTTTTCACTAGGAGGTCAGCAGTCATTATAACTTAACCCCCAAATACCCACATAATGGCAAAAGCAGATTAGTCAAGTGCCGTCTTATTCTACAATTGTAAGTTTCTGTAATGCCTACAGTGGGGAAAAACAGTCTTATTGTGTATCATCGTATCAGCACTTCACTGCCCTCACTCTCTCTCTGCTCAGTGTGAAACAGTGATGTGCTTGACATGGTAGGCAAAGCTATGCTGAACAGATCAGTTATACAGACTGATCCAGAAAAAAAAGTTATTTCATGCTCATCAAATTCTACTTAGCATTCAGAGAGCTAATCTTTGGCACTACAGACTCCCACATGGGGTATTCAAAATAGTGCACGTGACTCAGCCATATCTTGTCTTGTTACAAATCAAAATTATATTTACAAAGACACAATCCAAGAGAGATTTGCTTTTCCACAAAAAAGAATTACATTTTGTTACAGAAAAAATCAAATCTTTGAAACATCATACTTGACCTTATTTTTTTTGAACTACGGAGGTTATTTCTAAATCTTCACAAATATATCATTATTTTTAGTTTTTTTATGTAATTTTCAATCATTCCTAAATACTTTTATCAACCTGTAACATTAACTTTTTAATTGCTGTTTAGAAACCTGTATAAATGATTCTCAAGAAGCTTAGGAAAAATGTAATCCTGGAGTGCATATGTGTTAGCTATGCAGGTGTCAAAGTATTTATTAATAAGAAAAGCAAAATTTTCCTGGCATAAATATGACTTTAAGTTTAGTTCCTTGAAAACAGAGGATGAAATAATTGCATGGAAAATAATATAATATTTTTATTTATTTATTTTTTATTTAACATTTGTTTACTGGGAAAGTCTGACTTGGAACAAAGCCAATTTTGAGCGGAGGCCCAGGGAGAAATGCTCTAGATGTATGTCTTTGTAATATGGAAGGAAACCAGAGCACCTGGAGAAAACTCACACGAACGCAGGGAAGACATGCATACTCCACACAGAAGGCACTCCAGCTGAGAATTGAACTGGAGAACCTCTTGCTGTGAGGCAACAACACTACCGCTGCACCACTGCGCCGTCCCGTAATATAATAACTTAGTCATCAAACTCCTATTCTTGAAGGTGAGTGATTCAGATAGCTCATGTCAGTGAAGTGGAACTGCCTGTGTCTGAAAACTTATTCTATATTGTAAACAAAAAATGAAATTGTTTAGTTGGATTGGCTGTTACCCGTATACCAGACAGGACTGACTTATTCATTCATCCATTCTTCAATTACCAGTTTAAAGCCAAGACAGTCAGGGTCATATGGAAGACTGAGCATATTCTGGCACTCATTCAGCACAAGGCATAGGAACTATCCTGGTGCCAACCTATCATAGGACTACACACACACGCACACAGTGCTCACACCTGCACACAATTTGGAGGGATGCCAATTCACCTATAATGCATCCTTTGACTATGGACGGAAGTTGGCACATTCAGCAAACACCCCCTCCCCCAAACAAGGCAAGACCTTCTCTTCACTTGCTTGATTCCAAATTCCACAGTCATCCCACTTCATACTTGTCAGCTGTCCCTGATCTTCGTGGATATTCCTGATTTGGCTCATAATTTTGTTCTAACCCTTCTAACATCAGAGCTACTTTGAGGAAAAAAGTGGAGGAATTATAATCAACAAATAATGACATTCAGCTTCTTTTACTTTAGAAAATACATGTTAATTCATGTATTACTATTTTGGCAATTTTAAAATTAGTAGTACTAATATTTTAAAATGTGCCCATAATCTGTGTCCTCTGCACCTATTTATGGTGGGAAGATGCTGAAAAAGAACCACAGGTGGCAAAACATATCCAAGGAACAAGATATAATCCACTGAGGCAAGTTATAATCCACTTAGACAAGTTTTAATTCCTAAAAACAAGTTGTGCAAGCGCCTTTGTCTTGCTTCTATGAGCAAGACTTCATCAGACAAACAGAACTAATGTGAAATGCAGCTATTTAAAGTGTAGCTGTTTAAAATGTCACATGATAAACATCCATTAGCTTCTAAGAGCAAAAGTACAGATATTTTAAAAAATTTCAGTATAAATACAAATACTAAATAAATAAGCAAGCATGAATAAAACTGACCAAGAATAAACATGCACACTGAGAATGGCCTGATTTTAAGAAAATTATATAAAAAACTTTGTTTAAAAACTGTACTAAATAATTAATGTGCAAAATGAGCAATTCATTTAAAAGAGCAATTCATTTAAAAGAACTAACCACTAGTAAATTCATATATCCCCTATTACCCAGCCTGTCAGTTAACTAATATAATACAAAAAATACAGAGAATGTAAGTATTTCTACTAAGGTTCAGTGATGTAAACAAACAACAAATGTACAGAAGAAATGTTCAATTACCTCTGCAGACTCTTCAGTTTTAAAACACAAGACAAAGAGCATAAATCATTTAGCCCTGGTACATTATAGGCATTCAATTTTATTTGCCATAATAATTTGCACAGTTCTAGCTTAAGGGTGAGGGGTTCCCCCCCTAAGATCTTGTTCAATCTGATCAATTACCCTAAACATGAAACCATGCTGAGGGTGCTCGTGCACAAGCTTAACCAGTGCATTCTCCAATTTTAACTTCCTAATGCTGTAAATATGTTCATAGACCCTGTCCTTGAATCTACGCTCAGTCTTACCGATGTAGAAACAAGGGCAGAGGTGACCGGTTGCTAACTAGGCCACTCCCTTTGTGGCACAATTAAATCTTTTATTTATGTAGTATTTTCTCCCTCTAATAGAGAAGGTATTACCCACCTCCATAAACCTACACTGGAGCAACTCTTGCATTTATACATGCCTGGGGCTCTGGCAACTGGAATCCTACCCCTCCAACAAACTTTTAAGGTTATGCCCTCTTCTATAGACAATTCTGGGTCTGGGTTCGAGGATAGAAGTTAAATTTGTATCAGAACTAAGTAAAGTCCAATTTTTATATAACATTTGTCATACATAAATAAAAGATTTAAATTGAATCTCAGTGGATTATAACTTGCCTCAGTGGATTATATTTTGTTCCTTGGATTTGTCTTGCCACCTGTGGATGTTTTTCAGCATTTGTTGCAGTTATTGTTTACAAGTTTGTATGGTGAGAAGATGTTAAGAAGTATTCTCCACTCGTGGAGTTCAGTTATCTGATTTATACTCACTGGTAAGTAATAAATACTTCCCCATAAAAGGGGATGAGGATGATTTTCTAGAACATCTCATTCTTAAAAAAAATCAGAATGTAAAGATCCTTGAGAATGGACAAGCAATCCTTGAAGGAACAGGAAGTGGTTACACAGAGAATAGTACAGAGAAAAGAAGCACAAATATAGGATCAATGCAAAAATAACAGAGGTTTTCTAACAATTTTCAGTACATAGACCAGGATTCCAACAGAAGGTGATATCCCAGATATTGTCTGTGATCTGGACCAAGGGTGAAGAGAACCCAGTATAACAGTAATTTTCACTGGAATTACAGGTGTACAATGAATGGAATCAATTAGCAGTGGAACTGAAATCTAAGGATGGAATTCCACAATTTAAGGTAATGAAGACTTTTACTAAAGAAGAAATTGAGTTGCTAAAAAAAAATTGTCTTTTTTATTCACAGCTGAAAGGCTAATTTAGTGAGAACATTACATTCTTTACAATTGTTCACTAGACAATTAAATTTGGATTTGAAAACAAAACTGCTTCTATTATTAGTGGTGAGATAGGTAATATTAGGAATCCAAGTGTGTATTATCCAGCTGTATGCACTAACTACAGACAAACAACATCAGATTGATTAGAGACTTGGGTGCTGGATGGTACAGTCTGTGAAGGATTGACATGCCCATCCTTGGGAAAGAGGGAGTGCCTAAGCATAGGGCTGCATGTTTAATGACTAGAATCCCCTGGTACAAAATAGGGTAACTGCCTCATGGCGCCTTCTTTAGGGACAGGGTATCCTATTTCCATCAGCCTTGGGTGAAGTGAGGGGTGATGCACATTACTTATCCTACTCACTGTTGTCTCTGTTTTTATAGGGTGGTAGGTCTAAAAGAAAGAAAGAATGAAAAAAAACAGCCTTGATTCAGCTGACCCTCATCCTGGTGATGGGAA
This sequence comes from Protopterus annectens, assembly GCF_019279795.1. Classification (NCBI taxonomy): domain Eukaryota; kingdom Metazoa; phylum Chordata; order Ceratodontiformes; family Protopteridae; genus Protopterus; species Protopterus annectens. The sequence goes on along the minus strand of NC_056726.1, from coordinate 1,840,841,529 downwards.
ATGGACTGATTGGCCAAGAGGGTGATGATGACTGGCAGGAGTGGGAGGTGGCATAAATGTGCAATACCTGAGGTTTCCTACCAGGAGAATACAGGGCCTCAGACATCTACCCTACACAGATAGGCTAAAGGCCCTGTCCCTCTACTCATTCTCCTACAGACCCCTCAGAGGTGACCTCTGTCTGACATACAAAGAAATCTCAGACCCCACCTTGATGGGACTGCTGCATATCTGCAAGTCAAGCTCCACTCGAGTAACCCACAAGCACGACCTCAACCTGGGCTGTGACATCAACAGGACTTGGTGGGACAGATTTGTGTCTCAGAGACTCCCCCTTTTGTGGAATAGACTCCCTCTCCATGTCAAGCAGAGTACCTCATTAATCCTTTTAAAGAGCAACCTGGATATCCGGATGGGGAACAGAAAATTCACCCCTGGGATTCCACCTGTGTCCCTGCTCGACAGTGGCATCAGGTGCTGACTTGTTGGAACATGTGCTAAATTTTTGGCTAAGCTTGTAAGGGCCTCAGAGCTACCAGCTTAATAACTTCCTAAGATCCTATGATCCTAAAAAAAGAAAGAAAGAACATCCATTGTATGCATGGATCATTGTTCAGTGAGTGAACACAATTCTATTCTCCCCATGGATAAAACTGATAAAGGCTGAATTTCTTGGCTTGATTTGTAAAACAAAATGCACCTCTATTCTTGCTGTGCTACAGAAGCAAGCAAAGTGGTACATGAGGTTGTGGTACTTTGTGTTACAGACCCAGCAAACTGGTACATGAGGGTGTGACGCTGCATAATATGGATGGGTATGCCAGAAGTTTCTAAAAGTGGTCAATGTGATCATGTTGGCACACTGGGGGGGGGGGGGAGTGTATAGGTATCCACCTGCTCATGCATCATCCAAGTCTTGGCGCATGCAAGACATATAGTCACTGCTGTATTCTGTAAGATAATAAGAGGTATATGTAAGCCTCAAGTGGGATACAATAGCAGCCAGCAAATGTGTCCAGACTGTATATGCATTACAGTTGCTAAATGGTTATAACACAAAATATCTACAGTGTGTGCCATCCTAGTAACAGACACCACTACAGTCTGGATACCTGGGTACTGAGCTGTTACATATTAGTTCCTTTGTCTATGCCTTAATCCCCCTTCCCCCAGCACTTATGATTGTGTAGTATAATATCCATGTCATGGACTGTCTGGTCGTGTATGAGAGATTATCCAATTCACGTTTGTAAATATACTCTGATTATCATCATAAGCAGAAAACATGTCCATTATTTGGAATTTACATCTATGAAGGCAATGTATAAAAGTTACAATAAGTGTAACTATATGTCCACATACTGGCCACAGTGGAGGGTGCCGGTGTAAATGTGAAGTAGGTAATTTGGCTCCATACACCTACAGATGTACACCTACAGATGTGCTGATTATTTCTGTCATTGTGCAATTTGCATCTCTTCAGTTTCTGCTCAAAAGACACTTAAGTTATTTAACAACTTTCAAGAATCCCCTCGCTCTTGAAATGTGCTTCTCTAATCTTGACTGTTTATTTCTGTTTAGCAATTTCCACACCATCTGGGACAGTGATCACGAGATATGTTCTGTACAAAGTTGGGCTGCCTCCAACTTCTTGTGCATTATACATGTGGGAGGTGTGCCTCATTGAACACCACTGGCAGCAGAAATTTCACATTGGAGGACCTACTCAACTTTTTCGCTAATTCTTTGTAATTAGGCCCCAGGTCAAAAGCTGATGCTCAAAATAATCCAGTTTGTGTTTTCAATGAGTTTTCTTTCTTGAAAAGGAAGCACATTATGATGTTTATATCCCCAAGGGATGATGATAAATTAACTTAAAACTACGTAGCCACCATCAAAATTATCTTACCTAGAGGCTTGAAGACATTTAACAATATGCAGACTGCAGATCATGATAATGATGGAATAGCAAGAGCTATTTAATTATGGTAAGATTTCCATCATACCTCTAAGGAAGAAGCTTACATAAAATAGCATCTTCACCAACAATCAAATAACAAGGACTATTTTTTTAATTATTTAAAAGGAAATCATGGAATGACTTGATGCTTCAGAATCAGTACTACTAAATGTATAACTCTTTACAAAAATTGATATGGAGCAAGTAATCTTCTTTCTTCGTCAAATTTTCTACTAGGAGACTTCATTTAATTTGATTCCTGTAACACCACACAGCTATTTTCACATCCCATATATTTATTACTATTTTTGAAGGAAATTAATGACTAACTTCTGACTGTAAGGGGAAACTCATTTCATAATATTGGAAGACACTGATAATGTAACTGTCAATCTTTTTGGCTAGCGGTATTAATATTGGAATTAAGATCTGGTACATCAAAGGTATGTTACAAACATAATCTTTAAAATAAACCCAGAAAATACACTGGGGATATTCAGGAAAAAATAAATAAAGTGACCACGTAAACAACAAGACAGAAATTGAAGGACACAACCTGATGGGGATTAGGTATGCAGAAGTGCTACTGATGTAGTATAGTTCTACTGGGGACATGCTTCATAATGATGGCATGCATGTGCAAATATGGCAGTAACTTCACAAGAGGGTAAACCATGCTATGAGAGGTCACATGACCCATGGCCATTGGAATGCTGGTGGCATGCTCAATAAGATGCGTATCCACATGCAAATTGAAGAGCACTATGTGAGTTTCTTTGGCACTAATGAGTGACCATACATGGGCCATGTAGCAAAGTGCTAGTTTTATAAATGGGAAGGAAAGTTGAGTTATAATAGTCAGAATGTGGGAAGAGCAAGTAGAAGAAGATGTAGAGGGACAATGAGAAGCCAAAAGTGACAATGGATGGGGAAACAAGGGTCTTTTTTCCTGTGGGGCATATGCTCTTTTTTAGAGAAGATAGATGGTAGGAAACTACACAAATCTATAACACTGACAAAGACAAGCAGGATAGGTGGTCAAACAAAAGAATGGGAGGCACAGTGAAGAGATACAGATAGACAGAGAGATAGAATGGCAGAGGACTGGACAGCAAACAGAAGAGGGTGAGTGCAAGAGGCACACAGGGAAGGAACGCACCATTTTGAGGGATAGGGTAGGGTGACAACTGCCTGCCAATCCATCCCAGCAAGGAACTTCCCGAGAAATCAGTCATCTCTGTGGATGACATCACAGCTGGGCTCAACCACTGCTGGCCTGATGGTCAGGGCCGGGTAGCTACATGACTCTGCCAGACAAGATATCAAGCTACCAGTCCACCTCAGACTCGACCAGCTACTGTATCTCTTGCCAGGTACCTAGAAGGGACCATCTGTGTCACTGCCTCATAAAGAGCCTATGCGATTCACTTGTAAAGCAGAACCAGATACTACCAGTGAGCCATATAATAATAACAATAATAATAATAATCCCATTTGCTAACAAGGTAGGCTCACTGGACACACATTCCCTTTTCTGGGGTGACCTGCAACCAATATCTGGTTAAGTGACTTGATCAAGGTCACACAGAAGGCAAATGAGGGCTAAAGGAATCAAACCCTGTATGACAGGAACTCCATTTCCCAACCTTAACCTCTGTTACGACAAGATAACCACAGTGGATATGAGTAGCTGTGCCCTTGTCCCTGCTGTTTAAGACACTGGATCAAGAAATGGATGGTAACCAGTCTGTGTGCAACTGACAATGAAATGAGGAAGAAATAATCAACCTGAGCAAATTAAATTTCAGTCCTCTGGAAAATGTGTATATGTGGAGTTGTCATACACACTGTGGCAAATGCAGGGGTGTGTGACATAGGTTTTCACCATTTCATAACAACACATAGAAAACTATCACTATGAATATGGTATGGAAAAGTAATTTATGCTGTTTAGAATCAAAATGAAACATATGTTAAGTGTAGTGGTATGCAGTTGATACACCCATTCTGTTGTAGGAATAACTGGCACAGTGAAGGACAGTGGCATGAGTACAAATAAAGTGCAATAAACACCCATATAGTGGTAATCACATACCTACGAGACAGTGAGTAATAAAATGCTGAACTTTTGCAGATGAGAAAAAACACAATTGCACTTGTACATCTAGGGTCATTACAGTTGCTTGCAGCTGGCAACACCACGAATAGGTGACAAAGGTAAGAGCAGTAACACTGTTAAAAATGGAGTCTTCTAGAAGTGCTCATATCCTGGCTGTTCATAGACCACATTCTTGCAGCCTGGAACTCAACTATCTTGCAGCTGTCTGTCACACACAAACTCAAAATTGTATTTAGGCAAGGTGTTAAATTGAGGTTCTATCTGTCTGAGTTGATGGTAGCGAAGATGGATGTAAAATTTCCTACAGCACTTACTGAAAACATTCTGGGTCCTTTTTTGTACATATACGCATATTTGCATACTTACACATTCACATATATACAGTATGTATTTTAACACAATACCATTCTGCTTATAAGCAATTAATTATATCTTTATCCTGCTCATCCTTTCACCCACAACCAAATGTTTATGATATTTAAAATGTCATTGTCATTCTATTTTTGTTAAATTATAAGTTTTTGATTCAAGAAAACCATATTTTACAAACAATGGTCATACACATCCTGGGGTGGCACAGTGGCACGGCAGATAGCATTGTCACCTCACAGCAAGAGGGTCTGTAGTTCAGTTCTTGGTTGGAGTGCCTTCAGTGCGGAGTCTGCATGTCCATCCCATGTTCGTGGGGGGTCTTCTCCCACACTCCAAACCCATGCAGTAGGTGGATTGGACTCCAAATTGGCCAAATATGTGAGTATGCATGGTAGTGTGTGGGGTGGAAGAACTACAGTGGCAGGCCCAGCCACCTAATGATGTAAACGTTGACTCTACATGATTATCACTGCTGAATTGACAACCCAAACCCATGTGAAAAATGTGAAAAACGGGTTGTGTATGGACGCATACACATCTTGTCAAGACTATATATCTTATTTTTATTGCAACTCTTAATACTCATACAAGATTTTATTCATGTTGCTCACCTCCAAACAGTTCAAAATATTTTCTTTTTTAACCTATTCCACAATTTAATAGTCCTCAAACGTGTTAAAAAAAATGTTACTCTATTTCATCTGTACTACATATTATACATAATCTCTCCTACTTCATCTTCATTCATCATACCTGCTTTCACACTGAGTTTATTTAAAAGAAGTCTCCAGATACAGTTTTGTTTTTCTGCTATATTATTGAATCTAATCATTCTAAGCTGAGATGGCTCAACATAATACCATCTAACCACATTTTTTCATAAACTTCTTTTCTATTTTTTTTTCAAAGTCATTAAGAATAATTTTCCATCTATTATTTTTTCCCAATACTGTTGATGCACTCCATCTACAAAACTTCTATCTCTCTTATTTAACTTACACCAAGACCATATTTTTTTCATATCCACATTCTAAAAATGTACCTAACATACGTTCTGCATAGGTTCTTAGGTTCACATGTATGGACTAGGCTAATGAGAACTAGAGATTTTTAAGCCAAGCCAAACATCCCAAAACTCTGGCAAGTTCTGGTACCTTTGATAAGTATAAGCAGAGGCCTGAGAGATGAAGCATTTACAAGCAGGGGCCAGGGAGATGAACTGTTTACAGACTGCCTGTGTCCATTAGAAACATAGGTGGCAAACCAGGGATGAATTTCCTGTTCCTCATCCAATTGTCCAAGTTACACTTGGATTGGATTAGGGAGGAACTCTACTTCACACGGACAGGGAGCCAATTCCAGATAAGGGGTTGCTTCTTGGTCTCCAGCTGATCCTATTTATGTCACATGCAAGGTTTAAGACTTTAGAATGGGCAATTCTGCTGCTGTTTGTTTTGCAGATATGCAAGAGGTCCATGAAAGTGGGGTCTGACAATGCCCTGTATGCCAGGCATAGATCTTCCCTCAAAAGTCTGTAAGAGACAGAATATAGGGATAGGGCCTTGAGGCAGCCTGCACAGGGCATGTTACTTATGCCCTGTATTCTTTTAATCGGCAACCTCAGTGGACGTTCCAATTGTTGGATGTGCCTGATTAGGTACATTCCAAAGAGGGCATTGCACTCAGTGTTGAATGCCAAATACAGTGGAACAATGACCTCCTTAGACCTAGATGCCATACCTTTCTTTATAAGTTGCACCACATAGAATGATTTTCTCATTACTGTAGATATGTGATGGTCAGAGGCTAAATTACTGTCTATGTGTGTACTCAGGACCCTGACTACTGGGTCAACTCTTAGGGTGTGTGTTGTCAATATGATAGTTAGCAGGGGTGGATGACTTCCTGAAGGATACTATTATGCATTTCTTGCCATTTAGTTTTAGTGCTCTGATACCAGTTAGTTGTCTTTCTCAGCCCTTCCTGGAGAACATTTGTGTCAGTGGGAGATTCTATGACTACTTCTAACTTGCAATTATTAGTTCATTTTGTCAGCCAGAGCCCACTGCCTTTGGCCTTGACTTCAGCAAAGTAAATGCCAAAAAGGAGTGGTCCCAGGACCGATCCCTGAGGGACTCCATTTGTGACTGGCCTCTTTGTAGACATGGACTCCACAGTTCTAACTTCCTGGGTCCTGTCTGTGAGCCAGCTGGCTAGCCACAGGGTGACATAAAAGTTTATACCTAGCCTCTTGAGTTTGCCACCAAATCCCAGGTAGGGTATTGTGTCAAATGTCTTAAGCTAGGCCGTGTGAACCATTTTGGTCTCATCCATTGCTTTGATAACCTTCTCAAAGAAGTCCACCAGCTTGAGTAGGCATGACCTGCCCTTGACAAAACCAAATTGAGTTGGGTCTAGTGACTAGAGGCATCTTATGTCATCATTGATCATTTCCATGATAATTTTTTCCATGGTTTTGCATACATGACTAATTAGACTTATAGGTCTGTAGATTCCAAGGTCTGAAGATGGCCCATCTTTTTTTTCAGAAGGATAACTGCTGCTGTTTTCCATTCTTGCGGCACAAAGCCTTTTTGGAGGATATAGTTAAATAGTAATTCCAGATGCCCTGAGAGGTCATGTTTCATGCTGTTCAGAAGGTATCCTGGGATATTTTCTGGGCCCACTGATGCATTGTCCTTGGCCTTAGAGACAGCATTAAGGAACTGCTCCCTAGTGATAGAAGGGGAGTTATATTTGATGGCATTTATTGCTAGAAGGTTGAGGGAGAGAGCGTGGTAAAGTTGGAGCTGAATCTGTTGGCCAGTAGGTTTGCTATATATTCTGGCTTAGTATAGGTGGCTCCATTAATAATGAGCTCTGCACAGAATTATGTATTGGCTTTGAGGCTGTGGACATAGCTAAAGAATGCCTTGTGGTTGTCTTTGGCATTGGAGACCAAATTTACCTCAAATTTGGTTTTGGTAGACTTATTTTGTCCTCTGAGTTGTTTATTTAATTTGATGAGCATGCTTTAATCCTGCCTGGTGCTACACCTCCTAATTTTTGCCATGGCTTTCTTCCTTCTGTTATACAGCCGGGTGATCTTTTGATTCCACCAGGGTGGCTTGTTTTTTAAGTTAATTCTATACTTCTTCCTTTTAGGTACAGCTACCTATATGCAGCTACTAATATACTTGAATAGGATTTCTGTGAATGGTTCCATGTAAGCAGCAGTGTTCCATGGGTTTATGGGGGATTGACATTTTGTCAGGTTATCACTTAATAGTAGGAAATTAGCCTTAGAGTAGTTCTTGAATATTCCAGGGTTAGCTGGGGTTCCACATTTTATTTTTACTTTAAAGGAGAACATTTTGAGGTTTGACCCTACCAGAGAAGACAATACACTAGGGGTGTGCTGCACTCTCCCATATTACTGAGGACCAGATCCTGTACATTTCCACACCTGCTCAGTATACTGGCAATCTGGTCCAGGAAGTTTGTTTTACAAAATCCAGGAATCTCTGTGCCTATGATGTTTGATGTCATATATGATTCCCAGTTAATAGCATGATAATTAAAATTCATTCATGAATACGGTATTGGGTTGAATGGTGAAAGTTTTCAATAAGTTTAATTTCATGTTATGAGTTTCGTGGGTCAAAGAGGGTTACCTATAGTTTGCAAGGAAGTGGTGTGGGACTTTGCCTGTAGTGATTTGAACACAGAGAAGCTCAAGTGCATTGTCATTTTTATCCAGCCCTGAAATATATTTATTTTTAATGTAATGTAAATTCAGACACCTGCACCTTTATTCCCTGTCTGTGTAACAGCTGGTCTAAATATGTGGAAGGGATTAAAGCCTTGTACTGCTGGTGTGTTCTCCAGAGCTTTAAACCATGTCTCAGTGACGGCACAGATGTCAGTATTCTCTAGGGTGAGGAGAGCTTGTATGGAGTAGTATTGAGACTCCTAGCACTGAGCAGTAACACCTTTAGATTTTCTTGGTTTTGATTTGCTATGTTGGAAGTACTTTTGGTTTGGCATTGCCTAAAAACAGGCACTATGGGGGAAGATAATGTTTTAGTTAATATTCAAAAGCCTAGAGAGGAGAGGTACAGACCATCTCTGGCAAACAGCATGGTCTATTGACCATTTCCTTCCATGCTTACAAATACTGCACACCCTTTGAATGATACCAAAAGCTAAACCAATTATAAAAATCCATGATTATTAACTAATTTAATAATCCAATGTAAATGTAAAGAAGACAAATGTATTGTAGAGTGTAATACATTTAATCCTCCCTTTTCTTGTTTATTAAACAACTCACCACTTTTTTTTTTTGCAATTTTTAACCCTGAACCACAAATCAAAGTGAAACCCCCTGTAAAAGCTCCTTCTCTAAATGTTGTGGAAATGAAAACATCTCTAGCTAAGTAGCTTAATTTACCATTTTTTTTATCAAATTTATTAAATGTTTAGTAATCATTTTAATTTCTTAAAAAGTATTCTGCCACTGCTTAATAATAATATATTTTTCAAAAGAAATATCCAAGTCCTGAATCTCAGAGCAAGAAAAATAAATCTTATCTATCACACTTGTTAATTTCTCATGGAACTTTACATTTCTCTCTCTTTAAATGCAAACCTACCAATTCTAAGAACTTCACTAGTACAAATACTAACTCTACCATCCATTTAATATTTGTAGTTACTAAGACAATTTCATCAGTATAAATCATTAGAAAGCATTCCCACTATTTTTTTAAAAAATAAATTGGATGTTATTAAATGTTTTAATCATATTCTCTAAAATAGCATTCATAAGTAAAGTAAATAATACAAGATGGAACTCATAGGACATTATTCTTTAAGTCTTTCCTAAACTCCATTATCCTTACTTAATCACCCATGTGTTATTATCCTAGTAGTATTATTCCTATATTCACTTTTGAAAAACCTAATAATTTCTGAACAAATCCCATACTTATTTAAACATTTCTACATTTGATAATAATTAACATTATCATATGCCTTTACCACATCACATGCTATAATCCTAGCATCTTCATCCTCAAATAATATGGTATTTATTGTTTCCTTTATGAGAATCACCAACTCTTTTACTTGTCAATCCTCCTAAAATACTTTTTATTGTCTTGATAAGGATTTATAAAAAGTATATCCTAGTCCATCCATACCAGGAGCAGCATTATTAACTAAAGCTAAAACTAGTTCAAGTTCTGAAAAAAAAAATCCTTATTTAATTCTATAGTATCACAATCACTTATTTTCTTAAAATCTAAATTAATTTCACTAACAACCCTTTCATTTTTATATTTATTTTTGAACATTTTCTTCTTCCATTAGTTGTTTCTGATTAATAAGTGAACAACCATCACCAGATCTTAATTCATGAATAGAACTTTTCCTTTTTAACTGTCTTTCCTAAAAGAGAAAATCACTTTTTCTTTGCTTCAGTTGCATATTGTTGCCTCCATAATAAATTCATAACCCCCTTGTGTTTGTTTTCTGAATGAATCTTTTCTTTTAAAGAAATAATCATTTTCTTCTCAAGACATTTCAAAAATGTTTTTGCAATAATTTCTTTTTAAGTGCTTCAATATTGTTTTCCAAATTCATATAAACTTCCCTAAGTTTAAATTTAAATGATAACCACCACTTTGTTTTTGAATTATAATAAGTAATATAGTCTCATGCTTTATCCATAAATCATTTATTACTTTAACATAATTGTATATACATTAAACAATTTAATCAATTAATTCCTTAACCTAAATGAACACAATACAATCTGCTCTTAATATACCCCCATGAATCTTTATAATCTGAAAATTCAACTGAAATAGTCCCTCTGTGAAGTTCCTTTAAAGAATCAGAGAATATGACATAATCAATTCCAGATGTTAAAACCCTTCTTGAATATTTATAACCCCAATGACCGCCTAATTTGAACTGTCCCAATTCTATAACATCTCTCAAATTTTTACATACTTAGCTACTTCCATTTTTAACAATCTTAAATTACAATTTATATTACTTATCATAATAATGTACATATTGCCAATACCATGAGGTATTATTAATTCAAAAAGTTCCTCCCTAGTTTTAACATCAGTGTGTGGAAAAATTCTAATTCTAAAATAATAATTTTTCAAACATGCAGAATAGACATTTGGCCACCTTTAAATACAACAGGAGCCAAACAAAGTACTTATTGTATGTCTAAACAAACTCACAATACCTAAACATACATCTTTACCTATATTTCACATTACTAAATTTTCCCACAAAAGGAAAGTTGTTCTTTTTTCCAAGGGGATAAGATGGTTATCTAGGAGAAAAATTAAATCAGGATTTTCACACCATTTTAATCCATAAATTATTCTGACATCACTAAGAATACTATTTACATTAACTGCAATAACATGAGTATAATAATTTCCCTTTTTAAAAGTTTTTTTTCCTTTTTCTCTCCCATACTCTTTTACTACTAGGGTATTTGATTCTGGCTTCTTGTCACAAAAACAGAATCATCATCCCACTCATCTGTGTTTGTCTCATTATTTTTTCCAGAATCTTCTATCTGAATTTTATTTATTTCATTCTCATTTGCTTCATCCACCTTTATTAATGTTCTTTCTTTTAATCTAATCTAATTTCATTACTGACTTGTATTAATAATCTCTTTTTCATGAATAAAATAATCATTAATTGCACCAATTTCTACATTTCCTAAATAGTACATCCAAAAATGTCCTTTATTATGGCATTTGTAACACTCAGGAAACTAATTTATTGAAGTATGTCCAGGTTCCCCACATTGCTCACAAAACACATTCAGTGCATTCTGTAATTAAATGCTTTTCTGAGCCACAGTGAAAACAAATTTTGGGCTGTTCCCAGTAACAGACACTGCTTTTAATACCTCCAGATAATCCCATTATCAGTTTTAAAGGGACAAAGCAATTCCACCTTCTTGTCCACAAGCCTCTGTTACCAAGAATTTTATTAACATTCACAGCATTTTCACATGTAGGGCTTTAACCCTTAAAAAAATAATCTTTTTTCGACATGAGTCCAAAAATGAAAAAATAATCTATTAGTGCAATCTAGTGCAAGCAGTACTTCATTGTAGTGCATTACACAGTAGAACTGTTGCATATTGCTTGCCCTCTCCTCAGAACTTTGGGGAAAACACATGCGCTCACTGGCATGTATGAGCATAGAATCCAGGAATTACTGGAGGATCCTGGATACTGATTTCTGTGACACACCCATGATTTCCCCAGTTGGTCTTTGAAAGATACCTGTAGCTAAGATTGTAAGGGTTACAAATAACTTAGTTTCCACTGGATGGGTTTCCCTTTGTTGGCTCTAGCTCTGAGTTGAGTGTGGCAGAGCTCAGAGATTTCTTGTAATGGTCCCTGTCCACCCTGTAGCTCTCTACAATCTCCAGATCATGTAGCATCTGAAAAGTTACCCTGCGCCTGTACACTCTTCTCCTTCTTGGCCTAGGCCTATTGTCATCAGAACTTGCAGAACTGGCTTCATCCTCTAGCACATATATATGGAGCAAAGCTGCAGCCCTTAGCATTGCGTCCCCTTAAAATGTCCTTTTCTCTTCTCCAATGGTATTGAAGTATTCAGGAAAAAACAGAATAGAGGCTACATGGATGCTTTATACATTGTTGAATAACTCCACTGTGCTGAAAATCTGAAATTAGCACCTATGAAACATGCCTGCTGCTTAACTGAGTATGTTAATTCCATTGCTGCTCATTAGTGTACAATGCACACCTCCACGCCACTGCGAGTACCTACACATAAATAAGGTAAACACAGGCAATATTGTTATTACTTTCGTCCATTCCCATGACATCACATAAACATGCAGCACAAAAAATGATATAAAGTTTGCACACCCTTTATTAGAACCCGGAACCATCTGTACTCCTGCCCTACACATACACGTGCTGCCAGAGGAATAGTTACATGTCAAGCACAGAGAAACCTGCCGTTCATTGCTCCATTTCACTTGATTGTGCTAAGCACGGTATTGTGCAAACAATGACAAAAATAATTAAAAAGTAACAAAGAGGACAGAGATGACAGATTTTAACAAAAAATAAAGAGGATGGAACAGAACGTGTGAACTGTGCACTGCTTACATGCACTTTCACCCTTCACAGACCTACATGTACACCTCTGTAAGTGTAACCTGACACACACCCCTGATGTCACCATTCACTATTGCCATCGACTGAAAAACACTGTGGCAGTGCCTGCATGGAGTGGACATCCCTACATGTTTACAATTTTTTGTGATTCAGCAAGTCTAATGAATTTTGACCTCATTTGCATCTTCATCATGCTGATAGTCCTGAATCTACATGGTTGGTAACTGTGTAGGCAGGGAAACTGAAGGGGAGCGCAATGTTGTAAACACAAGGGAGGGTATTACTTTGCTATATATCTGCACAGAGGAATACAGTTTTTGATAAAATTTGAATATATTCTGTCAGCTACATGCTGCATACACTTACATGAGAGTATGAATAGTCTGTTTCATGGGGTGCACACTTTTAGCAGTCTACATCAGTTACAAGTATATTATTTATTTGGGGGTGGGAGAGTGAAGCTGCATTTATGTCATGGCACTTAAAAAGGATTGTTGCTATTGTTATTCTACATTTGTAGCATCCACCCTGTCTAATAATGTAATACTGTATCTGCTGTCACATGTTAAGTTCAGTTCTGTACGTATCTGTTCCAAAGAAGGGGTAGTCTCTGGGATACATGCATGTCTCGTCAGCAGGTCCTATTTATATCAAAGGCAGGGTTTAGGTCTTTAGAATGGGTAATTCTGGTGCTGCTTGTTTGCAGATATGCAGGAAGTACATCAGGGTGGGGTCTGACATTGCCTTGTATGACAGGCATAGATCTCCCCTCAACAGCTTGTAGGAGTCAGAATATGAGATAGGACCTTGAGGTGGTCTGCACAGGACATGTTATTTACACCCTGAGCTCTTTTAGTGCTGAATATCTTTCCAATTGTTGGATGTGTCTGGCTAGGCGCATACCAAAGGGTATATTGTACTTAATGATAGGGCTAATGAATGCCAAATACAATAGAACAATGACTTCCTTGGACCTAGATGCCATACCTTTGTTTACATGTTGCTCAACATAGAATGATTTTTCCACTACTGTAGACATGTGATGGTCAAAGGCTAGATTACTGTCTATGTGCGTCCCCAAGACCCTGGCTAGTGGGTGTGTTGTAAATATGATAGTTACCAGGGGTGGATAACTTCCTGAAGGATACTATTATGCATTCCTTGACATTTAGTTTTAGTCCATGGCTCTGACATCAGTTATGTGTCAGCACTTCCTGGAGAACATTTGTCTCAGTGCGGAATTCCATGACTCTACCTAATTTGCAATCATCTGCAAATTTAGTCAGCCAGAGGTCATTGACATTGGCCTTAATTTCAGAGATGTAAATGCCAAAAAGGAACAGTCCTAACACTGATCCCTGAGGGACTCCACTTGGGACTGGACTCTTTGTAGAGGTGGACTCCCCAATTCTAACTTCCTGTGCCCAGCTTGTGAACCAACTGGTTATCCAATGGGTGACATAATGGTTTATATCTAACCCTCTTGAGTTTGTCAACAATGCCTGAGTCAGGATTGTGTCAAGTGCCAGGTCAAGATAGGCAGTGCAAGTTTTTGCCCTCCACCATTGCTTTGGTGACCTTCTCAAAGAAGTCCACCAGGTTGAGGAGGTATGACCTACCCTTGATGAAACCAAATTGGGTTGGGTCCAGTGACTGGAGGTTTCCTATGTCATTACTGATCACTTCCATGATAATTCTTTCCATGGCTTTGCATATAAGACTAGTGAGACTTATGGGTCTGTATTTTTCAGGATCTGTAGATGGTCCGCCTTTGTGTAAAGGGATTATTATTGTTGTTTTCCATTTGTGAGGCACAACAGCTGTTTGGAGGCTATAGTTAAATAGCAATTCTAGAGGGACTGATATGTTATGTTTTATTCTATATAGAAGGGATGCTGGGATATTGTCTTGGCCCATTGACGCAGTGTTTTTGGCCTTAGAGAGACCATTAAAGACCTGTTATCTAGTGATAATAAGGGAAGTTATATTTGATGGTATTTGCTGAGGAAAGGTTGAGGGGGAGAGAGGGGTAAAGTTGGAGATGAATTTGTTGGCCAACAGGTTTGTTATATCTTCTGATTCAGTATAGGTTGCTCCATTAATAATGAGCTCTGCACACAATTGTGTATTACCTTTGAGGTTGCAGACATAGCTAAAGAATGCCATGTGGATGTTCTTGGCCTGGGAGGCCAAATTTACCTCAGATGTGGCTTTTGGTAGACATTATTTGTCTTCTGAGTTGTTTGTTTAGTTTGATGAGAGTACTTTTATCCTGCTTGGTGCCACACCTCCTCATTTTTGCCATGATTTTCTTCCTTCTTTTATACAGTCTACTGATGCTATGATTTCACAAGGGTAGCTTGTTTTTTAAGTTAGTTCTGTACTTCTTCCTGATGGGTACAGCTACTGACATGCTTATGTAAAGATTCGGTGAACAGTTCTGTGTAGGCAGCAGTGTTCTCAGGGTTTATAGGGGCTTGAAATTTTTCCAGGTTATCATTTAATAGTAGGAGGTTAGCCTTGGAGTAGTTCCTTAATCATTTTGTGGTCTGACCTTACCAGGGAAGACATTACACTAGGGGTGTGTGCAGTACTCTCCCATATTAGTTAGGACTAGATCCACTATGTTTGCACACCTGCTCAGTGCATTGAAAATTTGGTTCATGGAGCTTGTATTTGCAAAATCCAGGAATCGTTGTGTCTATCGTTTGGTGTCATATATGATTCCCAGTTAATAGTGGGGTAATTAAAGTCACCCATGAATATGGTATTTGGTTGAATGCTAAGTATTTCCAATAAGTTTAAATACATGTTATGGATTTCCTGGCTCATAGAGGGGGATCTATAACTTGCATGGAAGTGGTATGGGATTTTTCCCATGGTGATGTGAACATGGAGAAGCTCAAGAGCATTGTCCCCTTTGACCAGCCTTGAGGTATATTTATTTTTATGTAAATGAATATACCTCAACCTTTAGTCCTTGTCTGTGTAGTAGCTAGTCTAAATATCTGAAAGGTATTATAGCCTTGCACTGCCAGTGTGCTCTCAGTGGATTTAAACCACGCCTCAGTGATCGCACAGATGTCAGCATTCTCTAGGGTGAGGAGAGCTACTAGGGAGTGGAGTTTTTTGTTTAGACACCTAGCATTGAGCAGTAACACTTTTAGATTTTCTTGGTTTTGATTTGCTCTGTTGGAAGTACTTTCAGTTTGGCATTGCTTAAAAAAAGCACCATATGGGAAGACAATGTTTTAGCTAATATTCAAAAGCCTATGGGGAGAGGTGCAGACCATCCCTGGTAAAGTAGTGTGGTCTGTTGACCATCTCCTTTCATGCTGACAAACATTGCACCCCCTTAGAATGACACCAGAAACTAAGACAATTATTAAACTCAGTCATCTTCTGTTTGAATTGTGGCATCATCTTTGGAGAAGGTAAAATGCTGCTCAGTGCTAGGCTCATACCAGCCTGGGACACATATTCAGAGAGCTCCATGGTTTCTTTATTCATACAGTCAAGGGAGGTATGTCTCAGGTCATTTATGTACACATGGATCATGACTGAGTCATACTAGTATTTGTGGTACAATGACCAGAGTGCATGTGTAATGTGGCAGATCCTGGACCCTACTAAACCAAAACAGTGCACCAAGGCAAAGGTGAAGATACAAAATGAAGTAAAAACCAAAACCTCTTTGTGACGAATAGCGACTAATAAACTGCAACTGCGCTACAAACTTTATTTGTGGTCCTTGTGTGCTGTTTGGCAGAGACTTTTTTTGGTTTTGAGATCCTGTACCCTGAAAAGCAACTGACCATGAGAGGGACATCAGTGTGTCTTACAATTGGTGGCTTGCCTTATGGACTTTGAAGAAGAGGCTCCATGATATGTGGCTGTATGTGCTGATGTGGGTGTTGTTTTGAAAGAGTACATTGGGGTCTGCTGAGGGTATTTGTTATGTGTACTTTGTCTAAGAGGTCCTTGGCATTTCTGAAGATTGCATTTAAGTGCCTCATCATCTGTAGGTCTGTGTGTGATGGATGCAGCTTGTGTACAGACAACCTGATTGACATTAGGAGTGACTTTATGTGCAAGCTTTGAATCTGGTTACTGTATAAATACATCTCTCACCTACCGTATCAGTTTTTTTGAGAATTAACTGATTGTCAGCAAGCATACGGCAATTTCTACATTGCCTCAGGATGCCCATGTCCACCAAGCTGATAATGGAGATAGTGGGAAAGTTCATTTCCATGGCAACAGGCCCTTTTCTCCATTGGGTGTCTTGTCTTTTTTAATATTAAAATGCATTTTCTGCTCTCATTATCATCCTTTCATAATGTAAGAGTTATTCAAGTTATCAGTGTAAATCACTTGAAGTTGATAAATGTTTTTTTACACCGTTGTCTTCAGTCTTCAGTTTCTGATCACAGTCTCCACATACAAACTTTTTATTCTGAAGATTAGTGTGTATGCTTCAAATTAACAGAGTTTCACCTTGAAACTTTTAGCTCTGCAACTGTCAAAGATAACAAATGGAACACCTGATAGCAACCCCTGGAACTGGCTTTACTGGTATTTATTGAGCACTCCAATCCAATCAATGTTGCATATGGCAGTTGTGAAAACCATATCAAATAACTGACCTGTAACTAGCATATCCTACAAAACTAAGTTACTGTAAAAGTAACTTTTCATCTAAATCAAAAGTCTCTTTATCTTACTACAAAATAGTGTTTGAAAACCACATAGTATTATGGTTGCCCTGGCCTATTTGACTGGCAAGGAAAAATTCAGCATCCTACAGATGCAGTCTTCAAAAGCCTGATCAATGTTTTTGATCTGATTTCCACTAAGTCCTTAAAGGAAAAGCTGTGCTAAGCTATTTGATGGATTTTGATTCTGCCTCACTTTTAAGATTAGTATTTTTTTCACTAGGAGGTCAGCAGTCATTATAACTTAACCCCCAAATACCCACATAATGGCAAAAGCAGATTAGTCAAGTGCCGTCTTATTCTACAATTGTAAGTTTCTGTAATGCCTACAGTGGGGAAAAACAGTCTTATTGTGTATCATCGTATCAGCACTTCACTGCCCTCACTCTCTCTCTGCTCAGTGTGAAACAGTGATGTGCTTGACATGGTAGGCAAAGCTGTGCTGAACAGCTCAGTTATACAGACTGATCCAGAAAAAAAAGTTATTTCATGCTCATCAAATTCTACTTAGCATTCAGAGAGCTAATCTTTGGCACTACAGACTCCCACATGGGGTATTCAAAATAGTGCACGTGACTCAGCCATATCTTGTCTTGTTACAAATCAAAATTATATTTACAAAGACACAATCCAAGAGAGATTTGCTTTTCCACAAAAAAGAATTACATTTTGTTACAGAAAAAATCAAATCTTTGAAACATCATACTTGACCTTATTTTTTTTGAACTACGGAGGTTATTTCTAAATCTTCACAAATATATCATTATTTTTAGTTTTTTTATGTAATTTTCAATCATTCCTAAATACTTTTATCAACCTGTAACATTAACTTTTTAATTGCTGTTTAGAAACCTGTATAAATGATTCTCAAGAAGCTTAGGAAAAATGTAATCCTGGAGTGCATATGTGTTAGCTATGCAGGTGTCAAAGTATTTATTAATAAGAAAAGCAAAATTTTCCTGGCATAAATATGACTTTAAGTTTAGTTCCTTGAAAACAGAGGATGAAATAATTGCATGGAAAATAATATAATATTTTTATTTATTTATTTTTTATTTAACATTTGTTTACTGGGAAAGTCTGACTTGGAACAAAGCCAATTTTGAGCGGAGGCCCAGGGAGAAATGCTCTAGATGTATGTCTTTGTAATATGGAAGGAAACCAGAGCACCTGGAGAAAACTCACACGAACGCAGGGAAGACATGCATACTCCACACAGAAGGCACTCCAGCTGAGAATTGAACTGGAGAACCTCTTGCTGTGAGGCAACAACACTACCGCTGCACCACTGCGCCGTCCCGTAATATAATAACTTAGTCATCAAACTCCTATTCTTGAAGGTGAGTGATTCAGATAGCTCATGTCAGTGAAGTGGAACTGCCTGTGTCTGAAAACTTATTCTATATTGTAAACAAAAAATGAAATTGTTTAGTTGGATTGGCTGTTACCCGTATACCAGACAGGACTGACTTATTCATTCATCCATTCTTCAATTACCAGTTTAAAGCCAAGACAGTCAGGGTCATATGGAAGACTGAGCATATTCTGGCACTCATTCAGCACAAGGCATAGGAACTATCCTGGTGCCAACCTATCATAGGACTACACACACACGCACACAGTGCTCACACCTGCACACAATTTGGAGGGATGCCAATTCACCTATAATGCATCCTTTGACTATGGACGGAAGTTGGCACATTCAGCAAACACCCTTCCCCAAACAAGGCAAGACCTTCTCTTCACTTGCTTGATTCCAAATTCCACAGTCATCCCACTTCATACTTGTCAGCTGTCCCTGATCTTCGTGGATATTCCTGATTTGGCTCATAATTTTGTTCTAACCCTTCTAACATCAGAGCTACTTTGAGGAAAAAAGTGGAGGAATTATAATCAACAAATAATGACATTCAGCTTCTTTTACTTTAGAAAATACATGTTAATTCATGTATTACTATTTTGGCAATTTTAAAATTAGTAGTACTAATATTTTAAAATGTGCCCATAATCTGTGTCCTCTGCACCTATTTATGGTGGGAAGATGCTGAAAAAAGAACCACAGGTGGCAAAACATATCCAAGGAACAAGATATAATCCACTGAGGCAAGTTATAATCCACTTAGACAAGTTTTAATTCCTAAAAACAAGTTGTGCAAGCGCCTTTGTCTTGCTTCTATGAGCAAGACTTCATCAGACAAACAGAACTAATGTGAAATGCAGCTATTTAAAGTGTAGCTGTTTAAAATGTCACATGATAAACATCCATTAGCTTCTAAGAGCAAAAGTACAGATATTTTAAAAAATTTCAGTATAAATACAAATACTAAATAAATAAGCAAGCATGAATAAAACTGACCAAGAATAAACATGCACACTGAGAATGGCCTGATTTTAAGAAAATTATATAAAAAACTTTGTTTAAAAACTGTACTAAATAATTAATGTGCAAAATGAGCAATTCATTTAAAAGAGCAATTCATTTAAAAGAACTAACCACTAGTAAATTCATATATCCCCTATTACCCAGCCTGTCAGTTAACTAATATAATACAAAAATACAGAGAATGTAAGTATTTCTACTAAGGTTCAGTGATGTAAACAAACAACAAATGTACAGAAGAAATGTTCAATTACCTCTGCAGACTCTTCAGTTTTAAAACACAAGACAAAGAGCATAAATCATTTAGCCCTGGTACATTATAGGCATTCAATTTTATTTGCCATAATAATTTGCACAGTTCTAGCTTAAGGGTGAGGGGTTCCCCCCCTAAGATCTTGTTCAATCTGATCAATTACCCTAAACATGAAACCATGCTGAGGGTGCTCGTGCACAAGCTTAACCAGTGCATTCTCCAATTTTAACTTCCTAATGCTGTAAATATGTTCATAGACCCTGTCCTTGAATCTACGCTCAGTCTTACCGATGTAGAAACAAGGGCAGAGGTGACCGGTTGCTAACTAGGCCACTCCCTTTGTGGCACAATTAAATCTTTTATTTATGTAGTATTTTCTCCCTCTAATAGAGAAGGTATTACCCACCTCCATAAACCTACACTGGAGCAACTCTTGCATTTATACATGCCTGGGGCTCTGGCAACTGGAATCCTACCCCTCTCCAACAAACTTTTAAGGTTATGCCCTCTTCTATAGACAATTCTGGGTCTGGGTTCGAGGATAGAAGTTAAATTTGTATCAGAACTAAGTAAAGTCCAATTTTTATATAACATTTGTCATACATAAATAAAAGATTTAAATTGAATCTCAGTGGATTATAACTTGCCTCAGTGGATTATATTTTGTTCCTTGGATTTGTCTTGCCACCTGTGGATGTTTTTCAGCATTTGTTGCAGTTATTGTTTACAAGTTTGTATGGTGGGAAGATGTTAAGAAGTATTCTCCACTCGTGGAGTTCAGTTATCTGATTTATACTCACTGGTAAGTAATAAATACTTCCCCATAAAAGGGGATGAGGATGATTTTCTAGAACATCTCATTCTTAAAAAAAATCAGAATGTAAAGATCCTTGAGAATGGACAAGCAATCCTTGAAGGAACAGGAAGTGGTTACACAGAGAATAGTACAGAGAAAAGAAGCACAAATATAGGATCAATGCAAAAATAACAGAGGTTTTCTAACAATTTTCAGTACATAGACCAGGATTCCAACAGAAGGTGATATCCCAGATATTGTCTGTGATCTGGACCAAGGGTGACGAGAACCCAGTATAACAGTAATTTTCACTGGAATTACAGGTGTACAATGAATGGAATCAATTAGCAGTGGAACTGAAATCTAAGGATGGAATTCCACAATTTAAGGTAATGAAGACTTTTACTAAAGAAGAAATTGAGTTGCTAAAAAAAAATTGTCTTTTTTATTCACAGCTGAAAGGCTAATTTAGTGAGAACATTACATTCTTTACAATTGTTCACTAGACAATTAAATTTGGATTTGAAAACAAAACTGCTTCTATTATTAGTGGTGAGATAGGTAATATTAGGAATCCAAGTGTGTATTATCCAGCTGTATGCACTAACTACAGACAAACAACATCAGATTGATTAGAGACTTGGGTGCTGGATGGTACAGTCTGTGAAGGATTGACATGCCCATCCTTGGGAAAGAGGGAGTGCCTAAGCATAGGGCTGCATGTTTAATGACTAGAATCCCCTGGTACAAAATAGGGTAACTGCCTCATGGCGCCTTCTTTAGGGACAGGGTATCCTATTTCCATCAGCCTTGGGTGAAGTGAGGGGTGATGCACATTACTTATCCTACTCACTGTTGTCTCTGTTTTTATAGGGTGGTAGGTCTAAAAGAAAGAAAGAAAAAAAACAGCCTTGATTCAGCTGACCCTCATCCTGGTGATGGGAAATGGACTGATTGGCCAAGAGGGTGATGATGACTGGCAGGAGTGGGAGGTGGCATAAATGTGCAATACCTGAGGTTTCCTACCAGGAGAATACAGGGCCTCAGACATCTACCCTACACAGATAGGCTAAAGGCCCTGTCCCTCTACTCATTCTCCTACAGACCCCTCAGAGGTGACCTCTGTCTGACATACAAAGAAATCTCAGACCCCACCTTGATGGGACTGCTGCATATCTGCAAGTCAAGCTCCACTCGAGTAACCCACAAGCACGACCTCAACCTGGTCTGTGACATCAACAGGACTTGGTGGGACAGATTTGTGTCTCAGAGACTCCCCCTTTTGTGGAATAGACTCCCTCTCCATGTCAAGCAGAGTACCTCATTAATCCTTTTAAAGAGCAACCTGGATATCCGGATGGGGAACAGAAAATTCACCCCTGGGATTCCACCTGTGTCCCTGCTCGACAGTGGCATCAGGTGCTGACTTGTTGGAACATGTGCTAAATTTTTGGCTAAGCTTGTAAGGGCCTCAGAGCTACCAGCTTAATAACTTCCTAAGATCCTATGATCCTAAAAAAGAAAGAAAGAACATCCATTGTATGCATGGATCATTGTTCAGTGAGTGAACACAATTCTATTCTCCCCATGGATAAAACTGATAAAGGCTGAATTTCTTGGCTTGATTTGTAAAACAAAATGCACCTCTATTCTTGCTGTGCTACAGAAGCAAGCAAAGTGGTACATGAGGTTGTGGTACTTTGTGTTACAGACCCAGCAAACTGGTACATGAGGGTGTGACGCTGCATAATATGGATGGGTATGCCAGAAGTTTCTAAAAGTGGTCAATGTTATCATGTTGGCACACTGGGGGGGGGGGTGTATAGGTATCCACCTGCTCATGCATCGTCCAAGTCTTGGCGCATGCAAGACATATAGTCACTGCTGTATTCTGTAAGATAATAAGAGGTATATGTAAGCCTCAAGTGGGATCCAATAGCAGCCAGCAAATGTGTCCAGACTGTATATGCATTACAGTTGCTAAATGGTTATAACACAAAATATCTACAGTGTGTGCCATCCTAGTAACAGACACCACTACAGTCCGGATACCTGGGTACTGAGCTGTTACATATTAGTTCCTTTGTCTATGCCTTAATCCCCCTTCCCCCAGCACTTATGATTGTGTAGTATAATATCCATGTCATGGACTGTCTGGTCGTGTATGAGAGATTATCCAATTCACGTTTGTAAATATACTCTGATTATCATCATAAGCAGAAAACATGTCCATTATTTGGAATTTACATCTATGAAGGCAATGTATAAAAGTTACAATAAGTGTAACTATATGTCCACATACTGGCCACAGTGGAGGGTGCCGGTGTAAATGTGAAGTAGGTAATTTGGCTCCATACACCTACAGATGTACACCTACAGATGTGCTGATTATTTCTGTCATTGTGCAATTTGCATCTCTTCAGTTTCTGCTCAAAAGACACTTAAGTTATTTAACAACTTTCAAGAATCCCCTCGCTCTTGAAATGTGCTTCTCTAATCTTGACTGTTTATTTCTGTTTAGCAATTTCCACACCATCTGGGACAGTGATCACGAGATATGTTCTGTACAAAGTTGGGCTGCCTCCAACTTCTTGTGCATTATACATGTGGGAGGTGTGCCTCATTGAACACCACTGGCAGCAGAAATTTCACATTGGAGGACCTACTCAACTTTTTCGCTAATTCTTTGTAATTAGGCCCCAGGTCAAAAGCTGATGCTCAAAATAATCCAGTTTGTGTTTTCAATGAGTTTTCTTTCTTGAAAAGGAAGCACATTATGATGTTTATATCCCCAAGGGATGATGACGAATTAACTTAAAACTACGTAGCCACCATCAAAATTATCTTACCTAGAGGCTTGAAGACATTTAACAATATGCAGACTGCAGATCATGATAATGATGGAATAGCAAGAGCTATTTAATTATGGTAAGATTTCCATCATACCTCTAAGGAAGAAGCTTACATAAAATAGCATCTTCACCAACAATCAAATAACAAGGACTATTTTTTTAATTATTTAAAAGGAAATCATGGAATGACTTGATGCTTCAGAATCAGTACTACTAAATGTATAACTCTTTACAAAAATTGATATGGAGCAAGTAATCTTCTTTCTTCGTCAAATTTTCTACTAGGAGACTTCATTTAATTTGATTCCTGTAACACCACACAGCTATTTTCACATCCCATATATGTATTACTATTTTTGAAGGAAATTAATGACTAACTTCTGACTGTAAGGGGAAACTCATTTCATAATATTGGAAGACACTGATAATGTAACTGTCAATCTTTTTGGCTAGTGGTATTAATATTGGAATTAAGATCTGGTACATCAAAGGTATGTTACAAACATAATCTTTAAAATAAACCCAGAAAATACACTGGGGATATTCAGGAAAAAATAAATAAAGTGACCACATAAACAAGACAGAAATTGAAGGACACAACCTGATGGGGATTAAGTATGCAGAAGTGCTACTGATGTAGTATAGTTCTACTGGGGACATGCTTCATAATGATGGCATGCATGTGCAAATATGGCAGTAACTTCACAAGAGGGTAAACCATGCTATGAGAGGTCACATGACCCATGGCCATTGGAATGCTGGTGGCATGCTCAATAAGATGCGTATCCACATGCAAATTGAAGAGCACTATGTGAGTTTCTTTGGCACTAATGAGTGACCATACATGGGCCATGTAGCAAAGTGCTAGTTTTATAAATGGGAAGGAAAGTTGAGTTATAATAGTCAGAATGTGGGAAGAGCAAGTAGAAGAAGATGTAGAGGGACAATGAGAAGCCAAAAGTGACAATGGATGGGGAAACAAGGGTCTTTTTTCCTGTGGGGCATATGCTCTTTTTTAGAGAAGATAGATGGTAGGGGAAACTACACAAATCTATAACACTGACAAAGACAAGCAGGATAGGTGGTCAAACAAAAGAATGGGAGGCACAGTGAAGAGATACAGATAGACAGAGAGATAGAATGGCAGAGGACTGGACAGCAAACAGAAGAGGGTGAGTGCAAGAGGCACACAGGGAAGGAACGCACCATTTTGAGGGATAGGGTAGGGTGACAACTGCCTGCCAATCCATCCCAGCAAGGAACTTCCCGAGAAATCAGTCATCTCTGTGGATGACATCACAGCTGGGCTCAACCACTGCTGGCCTGATGGTCAGGGCCGGGTAGCTACATGACTCTGCCAGACAAGATATCAAGCTACCAGTCCACCTCAGACTCGACCAGCTACTGTATCTCTTGCCAGGTACCTAGAAGGGACCATCTGTGTCACTGCCTCATAAAGAGCCTATGCGATTCACTTGTAAAGCAGAACCAGATACTACCAGTGAGCCATATAATAATAACAATAATAATAATAATCCCATTTGCTAACAAGGTAGGCTCACTGGACACACATTCCCTTTTCTGGGGTGACCTGCAACCAATATCTGGTTAAGTGACTTGATCAAGGTCACACAGAAGGCAAATGAGGGCTAAAGGAATCAAACCCTGTATGACAGGAACTCCATTTCCCAACCTTAACCTCTGTTACGACAAGATAACCACGGTGGATATGAGTAGCTGTGCCCTTGTCCCTGCTGTTTAAGACACTGGATCAAGAAATGGATGGTAACCAGTCTGTGTGCAACTGACAATGAAATGAGGAAGAAATAATCAACCTGAGCAAATTAAATTTCAGTCCTCTGGAAAATGTGTATATGTGGAGTTGTCATACACACTGTGGCAAATGCAGGGGTGTGTGACATAGGTTTTCACCATTTCATAACAACACATAGAAAACTATCACTATGAATATGGTATGGAAAAGTAATTTATGCTGTTTAGAATCAAAATGAAACATATGTTAAGTGTAGTGGTATGCAGTTGATACACCCATTCTGTTGTAGGAATAACTGGCACAGTGAAGGACAGTGGCATGAGTACAAATAAAGTTCAATAAACACCCATATAGTGGTAATCACATACCTACGAGACAGTGAGTAATAAAATGCTGAACTTTTGCAGATGAGAAAAAACACAATTGCACTTGTACATCTAGGGTCATTACAGTTGCTTGCAGCTGGCAACACCACGAATAGGTGACAAAGGTAAGAGCAGTAACACTGTTAAAAATGGAGTCTTCTAGAAGTGCTCATATCCTGGCTGTTCATAGACCACATTCTTGCAGCCTGGAACTCAACTATCTTGCAGCTGTCTGTCACACACAAACTCAAAATTGTATTTAGGCAAGGTGTTAAATTGAGGTTCCATCTGTCTGAGTTGATGGTAGCGAAGATGGATGTAAAATTTCCTACAGCACTTACTGAAAACATTCTGGGTCCTTTTTTGTACATACACGCATATTTGCATACTTACACATTCACATATATACAGTATGTATTTTACACAATACCATTCTGCTTATAAGCAATTAATTATATCTTTATCCTGCTCATCCTTTCACCCACAACCAAATGTTTATGATATTTAAAATGTCATTGTCATTCTATTTTTGTTAAATTATAAGTTTTTGATTCAAGAAAACCATATTTTACAAACAATGGTCATACACATCCTGGGGTGGCACAGTGGCATGGCAGATAGCATTGTCACCTCACAGCAAGAGGGTCTGTAGTTCAGTTCTTGGTTGGAGTGCCTTCAGTGCGGAGTCTGCATGTCCATCCCATGTTCATGGGGGGTCTTCTCCCACACTCCAAACCCATGCAGTAGGTGGATTGGACTCCAAATTGGCCAAATATGTGAGTATGCATGGTAGTGTGTGGGGTGGAAGAACTACAGTGGCAGGCCCAGCCACCTAATGATGTAAACGTTGACTCTACATGATTATCACTGCTGAATTGACAACCCAAACCCATGTGAAAAATGTGAAAAACGGGTTTTGTATGGACGTATACACATCTTGTCAAGACTATATATCTTATTTTTATTGCAACTCTTAATACTCATACAAGATTTTATTCAAGTTGCTCACCTCCAAACAATTCAAAATATTTTCTTTTTTAACCTATTCCACAATTTAATAGTCCTCAAACGTGTTGAAAAAAATGTTACTCTATTTCATCTGTACTACATATTATACATAATCTCTCCTACTTCATCTTCATTCATCATACCTGCTTTCACACGGAGTTTATTTAAAATAAGTCTCCAGATACAGTTTTGTTTTTCTGCTATATTATTGAATCTAATTGAATCTAATTGAATCTAATCATTCTAAGCTGAGATGGCTCAACATAATTACAACACCTCCACTCCTTGATACCCCAAAGATCACTTAGTATACAAAAACAGGAACACAATCACTGGTACGTTTGATGAAACTCTTTTAATTCTGGTACCTCGACCTGCCTTCTCCTGGAATACATTTTACGAAGTCAAACACCACCCCTTTTATATTACATCTAATTGCATTATTAGTGCATCAACCTTTATTCAATAATTTAATTAACTTGAATTATTAACCCAACCATTTAATTGCATCCAAGAAAATTTTTAAAAAAATCTTTTGACTTCACTTACTTACATGATTTCCGACTTCATTGAATATCTAATATATATAAACATTTTTATGTAAATATATTTCATTCTTATACATAGCCTTTTATGTTTTTAAATAAATACTTTTGTATAAATAATGTTAATAAATCATTACATTTATAGATGTTGTTATTAAAACAAATGTTATTATTACAAAATTCACACCACAAATATTTAACACTGAATTCTTTTTGCAACATTCATTATTTCTGAGAGAAATGTGTGGAAACATTACATTTAAATTTCCATATTCATTCCATTAGGAAACAAGGTTTTATAGTTAAGAATAAACCTAGATTCCATTTGTAACAATCTTTCACGAAATACAGTTTCATTTCCATATACATTAGGCTTACCCAACACACAAAATACAAATCCCTCTGGAACCCCCTTATGTTCTTCAAAAAAATGTTTCGCTACAGGACTTTCCATTCTTTTTTTTTTACATGCATCTAGTATGCATAGTGAATATGTGCTTAAGTCATTACCATTTGGTGAATTTAAACGCATTGGAATAAACACTTCAGATAGTAAAAGGATTTTTGGTGAATTTAATAAGGTTGAGGAAAGGCTCAAAGGAAGGGGATATTCTGAAGAAAATATCAGATGGGCCAGAGGTAGGGTAGAATGTGAGCTAGGCCTTGGGAAGTCATCTGAAACAAGGAAAAAGTTTCGGAATGAAATTAATGAAAATTTGGATTCTTGTTCTGCAGATCCAAGTGCAGTGAGGTCTGGAGATAATATGTTTTTTGTCACCAGATACTCACAATTTTCTGACATAATAAGGGAGGCAGTGATGAGATTTTGGCCCATTATCAGTGGAGATGACAAAATAGGAAAACTTTTTCCATCAAGAGTTACCTTTTCATACAGTAGGTATCCAAATTTAAAGGAAATACTGAATTTCAGAAACATGAGCACATCTAGAAGGAACATTAGAAAGGGAACATTTAGATGTGGAAGTTGCAAGATTTGTAGTCGGGTCAAAAGTTTGGATGGTATTAAAATCAATGATGTCATGTATAGGGCCCTTGAATATTATGATTGCAACTCCACAGGGGTGGTATACATAATAGGATGTGGATGTGTGAAACAGAAGTGGTACATAGGTCAGACAACAAGAAAGGTGAAGCTTACGATTCTAGAACATCTAGGTGATATAAAACATAAAAGAATGGAAAGTCCTGTAGCAAAACATTTTTGAAGAACATAAGGGGGTTCCAGAGGGATTTGTATTTTGTGTGTTGGGTAAGCCTAATGTATATGGAAATGAAACTGTATTTCGTGAAAGATTGTTACAAATGGAATCTAGGTTTATTCTTAACTATAAAACCTTGTTTCCTAATGGAATGAATATGGAAATTTAAATGTAATGTTTCCACACATTTCTCTCAGAAATAATGAATGTTACAAAAAGAATTCAGTGTTAAATATTTGTGGTGTGAATTTTGTAATAATAACATTTGTTTTAATAACAACATCTATAAATGTAATGATTTATTAACATTATTTATACAAAAGTATTTATTTAAAACATAAAAGGCTATGTATAAGAATGAAATATATTTACATAAAATGTTTATATATATTAGATATTCAATGAAGTCAGAAATCATGTAAGTAAGTGAAGTCAAAAGATTTTTTTTAAAAATTTTCTTGGATGCAATTAAATGGTTGGGTTAATAATTCAAGTTAATTAAATTATTGAATAAAGGTTGATGCACTAATAATGCAATTAGATGTAATATAAAAGGGGTGGTATTTGACTTTGTAAAATGTATTCCAGGAGAAGGCCGAGGTACCAGAATTAAAAGAGATTCATCAAACGTACCAGTGATTGTGTTCCTGTTTTTTGTATACTAAATGGCTCAACATAATACCATCTACCACATTTTTTCATAAACTTCTTTTCAATTTTTTTTAAAGTCATTAAGAATAATTTTCCATCTATTATTTTTTCCCAATACTGTTGATGCACTCCATCTACAAAACTTCTATCTCTCTTATTTAACTTACACCAAGACCATATTTTTTTCATATCCACATTCTAAAAATGTACCTAACATACATTCTGCATAGGTTCTTAGGTTCACAGGTATGCACTAGGCTAATGAGAACTAGAGATTTTTAAGCCAAGCCAAACATCCCAAAACTCTGACAAGTTGTGGTACCTTTGATAAGTATAAGCAGAGGCCTGAGAGATGAAGCATTTACAAGCAGGGGCCAGGGAGATTAACTGTTTACAGACTGCCTGTGTCCATTAGAAACATAGGTGGCAAACCAGGGATGAATTTCCTGTTCCTCATCCAATTGTCCAAGTTACACTTGGATTGGATTAGGGAGGAACTCTACTTCACACGGACAGGGAGCCAATTCCAGATAAGGGGTTGCTTCTTGGTCTCCAGCTGATCCTATTTATGTCACATGCAAGGTTTAAGACTTTAGAATGGGCAATTCTGCTGCTGTTTGTTTTGCAGATATGCAAGAGGTCCATGAAAGTGGGGTCTGACAATGCCCTGTATGCCAGGAATAGATCTCCCCTCAAAAGTCTGTAAGAGACAGAATATAGGGATAGGGCCTTGAGGCAGCCTGTGCAGGGCATGTTACTTATGCCCTGTATTCTTTTAATCGGCAACCTCAGTGGGCGTTCCAATCATTGGATGTGCCTGATTAGGTACATTCCAAAGAGGGCATTGCACTCAGTGTTGAATGCCAAATACAGTGGAACAATGACCTCCTTAGACCTAGATGCCATACCTTTCTTTATAAGTTGCACCACATAGAATGATTTTCTCATTACTGTAGATATGTGATGGTCAGAGGCTAAATTACTGTCTATGTGTGTACTCAGGACCCTGACTACTGGGTCAACTCTTAGGGTGTGTGTTGTCAATATGATAGTTAGCAGGGGTGGATGACTTCCTGAAGGATACTATTATGCATTTCTTGCCATTTAGTTTTAGTGCTCTGATATCAGTTAGTTGTCTTTCTCAGCCCTTCCTGGAGAACATTTGTGTCAGTGGGAGATTCTATGACTATTTCTAACTTGCAATTATCAGTTCATTTTGTCAGCCAGAGCCCACTGCCTTTGGCCTTGACTTCAGCAAAGTAAATGCCAAAAAGGAGTGGTCCCAGGACCGATCCCTGAGGGACTCCATTTGTGACTGGCCTCTTTGTAGACATGGACTCCACAGTTCTAACTTCCTGGGTCCTGTCTGTGAGCCAGCTGGCTAGCCACAGGGTGACATAAAAGTTTATACCTAGCCTCTTGAGTTTGCCACCAAATCCCAGGTAGGGTATTGTGTCAAATGTCTTAAGCTAGGCCGTGTGAACCATTTTGGTCTCATCCATTGCTTTGATGACCTTCTCAAAGAAGTCCACCAGCTTGAGTAGGCATGACCTGCCCTTGACGAAACCAAATTGAGTTGGGTCTAGTGTCTAGAGGTATCTTATGTCATCATTGATCATTTCCATGATAATTTTTTCCATGGTTTTGCATACATGACTAATTAGACTTATAGGTCTGTAGATTCCAAGGTCTGAAGATGGCCCATCTTTTTTTTCAGAAGGATAACTGCTGCTGTTTTCCATTCTTGCGGCACAAAGCCTTTTTGGAGGATATAGTTAAATAGTAATTCCAGATGCCCTGAGAGGTCATGTTTCATGCTGTTCAGAAGGTATCCTGGGATATTTTCTGGGCCCACTGATGCATTGTCCTTGGCCTTAGAGACAGCATTAAGGAACTGCTCCCTAGTGATAGAAGGGGAGTTATATTTGATGGCATTTATTGCTAGAAGGTTGAGGGAGAGAGCGAGGTAAAGTTGGAGCTGAATTTGTTGGCCAGTAGGTTTGCTATATATTCTGGCTTAGTATAGGTGGCTCCATTAATAATGAGCTCTGCACAGAATTATGTATTGGCTTTGAGGCTGTGGACATAGCTAAAGAATGCCTTGTGGCTGTCCTTGGCATTGGAGACCAAATTTACCTCAAATTTGGTTTTGGTAGACTTATTTTGTCCTCTGAGTTGTTTATTTAATTTGATGAGCATGCTTTAATCCTGCCTGGTGCTACACCTCCTAATTTTTGCCATGGCTTTCTTCCTTCTGTTATACAGCCGGGTGATCTTTTGATTCCACCAGGGTGGCTTGTTTTTTAAGTTAATTCTATACTTCTTCCTTTTAGGTACAGCTACCTATATGCAGCTACTAATATACTTGAATAGGATTTCTGTGAATGGTTCCATGTAAGCAGCAGTGTTCCATGGGTTTATGGGGGATTGACATTTTGTCAGGTTATCACTTAATAGTAGGAAATTAGCCTTAGAGTAGTTCTTGAATATTCCAGGGTTAGCTGGGGTTCCACATTTTATTTTTACTTTAAAGGAGAACATTTTGAGGTTTGACCCTACCAGAGAAGACAATACACTAGGGGGTGTGCTGCACTCTCCCATATTACTGAGGACCAGATCCTGTACATTTCCACACCTGCTCAGTATACTGGCAATCTGGTCCAGGAAGTTTGTTTTTACAAAATCCAGGAATCTCTGTGCCTATGATGTTTGATGTCATATATGATTCCCAGTTAATAGCATGATAATTAAAATTCATTCATGAATACGGTATTGGGTTGAATGGTGAAAGTTTTCAATAAGTTTAATTTCATGTTATGAGTTTCGTGGGTCAAAGAGGGTTACCTATAGTTTGCAAGGAAGTGGTGTGGGACTTTGCCTGTAGTGATTTGAACACAGAGAAGCTCAAGTGCATTGTCATTTTTATCCAGCCCTGAAATATATTTATTTTTAATGTAATGTAAATTCAGACACCTGCACCTTTATTCCCTGTCTGTGTAACAGCTGGTCTAAATATGTGGAAGGGATTATAGCCTTGTACTGCTGGTGTGTTCTCCAGAGCTTTAAACCATGTCTCAGTGACGGCACAGATGTCAGTATTCTCTAGGGTGAGGAGAGCTTGTATGGAGTAGACTTCTTTTATTGAGACTCCTAGCACTGAGCAGTAACACCTTTAGATTTTCTTGGTTTTGATTTGCTATGTTGGAAGTACTTTTGGTTTGGCATTGCCTAAAAACAGGCACTATGGGGGAAGATAATGTTTTAGTTAATATTCAAAAGCCTAGAGAGGAGAGGTACAGACCATCCCTGGCAAACAGCATGGTCTATTGACCATTTCCTTCCATGCTTACAAATACTGCACACCCTTTGAATGATACCAAAAGCTAAACCAATTATAAAAATCCATGATTATTAACTAATTTAATAATCCAATGTAAATGTAAAGAAGACAAATGTATTGTAGAGTGTAATACATTTAATCCTCCCTTTTCTTGTTTATTAAACAACTCACCACTTTTTCTTTTGCAATTTTTAACCCTGAACCACAAATCAAAGTGAAACCCTGTAAAAGCTCCTTCTCTAAATGTTGTGGAAATGAAAACATCTCTAGCTAAGTAGCTTAATTTACCATTTTTATCAAATTAATTAAATGTTTAGTAATCATTTTAATTTCTTAAAAGTATTCTGCCACTGCTTAATAATAATATATTTTTCAAAGAAATATCCAAGTCCTGAATCTCAGAGCAAGAAAAATAAATCTTATGTATCACACTTGTTAATTTCTCCTGGAACTTTACATTTCTCTCTCTTTAAATGCAAACCTACCAATTCTAAGAACTTCACTAGTACAAATACTAACTCTACCATCCATTTAATATTTGTAGTTACTAAGACAATTTCATCAGTATAAATCATTAGAAAGCATTCCCACTATTTTTTTTTTAAATAAATTGAATGTTATTAAATGTTTTAATCATATTCTCTAAAATAGCATTCATAAGTAAAGTAAATAATACAAGATGGAACTCATAGGACATTATTCTTTAAGTCTTTTCTAAACTCCAATATCCTTACTTAATCACCCATGTGTTATTATCCTAGTAGTATTATTCCTATATTCACTTTTGAAAAACCTAATAATTTCTGAACAAATCCCATACTTATTTAAACATTTCTACATTTGATAATAATTAACATTATCATATGCCTTTACCACATCACATGCTATAATCCTAGCATCTTCATCCTCATATAATATGGTATTTATTGTTTCCTTTATGGGAATCACCATCTCTTTTACTTGTCAATCATCCTAAAATACTTTTTATTGTCTTGATAAGGATTTATAAAAGTATATCCTAGTCCATCCATACCAGGAGCAGCATTATTAACTAAAGCTAAAACTAGTTCAAGTTCTGAAAAAAAATCCTTCTTTAATTCTATAGTATCACAATCACTTATTTTCTTAAAATCTAAATTAATTTCACTAACAACACTTTCATTTTATATTTATTTTTGAACATTTTCTTCTTCCATTAGTTGTTTCTGATTAATAAGTGAACAACCATCACCAGATCTTAATTCATGAATAGAACTTTTCCTTTTAACTGTCTTTCTTAAAAGAGAAAATCACTTTTCTTTGCTTCAGTTGCATATTGTTGCCTCCATAATAAATGCATAACCCCCTTGTGTTTGTTTTCTGAATGAATCTTTTCTTTTAAAGAAATAATCATTTTCTTCTCAAGACATTTCAAAATGTTTTTGCAATAATTTCTTTTTAAGTGCTTCAATATTGTTTTCCAAATTCATATAAACTTCCCTAAGTTTAAATTTAAATGATAACCACCACTTTGTTTTTGAATTATAAAAAGTAATATAGTCTCATGCTTTATCCATAAATCATTTATTACTTTAACATAATTGTATCTACATTAAACAATTTAATCAATTAATTCCTTAACCTAAATGAGCACAATACAATCTGCTCTTAATATACCCCATGAATCTTTATAATCTGAAAATTCAACTGAAATAGTCCCTCTGTGAAGTTCCTTTAAAGAATCAGAGAATATGACATAATCAATTCCAGGTATTAAAACCCTTCTTGAATATTTATAACCCCAATGACTGCCTAATTTGAACTGTCCCAATTCTATAACATCTCTCAAATTTTTACATACTTAGCTACTTCCATTTTTAACAATCTTAAATTACAATTTATATTACTTATCATAATAATGTACATATTGCCAATACCATGAGGTATTATTAATTCAAAAAGTTCCTCCCTAGTTTTAACATCAGTGTGTGGAAAAATTCTAATTCTAAAAGAATAATTTTTCAAACATGCAGAATAGACATTTGGCCACCTTTAAATACAACAGGAGCCAAACAAAGTACTTATTGTATGTCTAAACAAACTCACAATACCTAAACATACATCTTTACCTATATTTCACATTACTAAATTTTCCCACAAAAGGAAAGTTGTTCTTTTTTCCAAGGGGATAAGATGGTTATCTAGGAGAAAAATTAAATCAGGATTTTCACACCATTTTAATCCATAAATTATTCTGACATCACTAAGAATACTATTTACATTAACTGCAATAACATGAGTATAATAATTTCCCTTTTTAAAAGATTTTTTCCTTTTTCTCTCCCATACTCTTTTACTACTAGGGTATTTGATTCTGGCTTCTTGTCACAAAAAACAGAATCATCATCCCACTCATCTGTGTTTGTCTCATTATTTTTTCCAGAATCTTCTATCTGAATTTTATTTATTTCATTCTCATTTGCTTCATCCACCTTTATTAATGTTCTTTCTTTTAATCTAATCTAATTTCATTACTGACTTGTATTAATAATCTCTTTTTTATGAATAAAATAATCATTAATTGCACCAATTTCTACATTTCCTAAATAGTACATCCAAAAATGTCCTTTATTATGGCATTTGTAACACTCAGGAAACTAATTTATTGAAGTATGTCCAGGTTCCCCACATTGCTCACAAAACACATTCAGTGCATTCTGTAATTAAATGCTTTTCTGAGCCACAGTGAAAACAAATTTTGGGCTGTTCCCAGTAACAGACACTGCTTTTAATACCTCCAGATAATCCCATTATCAGTTTTAAAGGGACAAAGCACTTCCACCTTCTTGTCCACAAGCCTCTGTTACCAAGAATTTTATTAACATTCACAGTATTTTCACATGTAGGGCTTTAACCCTTAAAAAAAATAATCTTTTTTCGACATGAGTCCAAAAATGAAAAAATAATCTTCATATTCAACTGATATGGTCATGAATGGAACAAATAATTATTCCACGGAAATATTGATGCCTTCTTGACAGCATTTTATGATTACATTTAATAATTTAAAAGACTCAAAAATTATATTACAAAGGAAGTAAAAATAAAACCTAGACCCCCAGCTAAACCTAGAATATTCAGGAACTACTCTATGGCTAACATCCTGCTATTAAATGATAACCTGGCAAACTTTAAAGCCCCCCAAAACCCTGGGAACACTGCTGCCTATGCATAACTGTTCATAGAAATTTTTATTTATTTATTTATTTATTTATTTAACATTTGTTGACCGGGAATGTCCGACTAGGTTCCACAGAGCCTGTTTCTAAATGCATTGTCATGCATTTTGTACATTTCACCTCACACAAGAAATCTTATTCATCTGGTTGATCCTCTGGGGGCCATGCCACCCATGTCATGGCCTCTCCAAACCCATGCAGTAGGTGGATTGGACTCCAAATTGGCCAAATATGTGAGTATGCATGGTAGTGTGTGGGGTGGAAGAACTTCAGTGGCAGGCCCAGCCACCTAATGATGTAAGCGTTGACTCTACATGATTATCACTGCTGAATTGACAACCCAAACCCATGTGAAAAATGTGAAAACGGGTTTTGTATGGACGTATACACATCTTGTCAAGACTATATATCTTATTTTTATTGCAACTCTTAATACTCATACAAGATTTTATTCAAGTTGCTCACCTCCAAACAATTCAAAATATTTTCTTTTTTAACCTATTCCACAATTTAATAGTCCTCAAACGTGT
The DNA here is from genome assembly GCF_019279795.1 of Protopterus annectens. Taxonomy (NCBI): domain Eukaryota; kingdom Metazoa; phylum Chordata; order Ceratodontiformes; family Protopteridae; genus Protopterus; species Protopterus annectens. The sequence goes on along the minus strand of NC_056726.1, from coordinate 1,840,805,227 downwards.
TGAAAAAAATGTTACTCTATTTCATCTGTACTACATATTATACATAATCTCTCCTACTTCATCTTCATTCATCATACCTGCTTTCACACGGAGTTTATTTAAAATAAGTCTCCAGATACAGTTTTGTTTTTCTGCTATATTATTGAATCTAATTGAATCTAATTGAATCTAATCATTCTAAGCTGAGATGGCTCAACATAATTACAACACCTCCACTCCTTCGATACCCCAAAGATCACTTAGTATACAAAAAACAGGAACACAATCACTGGTACGTTTGATGAAACTCTTTTAATTCTGGTACCTCGGCCTTCGCCTTCTCCTGGAATACATTTTACGAAGTCAAACACCACCCCTTTTATATTACATCTAATTGCATTATTAGTGCATCAACCTTTATTCAATAATTTAATTAACTTGAATTATTAACCCAACCATTTAATTGCATCCAAGAAAATTTTTAAAAAAAATCTTTTGACTTCACTTACTTACATGATTTCCGACTTCATTGAATATCTAATATATATAAACATTTTTATGTAAATATATTTCATTCTTATACATAGCCTTTTATGTTTTTAAATAAATACTTTTGTATAAATAATGTTAATAAATCATTACATTTATAGATGTTGTTATTAAAACAAATGTTATTATTACAAAATTCACACCACAAATATTTAACACTGAATTCTTTTTGCAACATTCATTATTTCTGAGAGAAATGTGTGGAAACATTACATTTAAATTTCCATATTCATTCCATTAGGAAACAAGGTTTTATAGTTAAGAATAAACCTAGATTCCATTTGTAACAATCTTTCACGAAATACAGTTTCATTTCCATATACATTAGGCTTACCCAACACACAAAATACAAATCCCTCTGGAACTTATGTTCTTCAAAAAATGTTTAGCTACAGGACTTTCCATTCTTTTTTTTTTACATGCATCTAGTATGCATAGTGAATATGTGCTTAAGTCATTACCATTTGGTGAATTTAAACGCATTGGAATAAACACTTCAGATAGTAAAAGGATTTTTGGTGAATTTAATAAGGTTGAGGAAAGGCTCAAAGGAAGGGGATATTCTGAAGAAAATATCAGATGGGCCAGAGGTAGGGTAGAATGTGAGCTAGGCCTTGGGAAGTCATCTGAAACAAGGAAAAAGTTTGAATGAAATTAATGAAAATTTGGATTCTTGTTCTGCAGATCCAAGTGCAGTGAGGTCTGGAGATAATATGTTTTTTGTCACCAGATACTCACAATTTTCTGACATAATAAGGGAGGCAGTGATGAGATTTTGGCCCATTATCAGTGGAGATGACAAAATAGGAAAACTTTTTCCATCAAGAGTTACCTTTTCATACAGTAGGTATCCAAATTTAAAGGAAATACTGAATTTCAGAAACATGAGCACATCTAGAAGGAACATTAGAAAGGGAACATTTAGATGTGGAAGTTGCAAGATTTGTAGTCGGGTCAAAAGTTTGGATGGTATTAAAATCAATGATGTCATGTATAGGGCCCTTGAATATTATGATTGCAACTCCACAGGGGTGGTATACATAATAGGATGTGGATGTGTGAAACAGAAGTGGTACATAGGTCAGACAACAAGAAAGGTGAAGCTTACGATTCTAGAACATCTAGGTGATATAAAACATAAAAGAATGGAAAGTCCTGTAGCAAAACATTTTTTTGAAGAACATAAGGGGGTTCCAGAGGGATTTGTATTTTGTGTGTTGGGTAAGCCTAATGTATATGGAAATGAAACTGTATTTCGTGAAAGATTGTTACAAATGGAATCTAGGTTTATTCTTAACTATAAAACCTTGTTTCCTAATGGAATGAATATGGAAATTTAAATGTAATGTTTCCACACATTTCTCTCAGAAATAATGAATGTTACAAAAAGAATTCAGTGTTAAATATTTGTGGTGTGAATTTTGTAATAATAACATTTGTTTTAATAACAACATCTATAAATGTAATGATTTATTAACATTATTTATACAAAAGTATTTATTTAAAAACATAAAAGGCTATGTATAAGAATGAAATATATTTACATAAAAATGTTTATATATATTAGATATTCAATGAAGTCAGAAATCATGTAAGTAAGTGAAGTCAAAAGATTTTTTTTAAAAATTTTCTTGGATGCAATTAAATGGTTGGGTTAATAATTCAAGTTAATTAAATTATTGAATAAAGGTTGATGCACTAATAATGCAATTAGATGTAATATAAAAGGGGTGGTATTTGACTTTGTAAAATGTATTCCAGGAGAAGGCGAAGGCCGAGGTACCAGAATTAAAAGAGATTCATCAAACGTACCAGTGATTGTGTTCCTGTTTTTTGTATACTAAATGGCTCAACATAATACCATCTACCACATTTTTTCATAAACTTCTTTTCAATTTTTTTTAAAGTCATTAAGAATAATTTTCCATCTATTATTTTTTCCCAATACTGTTGATGCACTCCATCTACAAAACTTCTATCTCTCTTATTTAACTTACACCAAGACCATATTTTTTTCATATCCACATTCTAAAAATGTACCTAACATACATTCTGCATAGGTTCTTAGGTTCACAGGTATGCACTAGGCTAATGAGAACTAGAGATTTTTAAGCCAAGCCAAACATCCCAAAACTCTGACAAGTTGTGGTACCTTTGATAAGTATAAGCAGAGGCCTGAGAGATGAAGCATTTACAAGCAGGGGCCAGGGAGATTAACTGTTTACAGACTGCCTGTGTCCATTAGAAACATAGGTGGCAAACCAGGGATGAATTTCCTGTTCCTCATCCAATTGTCCAAGTTACACTTGGATTGGATTAGGGAGGAACTCTACTTCACACGGACAGGGAGCCAATTCCAGATAAGGGGTTGCTTCTTGGTCTCCAGCTGATCCTATTTATGTCACATGCAAGGTTTAAGACTTTAGAATGGGCAATTCTGCTGCTGTTTGTTTTGCAGATATGCAAGAGGTCCATGAAAGTGGGGTCTGACAATGCCCTGTATGCCAGGAATAGATCTCCCCTCAAAAGTCTGTAAGAGACAGAATATAGGGATAGGGCCTTGAGGCAGCCTGTGCAGGGCATGTTACTTATGCCCTGTATTCTTTTAATCGGCAACCTCAGTGGACGTTCCAATCATTGGATGTGCCTGATTAGGTACATTCCAAAGAGGGCATTGCACTCAGTGTTGAATGCCAAATACAGTGGAACAATGACCTCCTTAGACCTAGATGCCATACCTTTCTTTATAAGTTGCACCACATAGAATGATTTTCTCATTACTGTAGATATGTGATGGTCAGAGGCTAAATTACTGTCTATGTGTGTACTCAGGACCCTGACTACTGGGTCAACTCTTAGGGTGTGTGTTGTCAATATGATAGTTAGCAGGGGTGGATGACTTCCTGAAGGATACTATTATGCATTTCTTGCCATTTAGTTTTAGTGCTCTGATATCAGTTAGTTGTCTTTCTCAGCCCTTCCTGGAGAACATTTGTGTCAGTGGGAGATTCTATGACTATTTCTAACTTGCAATTATCAGTTCATTTTGTCAGCCAGAGCCCACTGCCTTTGGCCTTGACTTCAGCAAAGTAAATGCCAAAAAGGAGTGGTCCCAGGACCGATCCCTGAGGGACTCCATTTGTGACTGGCCTCTTTGTAGACATGGACTCCACAGTTCTAACTTCCTGGGTCCTGTCTGTGAGCCAGCTGGCTAGCCACAGGGTGACATAAAAGTTTATACCTAGCCTCTTGAGTTTGCCACCAAATCCCAGGTAGGGTATTGTGTCAAATGTCTTAAGCTAGGCCGTGTGAACCATTTTGGTCTCATCCATTGCTTTGATGACCTTCTCAAAGAAGTCCACCAGCTTGAGTAGGCATGACCTGCCCTTGACGAAACCAAATTGAGTTGGGTCTAGTGTCTAGAGGTATCTTATGTCATCATTGATCATTTCCATGATAATTTTTCCATGGTTTTGCATACATGACTAATTAGACTTATAGGTCTGTAGATTCCAAGGTCTGAAGATGGCCCATCTTTTTCAGAAGGATAACTGCTGCTGTTTTCCATTCTTGCACAAAGCCTTTTTGGAGGATATAGTTAAATAGTAATTCCAGATGCCCTGAGAGGTCATGTTTCATGCTGTTCAGAAGGTATCCTGGGATATTTTCTGGGCCCACTGATGCATTGTCCTTGGCCTTAGAGACAGCATTAAGGAACTGCTCCCTAGTGATAGAAGGGGAGTTATATTTGATGGCATTTATTGCTAGAAGGTTGAGGGAGAGAGCGAGGTAAAGTTGGAGCTGAATTTGTTGGCCAGTAGGTTTGCTATATATTCTGGCTTAGTATAGGTGGCTCCATTAATAATGAGCTCTGCACAGAATTATGTATTGGCTTTGAGGCTGTGGACATAGCTAAAGAATGCCTTGTGGCTGTCCTTGGCATTGGAGACCAAATTTACCTCAAATTTGGTTTTGGTAGACTTATTTTGTCCTCTGAGTTGTTTATTTAATTTGATGAGCATGCTTTAATCCTGCCTGGTGCTACACCTCCTAATTTTTGCCATGGCTTTCTTCCTTCTGTTATACAGCCGGGTGATCTTTTGATTCCACCAGGGTGGCTTGTTTTTTAAGTTAATTCTATACTTCTTCCTTTTAGGTACAGCTACCTATATGCAGCTACTAATATACTTGAATAGGATTTCTGTGAATGGTTCCATGTAAGCAGCAGTGTTCCATGGGTTTATGGGGGATTGACATTTTGTCAGGTTATCACTTAATAGTAGGAAATTAGCCTTAGAGTAGTTCTTGAATATTCCAGGGTTAGCTGGGGTTCCACATTTTATTTTTACTTTAAAGGAGAACATTTTGAGGTTTGACCCTACCAGAGAAGACAATACACTAGGGGGTGTGCTGCACTCTCCCATATTACTGAGGACCAGATCCTGTACATTTCCACACCTGCTCAGTATACTGGCAATCTGGTCCAGGAAGTTTGTTTTTACAAAATCCAGGAATCTCTGTGCCTATGATGTTTGATGTCATATATGATTCCCAGTTAATAGCATGATAATTAAAATTCATTCATGAATACGGTATTGGGTTGAATGGTGAAAGTTTTCAATAAGTTTAATTTCATGTTATGAGTTTCGTGGGTCAAAGAGGGTTACCTATAGTTTGCAAGGAAGTGGTGTGGGACTTTGCCTGTAGTGATTTGAACACAGAGAAGCTCAAGTGCATTGTCATTTTTATCCAGCCCTGAAATATATTTATTTTTAATGTAATGTAAATTCAGACACCTGCACCTTTATTCCCTGTCTGTGTAACAGCTGGTCTAAATATGTGGAAGGGATTATAGCCTTGTACTGCTGGTGTGTTCTCCAGAGCTTTAAACCATGTCTCAGTGACGCACAGATGTCAGTATTCTCTAGGGTGAGGAGAGCTTGTATGGAGTAGACTTCTTTTATTGAGACTCCTAGCACTGAGCAGTAACACCTTTAGATTTTCTTGGTTTTGATTTGCTATGTTGGAAGTACTTTTGGTTTGGCATTGCCTAAAACAGGCACTATGGGGGAAGATAATGTTTTAGTTAATATTCAAAAGCCTAGAGAGGAGAGGTACAGACCATCCCTGGCAAACAGCATGGTCTATTGACCATTTCCTTCCATGCTTACAAATACTGCACACCCTTTGAATGATACCAAAAGCTAAACCAATTATAAAAATCCATGATTATTAACTAATTTAATAATCCAATGTAAATGTAAAGAAGACAAATGTATTGTAGAGTGTAATACATTTAATCCTCCCTTTTCTTGTTTATTAAACAACTCACCACTTTTTCTTTTGCAATTTTTAACCCTGAACCACAAATCAAAGTGAAACCCCCTGTAAAAGCTCCTTCTCTAAATGTTGTGGAAATGAAAACATCTCTAGCTAAGTAGCTTAATTTACCATTTTTTTATCAAATTAATTAAATGTTTAGTAATCATTTTAATTTCTTAAAAAGTATTCTGCCACTGCTTAATAATAATATATTTTTCAAAAGAAATATCCAAGTCCTGAATCTCAGAGCAAGAAAAATAAATCTTATGTATCACACTTGTTAATTTCTCCTGGAACTTTACATTTCTCTCTCTTTAAATGCAAACCTACCAATTCTAAGAACTTCACTAGTACAAATACTAACTCTACCATCCATTTAATATTTGTAGTTACTAAGACAATTTCATCAGTATAAATCATTAGAAAGCATTCCCACTATTTTTTTTTTTAAATAAATTGAATGTTATTAAATGTTTTAATCATATTCTCTAAAATAGCATTCATAAGTAAAGTAAATAATACAAGATGGAACTCATAGGACATTATTCTTTAAGTCTTTTCTAAACTCCAATATCCTTACTTAATCACCCATGTGTTATTATCCTAGTAGTATTATTCCTATATTCACTTTTGAAAAACCTAATAATTTCTGAACAAATCCCATACTTATTTAAACATTTCTACATTTGATAATAATTAACATTATCATATGCCTTTACCACATCACATGCTATAATCCTAGCATCTTCATCCTCATATAATATGGTATTTATTGTTTCCTTTATGGGAATCACCATCTCTTTTACTTGTCAATCATCCTAAAATACTTTTTATTGTCTTGATAAGGATTTATAAAAAGTATATCCTAGTCCATCCATACCAGGAGCAGCATTATTAACTAAAGCTAAAACTAGTTCAAGTTCTGAAAAAAAATCCTTCTTTAATTCTATAGTATCACAATCACTTATTTTCTTAAAATCTAAATTAATTTCACTAACAACACTTTCATTTTTATATTTATTTTTGAACATTTTCTTCTTCCATTAGTTGTTTCTGATTAATAAGTGAACAACCATCACCAGATCTTAATTCATGAATAGAACTTTTCCTTTTTAACTGTCTTTCTTAAAAGAGAAAATCACTTTTTCTTTGCTTCAGTTGCATATTGTTGCCTCCATAATAAATGCATAACCCCCTTGTGTTTGTTTTCTGAATGAATCTTTTCTTTTAAAGAAATAATCATTTTCTTCTCAAGACATTTCAAAAATGTTTTTGCAATAATTTCTTTTTAAGTGCTTCAATATTGTTTTCCAAATTCATATAAACTTCCCTAAGTTTAAATTTAAATGATAACCACCACTTTGTTTTTGAATTATAAAAAGTAATATAGTCTCATGCTTTATCCATAAATCATTTATTACTTTAACATAATTGTATCTACATTAAACAATTTAATCAATTAATTCCTTAACCTAAATGAGCACAATACAATCTGCTCTTAATATACCCCCATGAATCTTTATAATCTGAAAATTCAACTGAAATAGTCCCTCTGTGAAGTTCCTTTAAAGAATCAGAGAATATGACATAATCAATTCCAGGTATTAAAACCCTTCTTGAATATTTATAACCCCAATGACTGCCTAATTTGAACTGTCCCAATTCTATAACATCTCTCAAATTTTTACATACTTAGCTACTTCCATTTTTAACAATCTTAAATTACAATTTATATTACTTATCATAATAATGTACATATTGCCAATACCATGAGGTATTATTAATTCAAAAAGTTCCTCCCTAGTTTTAACATCAGTGTGTGGAAAAATTCTAATTCTAAAAGAATAATTTTTCAAACATGCAGAATAGACATTTGGCCACCTTTAAATACAACAGGAGCCAAACAAAGTACTTATTGTATGTCTAAACAAACTCACAATACCTAAACATACATCTTTACCTATATTTCACATTACTAAATTTTCCCACAAAAGGAAAGTTGTTCTTTTTTCCAAGGGGATAAGATGGTTATCTAGGAGAAAAATTAAATCAGGATTTTCACACCATTTTAATCCATAAATTATTCTGACATCACTAAGAATACTATTTACATTAACTGCAATAACATGAGTATAATAATTTCCCTTTTTAAAAGATTTTTTCCTTTTTCTCTCCCATACTCTTTTACTACTAGGGTATTTGATTCTGGCTTCTTGTCACAAAAACAGAATCATCATCCCACTCATCTGTGTTTGTCTCATTATTTTTTCCAGAATCTTCTATCTGAATTTTATTTATTTCATTCTCATTTGCTTCATCCACCTTTATTAATGTTCTTTCTTTTAATCTAATCTAATTTCATTACTGACTTGTATTAATAATCTCTTTTTCATGAATAAAATAATCATTAATTGCACCAATTTCTACATTTCCTAAATAGTACATCCAAAAATGTCCTTTATTATGGCATTTGTAACACTCAGGAAACTAATTTATTGAAGTATGTCCAGGTTCCCCACATTGCTCACAAAACACATTCAGTGCATTCTGTAATTAAATGCTTTTCTGAGCCACAGTGAAAACAAATTTTGGGCTGTTCCCAGTAACAGACACTGCTTTTAATACCTCCAGATAATCCCATTATCAGTTTTAAAGGGACAAAGCACTTCCACCTTCTTGTCCACAAGCCTCTGTTACCAAGAATTTTATTAACATTCACAGTATTTTCACATGTAGGGCTTTAACCCTTAAAAATAATCTTTTTTCGACATGAGTCCAAAAATGAAAAAATAATCTTCATATTCAACTGATATGGTCATGAATGGAACAAATAATTATTCCACGGAAATATTGATGCCTTCTTGACAGCATTTTATGATTACATTTAATAATTTAAAAGACTCAAAAATTATATTACAAAGGAAGTAAAAATAAAACCTAGACCCCCAGCTAAACCTAGAATATTCAGGAACTACTCTATGGCTAACATCCTGCTATTAAATGATAACCTGGCAAACTTTAAAGCCCCCCAAAACCCTGGGAACACTGCTGCCTATGCATAACTGTTCATAGAAATTTTTATTTATTTATTTATTTATTTATTTAACATTTGTTGACCGGGAATGTCCGACTAGGTTCCACAGAGCCTGTTTTCAGCGGAGGCCCGGGGAGAAACACTCCAGATGCATGTCTTTGGAATGTGGGAGGAAACCGGAGTACCCGGAGGAAACCCACGCGAACACAGGGAGAACATGCAAACTCCACACAGAAGGCACCCCAGCTGAGAATCGAACCAGAGAACCTCTTGCTGTGAGGCGACAACGTTAACCGCTGCACCACTGTGCCACCTGTACAAGCATGTTAATAGAGGCATAGCGGCAGGTGTACCCACCAGGAAGAAGTACAGAACTAACTCAAAAAACAAGCCATCCTAGTGGAATCACAAAAATAAATAGGCTGTATAACAGAAGTTAGAAAATCAAGGCACAAATTAGGAGGGGCAGCATTCAGCAAGATAAAAGCACTCTCAAACTAAGCAAACTTCTCAGAGCACAGATAAAGTCTACCAAAGCCAAATTTGAGGTAAGTTTGGCCTCCCAAGTCAAGGACAACCACAAAGCATCCTTTAGTTATGTCCGCAACCTCAAAGCCAATACACAATTGTGTGCACATCTCATCGTAAATGGAGCCATCTATACTCAGACATAAGATATAGAAGATCTATGGGCCAATAAATTCAGCTCCAACTTTACTCCTCTCTCCCCCTTAATGTTCCCTCATGAAATACCATCAAATATAACTCCCCCTGCTATCACTAGGGAACAGGTCCTTGATGCTCTCTCTCTCTAAGGCCAAGAACACTGCATAAATGGGCCCAGCCAATATCCAGGGATGCCTTCTAAATAGCATGAAACATGCCTTATCAAGGCCTCTGGAATTGCTATTTAACTATAGCCTTCAAACAGACTTTGTGCCTCCTGAATGGAGAACAGGAACAGTCATCCCTCTCAAACTAAGCAAACCTCTCAGAGCACAAATAAAGTCTATCAAAGCCAAATTTGAGGTAAATTTGGCCTCCCAAGTCAAGGAAAACCACAAAGCCTTCTTTAGCTATGTCCGCAACCTCAAAGGCAATACACAATTGTGTGCAGAGCTCATCATAAATGGAGCCATCTATACTCAGCCAGAAGATATAGAAGATCTATGGGCTGATAAATTCAGCTCCAACTTTACTCCTCTTCCCCGTCAATGTTCCCTCATGAAATACCAAAAAATATAACTCCCCCTGCTATCACTAGGGCACAGGTCCTTAATGCTCTCTCTAAGGCCAAGAACACTGCATGAATGGGCCCAGCCAATATCCCAGGATGCCTTCTAAATAGCATAAAACATGCCTTATCAGGGCCTCTGGAATTGCTATTTAACTATAGCCTTCAAACAGACTTTGTGCCTCATGAATGGAGAACAGGAACAGTCATCCCTCTGCACAAAGGTGGGCCATCTCCCGACTCTGGAAACTACAGACCCATAAGTCTTACTAGTTTTATATGTAAAGTCATGGAAAGAATTATCATGGAAATGATCATTAATTATATAGTAAACCTCCAGACACTGGACCCAACCCAGTTTGGTTTCATCAAGGGCAGATCATGCCTACTCAACCTGGTGGACTTCTTTGAGAAGGTCATCAAAGCAATGGATGAGGGCAAAATGGTTCACACTGCCTACCTTGACTTGACCAAAGCATGTGACATAATACTCCACGCGGGTATTCTTGACAAACTCAACAGGTTATGTACAAACTTGTATGTCACCCCATGGATAGCCAAATGGGTCACAGACAGGACCCATGAAGTTAGAATTGGGAAGTCCACTCTACAAAGAGGCCAGTCACAAGTGTAGTCTCTCAGAGATCAGTCCTTGGACCGCACTTTTTTGGCATTTACTTTACTGAAGTTAAGGCCAATGTCAGTGGTCTCTTGCTGACTAAATTTGCAGATAACCATAAATTAGGAGCTGTCATTGAATCCCACACTGGCATAAATGTTCTCCATGAGGGGCTGACACAGACAAACAACTGGTGTCAGAGCCATGGACTAAAACTAAATGCCAAGAAATGTATCCTTTGGGAAGTCATCCATCCCTGGCAACTATCATATTGACAACACACCCCTTAGAGTTGACCCAGTAGTCAGGGACTTAGGGACACACATAGATAGTAATCTAGCCTTTGACTATCATGTGCCTACATTAGTGAGGAAATCATTCTATATTGCGCAACTTATAAACAAAGGTATGTCATCTAAGTCCAAGGAAGTCATTGTTACACTGTATTCGGCATTCATCAGACCTATCATTGAGTACAATGCCCCATTTGGTATGTATCTAACCAGGCATATCCAGCAATTGGAACATTCACAGTGATTCCTCCCCTAAAAGAATACAAGGCTTAAGTAAAATGTCCTATGCAGACTGCCTCAAGGCTTTATCCTTGTATTCTGTCTCCTACAGGCTTTTGAGGGGAGATCTATGCCTCACATACAGGGCTTTAACAGACCCCTACTCTGATGGACCTCCTGCATAGCCACAAAAAAAAAACAGCACCATAACTCCCCATTCTAAAAACGTAAACCTTGCCCGTAATATATATAGGACCTGCTGGAGATATAGGTATGTATCTCAGAGATCACCCTGTCTCTGGAACAGGCTCCCCATCCATCAGAAGCAGAGTTCCTCCCTAACCCAATTCAAGTGCAACTTGGACAATTGGATGGGGAATAGGAAATTCATCCCTGGTGTGAAGGCTGCCAGTGCAGCTAGATAGAATTTTGTAAATAATTCTATGCCATTGTAAGTATTAATATGATCCACAGGCTTGTTTTACAAATGTAAGAAAACTGTGCTATGTGTTGAGTTTCAAGATTGTAATCACAGTGCACCCTGCTGGAAGAAAGCAGAAATGTGTATAAACTCTATGCCTATGTAACGTATGTTTCATAGTAGAAATTGGGATCTACAGAGTTAACTTCCAAAACTCTAAGAAAATAAGTTGATAAGTAAAGAGTTTTATGGTTGTGTGTTATCTCAATCTTAAGAGACAGGATGCCTAGGTTAGGAGTTTCTTTCTTCTGTCTTAAAACAGAGATAATTACTAAGTTTCACATGTAAAGTGTTTTTTTATTGCTCTGTGACTTCCTTGCAGCTGTACATCTGAGAGATAAGTATTTTTGACAGAGACATGTTAAATTCTGTTGGTATCTGTTTAGCCTGGGAAATAGATGCATGTGTTAAATAGTGATGTCATCTGGCTAACGCAGCAGTAATGTGTACTATTAATTTAAGAACTATCTCAGAGAGAAAAAGAGTGCATTTTGTATTTTGTTCTGAATCTAGCAACTCACCAGCGCTTGCCTTGCTCTGTAAGTAAGACGTAGACACCTTAGTATTTCTCTTAGATATAGATAGGAATATAGCAAGATTTGTGTAGATGTTTTCTATATTTATGTGAGACTGTCCTACAATGTTGTTTGACAGTATTCCTGTGACTTATGAACTCTCTGCTGTCACTGTATTGAGTTAATAAGTATTGCCTTGTGTTTTTATTATTTATTCAATATTTTTAAACATTTTAACTGTAGCTGGTTTTGTGTAGAGATAAATAAGCTCTTAACCTACTTGCATGTATTTGGTGACACTGTATAAGCCACTCCTAAATAGCCTTAGCTTGGACACACTTACCAATTGGATACCAGTAACATTGCACAGTAGAATTGGTCACCCTTTGGTAAGGGCCTTTATAGTAGCTGACAGTAGTGGTTGGTGGCAGTTGGTACTGCCTTATAGCCTGGGTAGAAGGGGCAGTGCTAGTGATTTCTCCTGTCCATCTGGTGAATCTGGGCATACTGGGGCAATGCAGCAATTGTCTCATGTACACAGACAACCCTCTCTTCCTACCACCCAACACTACAACCTGTGAGATGCACTTACATAGCCAAACTGGAAGCAAAGCTGTCTTCACCCAAGATTGTGCTAGACAGTCAAAAGGAGAAGGTTAACACCTGCACTACAACTCAAGCAACATATAGCCCCTCTAAACCCACACCACCAACACCCACACATAGCAACAGTAAATCCACATATATGGAGGCCCTTAACTGTAACCTGCCCAAGCAACAAGGACCTCCAAAGCTGAAACGCAAACAAACACCAATCACAACTAAAGTGTCACATAGCTCACAACACCAGTGTGCCACCCAGCAACAGCCCCTAAGGCAAGACAATGTACCTAACAATTTAGTCATAGGTGACTCTATAGTCAGGCACACTGATGTCCCACTCACCAGGCTGAACAAGGAGAAAATTACAATCAGCTGCCTGGCGGGTGCCAGGATCCGCCACATAACACATGCACTCAAGTCACTCCACAACAAGTACAAATATGACTCTGTCATTGTCCATGTTGGAATGAATGACTTGAGACGTACCTCCCTAGACTACATGAAAAGAGACATGAAAGAGTTCTCGGATCATGTGGCCCAGGCAGGTATGACCATAACCCTGAGTAGCATCCTGCTTTCACCCAGAATGATACCACAATATAAGGACAAAATGATTGACTTCAACAATTGGCTAAGCTTCTGGTGTCATTCAAAGGGGATCCGGTATCTGTCTGCCTGGGATGACATGATTGACAGACCACAATGCTTTGCCAGAGATGGTCTGCACCTGTCGCCCCTGGGATTCAGGTTACTGGCTAAGGCTCTTGCTACCCCTGTAGTGCCTTTTTTAGGCAAAGTTCAAATGACAAAACCACCAACATAACCGGTACAAGCATGCAAAATCTGAAGGTAATGCTAGAAGTATAAATCTCAAAATGCACTGTCTCAAGGCACTCCTAAAAATTGAGAACATTGATATCTGTGCAGTAACCGAGACCTGGTTCAATGCTCCAGACAGCACCTCTGCAATACCAGGCTACAACTCTTACCACACGTTTCAGCCACCAAACCAGGATTGAAACACTAAAGGTGGAGGAGTGTCCATATCCACCAAGGATATTCACACCACCAGGCTAGTCGCCCAACACAATGCTTCTGAAATTCTCCAGGTGCAACTAACACTAGGTAAGACTGCAATCCAAACTGTAGCTTGCTACATATCCCCTACCATGCCCCAAAATTCTCACTACACCTTTCTAAACATACTGGAAAATATTAAGATACAACCAAACACCCTAATACTGGGTGACTTCAACTACCCTGCCATTAACTGGGAAAACTACTCATGTACCAACACTTTTGCCCAATGGTTCTTGGAATTCATAAATTCCAATGCCCTGGATCAACTAATCCATTTTACCACCAGGGGCTCCAATATCCTAAACCTGGTTATTAACAACATGGGATATTGATGCTCCAGACTTATGGTCACCCCCTCGTTGGTCAGACCATAAGCTAATCATCCTTAACATCCACATCCCACCCCCCAGTAAGGAAACCTCCATAAAAAACTTCTCCAAAGCCAACTTTTTGCTACTCAAGTCAAAAGTGACAAACTTCATGACACCCATGCAGACGGGAACCGAAAGTTCAACTGCTGAGTCCTACACTAAGGCACTGTACGAGCACATCCACTCATGCATGAATCGTGCCATCCCAAATAGAACCAAGATGCTCTCCTCCAAAAAAATGAAGCCAATCTGCTGGTCCCCTGCCATAAACAAACTTTACAACAAAAGAAAGAAACTGTTTCAGAAAAGAGGAAAATCCCAGGATGCACAAAACTCCCTTACCAGCTTCAGTAAGAAGCTGAGATCCCTTATAAAATCCTCCAAAGCTAGTTAGGAAAATAAAATTGCCAAAGATTCCAAAGATAACCACAAGGCATTCTATAACTATGTCAAGAATCTAAATGGCAATGCTCAGATCTGTTCTGAGCTACAACAGAATGGCATTAAATATACTGACCCCAAGGATATTGCCAATATCCTGGCAGATCGATTCAGTGCCAACTTCACCTCCCTCTCACCCACTAAATGGCCCATCTCAATACTGGAAGATTGCCAAATTCCAGTAATAATGGCCACATAGGTAAAAAATGCATACTCCAAAGCTAAGAATACATCATCCATGGGACCAGATGACATCCTGGGCTGTGTACCACATGAACTACAAAATGAACTGTCACCTCACCTAAGTGTCATGTTTAATCATAGCCTCACCTCAGGCTTCGTGCCCACTGAGTGGCGCACAGCTACAGTTATCCCACTCCACAAGGGAGGGATCGACCTTGGATCCCAGGAACTACCACTCCATCAGTCTGACGAGCCTGATCTGTAAGGCCATGGAATGTATTATCATGGAACTAATAAACAAATACATTGGCAAACTTCAAACACTTGACCCCACCCAGTTTGGGGTCGTGAAGGGCTGATCTTGTCTCCAGAACCTGATTGACTTTTTTGAATCAGTCTCTAGAGCCATGGATGAGGGTAGGGCAGTCCACACAGCCTATCTGGACCTCAACAACGCCTTTGACACCATTCACCACTCTGGAATCATAGATAAACTTACTAGGCTGGGCATTAATCCCTATGTCATTCGATGGGCTGCCAACAGGCTTACTGACAGAACCCACACTGTAAAAGTAGCTGACTCCAAATCCAGCTCCAGACAAGTGACAAGTGGAGTACCTCAGGGTTCAGTCCTAGGACCACTCTTGTTTGGCATCTACTTCTCTGAAGTACAGGCCAGTACTAAGGGACTCTGGCTAACAAAGTTTACAGATGACTGCAAACTGGGAGCCATTATTGAATCTCCAAATGATGTGGGTACTCTACAAAAGGGCCTTACAGAAACAGATGCTTGGAGCCAGAGCCATGGCCTCAAGCTCAATGCCAAGAAATGTATAGTTATCCCTTTTGGGAAAAAACATGTACCCGTGAATTACCACATAGGTGGCAGCACACTAAACACCAAAAGTGTGATAAGTGACTTAGGGACACAGATGGACAGTGGTCTCACCTTCGATAACCACATTGCCACAACAGTCAGGAAATCCTTCTATGTGGCACACCTCATCACTAAGGGCTTTTCATCCAGAAAAAAGGAGGTCATTGTCCCACTGTTCTCATCCCTCATTAGACCCATTATAGAATACAATGCCCCATTTGGTATGTACCTCCAAGACACCTGCAACAACTGGAAAGGCCACAGAAATAGCTCACTAAAAGAATCACAGGCCTAAAGCAGATGCCCTCTGCTGACCACCTTAAAGAACTCCAGCTATACTCTGTTGCATATCGTCTACTCAGAGGCAATCTCTGCTTAACATACAAGGCCATGTCAAACCCAGAGCTGTTGGACATGCTACGCTTAAAGAAATCCCAATCCCTCAGAGCCACATGCTCCAGGGATCTAAACCTTGTCATCACAATAAACAAAAACATGCTGGAGGGATAGGTTCCTGACCCAGAGACTCCCCAGACTCTGGAATAGACTGCCCATACATGTCAAGCAGAGCGCCTCTTTGACCTCTTCAAAGGGAACCTTGATGATTGGATGGGAGATAGGAAATTCACCCCAAGCATCATGTCAGTCGCCCTGCTAGACAGGGGTCCAGGGAAGTAAATATTGTGGGAAGAAAAAGCCAGGGAATTTATATGGCTAGGCTTGTACAGGCCCTAGGGCAGATATCCTAGGACCAACCTATGAACCTATTTTCCAATAAAAGAAAAGCACAAATATCCTATGCCTTAAACCCCAATGGTAATAATATAGTGTCCCAAATATCATATCGGCCAAGAGTCTTATCAATTTTAGATTTCATTTTTATCACACGCTTAAGTTGCTAAATTTTTACTAGAACAGATTATTCCTTTCCCATAGATTCTATATTAGCTTAAGTTGTATTTTTTTCCATCTCTGATACAGTCACCTCACTTTCAGGATCAATGCTGTTAATTTCTTCTAAAACATTTACCACAGCACCTTCTGCTGAAATCAATATCTGCTTCTCCACTTTGTCCATCACATCTGACCACAAAACTGCAGAGTTGTCTGCTGGTAGCTCATGTTGAACCAAAGACTACTGTTGCTCATCAGGTAAATCTCCCAATTAAAGGACAGTGATATCAATATTGGAATATCCTAATGCATGGCATCAACAGATGAAATTCCTGGACCTTCTGCACCTCCATTATTTTAATTAAAAACAGACTATGTGGAACATTCTCCATAGCACAATGTAGTTCAGCACTACTCTCCTCTCATTCCATCCTCCAGCATGACTCTGCACCAGAAACACAAGTCCTGGAAAGAGTAAGGGAATTTCTTGTTGCCCTGAACAAGTTTCCCACAGTTAGTATGAATATCACCTTATGTCTCCTTTGAAAAGAAGCCTTTGTCCTTGTGGGATAAACCCAGTCATCAAAGTGCAAATAAAAATTGAAAAAAAAAAACAAAAAACAAAAATAATGCTGTTTACTAGGGTTGGGTTGTGGGATGGCTATGTAATTCACTATGATTAGGCTAGTAGGAGGTAAAGCACTTGTTGTTTAGAGTAAGTGACAACAAGCAAGTCAGTTGCTAGCCAGTAGCTGACAGCACTTGTAGAAGATCCTTGGAAATATATTTAAAACTGTATGGCAGCCCTACCAGCAGAGAAGAAATATGAAATGATTAGCTTCAAATAGCAGTGTAAGACTGTGCAGTGCTGTGGTAAGCAGGAGAAGAAGAGATATAAGCCTATCTACCATGATGTCTAGAGAGTTTGGGTCCTACTTAGATCATTTAAGAGGTGATAAGTGTGCTACAAGTTTATATGAATTCACTGTCTCTGTGAATACCTCATACCAATACAGAGAATGGCAGCCCACTTGGAAACCATTTATGAGTCCCTATGTCTGCTTGCAAATAGCAGACATAACCAAGTTAGGGGATGTTTGCACACTGCAAATGTGTACAGCAACACTACACATATGGCTGACACCACTGTTGCCTCCACCCCTGGATGTTGCTACTCATATGACCAACGAAGACAGTCTTCTGGCACCACAACTGCATCTACTTTGCCTGTGATCAGTCACATGACCACAGCCAGCATTGTTTTGGCTCCACTGTCATGTCCACCCTTAGCTGTGGTAGGTTTCTTGGAGATGCACATTTGTCACGCTCAGTTGTGGGTTCAACGATACAGTGGTGTAGCAGTTAACATTGTTCCCTCACAGCAAGAAGTTCTCCGGTTCCATTCATGGCTGGGGTGCCTTTTGTGGGGAGTCTGCATGTCCTCCCTGCATTTGTGTGGGTTTCCTCCAGGTGCTCCGATTTCCTCCCACATTACAAAGACATGCATCTGGAGTGTTTCTCCCCAGGACTCCACTGAAAATCGTCTTGTTCCAAGTCAGATTTTCCCAATAAACAAATGTTAAATAAATAAGTAAAAAATAAAAATCAGGTTACTAGAGTTCAACAGGGTCTCATTCCTGGTAGATGTCCCATGAATGGTACATACTCCCACCTGGATAGAGTGTACTGGTAGGCAACATCCACGATGACTAGCCAGTAGGGGACACAGCCATAATCCTACATGACCTTCCATAAGGACATGCCACCATATCTGCCACTGCAGGGACAGCTGATGTACCTGGACAGCATTCTATCCATGGAACCTCTACACCACCACATAAGGACTTGATACCTGATACCCCACAACAAAATAGCCATGGCAATCTTACCATAAGCACTATCATGACCCCTCCATCCATGATACTGTTGTTATCCCATGCCACTGCCCCCCCCCCAAAATGTACAGATGTCGACTGTAGCCTGCCCACCCCCTGACTCATATTGGTTAGGAAATGTGTGATGCACAGCATAGGTAGTCCAAGCACTGAACTACATAGCCTGGATATGTAAATGCATGCATCACTTTTATTGTATGCTTGTCATTGACTGGCCTATAGTTGTGAACCAGACTCTGTCTCTTTGCTGGTGCTCTAATCTCTGCCATTCATGGGACACCTGCAAAGACACATTCTCCTCTGACTCCTCAGCTGGCTCCCCTTCCACTACTGGCATACCACTCTTTACTAATCTTATGTTCTCTCTTTGCTGTAACAGTTTACATAGTGGGCAGCACAATGGTGCAGCAGTTAGCACTGTCACCTCATAACAATAGGTTCTCTGGTTCGATTCTTGGCTGGGATGCCTTCTGTGCAGAGTCTGCATGCTTCTCTACATTCCTTCTGTGCAGAGTCTGCATGTCTTCTCTACATTCATGAGGGTTTCCTCTGGGTGCTCTGATTTCCTCCCACATTCCAAAGACTTGCATCTGGAGCGTTTCTCCCCAGGCCTTCACTGAAAATGGGCTCTGTCTCAGTGGGACTTTCTGGTAAACAAATGTTAAATAAATAAATAAAATAGTAGCATGTTGTGTAGTATGATGCACACACCAAAAATAACTTGCTGCAATTTCAGGAGTGCACTGTTGCGTGCTTCCAGATGTGCCCAGGCAGCAGAAGTGAGATATCAGCAATGAACATATGTTCAGTGGTGTTCTGTGTCTGCATTAGCACACTGTTGTTCCCAGGAGATTGGGGTTGGTGTAATGGCTAAGGTGTTTACCTCTAAGATGCAGTATTTCATTCTCAAATGGGATAATTAGCTAGGCTTAAAATGGTTCACAAAAGGAGCTAGCATATTGCTAATCTATGAACCTATCTATATTCTTTTTGTTTCTGTCTAAGGACTGAAGATGTTGGCCATCAGCTCATGGCTTCAACTTATGAGGGGCATTATCTGTAACACACAACAGCTAACAGCATTATGTGCAGTCTGCGACCTATATTCATGCCATTGGACCATCATGGGCCTTGCAGTTGGCAACCTGTGCACTTACTAACTAGATGAGCCTGTAGATAGTCCCCTGCATGAACTGCTGGTACAGATCACACATGTGCCTTATGCATGAATCATGGGAACTGCCAGGATGATACACAGACACACTATATATAATATTCTGTACATTACACACCACTTGGCATATGATGGAGTGGAAACCCTTCCAGTTGGTATTCCAGATGTCAAGTGAACCAAGTAGGGCCTTGAGGTTAATGTGAGTGTAGTCAATGCCCCCTGGACTGCAGGGAAACATGCTATATCATAGAATGTCTACATGGTGCTGGTTCTCTTCTCTGGTGTCTGTGGGAACCACATCTGCTCTGTTACATGTCTAAGCATCACATGTAGGAACTGGTGAAGTATTTGCAAAATTGAGGACTGCAAAATTCCTAATGTTTTCCCAGTTGGACACTAACAGGTTGCTGCAACATAATTTGTTAATGCTACACAATCCTTTGCATCCACTGGGATAGCCATATCACACATCCCTCTTGATGGATGATGCCACTTAATCAGCTCCTATACTATTTCTGATTCCTTATGGTAGCAGTCAACTCTGTCCCATTTGTGCATGTGATGGTGTCAGTCACTCATGAACCCTTCTGTGACACAAAATTTGATGGTATGCAACATTATACAAAGTGCCTCCAAAGTGGCTACTAATACATTCTGAGTTGCTAAAGTAGATGCTGCTCCTATAGCACATTTTCTCTAATGATGAAAATTTTCACTGAGAAATGCTGGTTTACAGAAAACTTAATCACTGCAGCTCGTTGCACTATTTTTTATACATTTTTGAATCATAGCTTAATGTTTTTTCTTTTATCATTTGCATATATGGTAGTTCTCATTACATGTTAACACTTATTTGGATGTCATCATGCATGTGTATATGATGCAGTGCACATTATTTTCAACTGTATAGAGTTTTGCTGTAAGTGCCTCTGAATCAGCCCCTCCATGTGTACTGCCACTCACAATGCAATTTCTAAATACACCCAATTGCCTTTCCCAGGGTCATTTACATGTAAATGGCTTCTATGTGGGTAACATCCAGACAAAGCTTAAAAAGCATATTTATGAGCATTGTTTGGACATTAAAAAGAACAATAAAAAACTCTTTAACAAAAATATACAAACAAATATGGACCACTTTTTTTAGTTTTTTTTTGGCTTTGATTGTATTTTGGGGTAGTGGTCTTGGGAGGATCATATAGAGGAAAGAGAGTTATTATAGCAACTCAGATTAAATGCAACAGTGTTACCGAGCCTCAGTGAACATATTTCAGTTGCTAGTGTGTTAAGACTAAAGCCTTATTCAGTTTAAATATAAGATTTGTACTTTAGATTGAGTGTTTTTGTATCAGGAAAACATTGTGTTTATTTAATTCTGTATATTTGTTCTTGGTTACATTTTATTGAAAGATCTATTATTGGACATGGAGATCATGTGACATCAGAAGAGGGTTACTTAAAATTTTGTATGTGGTGATAGGATTGATTCTGAAGACGTTGTTTACATTTTAGGCATAAGTGTTTAATCTTTCCTGCAATAAATTGATTAATTTGAACCTGAACTGCAGCTGTTGCTCCTTGGCAGTAGATAATTTTGTGTTTGGAGTGATTCATTTGGACCCACCATTTATGTTGAGTCATATGTTTAGAGAAACACATGCCAAAAGGTGCATTATATTTAATAATGGGTCTGATAAGATATGAGTAAAGGGGAATTAAGACTTTTTTGGATATGACCTTGGAAAATAGATGAGCCAGACAGAAGGGTAATGCAGTGTAATGATGGTTAAATGATAAGTAATTATCAACAACAGTGCCAAGATCCCTTACAACAGTGTCAGATTGAAGAGGTGAGCCACCTATATGATATGTGGTAATGTTTAATTTAACAAAATGAACTATGCTATGCTTGCTCACATTTAATTTGAGACCATTGTCCTTGCACCAACTGTTAACCTAGTTCATCCCATGCTGAAGCAACTGAAGATGAGTGGAAAATGAATAACACCCAGTCATTTGCAAACTTTTATAACCATAGGCCTGGAATGTTGGCCTAAAGGTCTGAGAAATAGATGCCAAGCAGGAGGGGGCCCGACACTGAGCCCTGTGGTACTGGTAACTTTTTTGCTTGCACCTGTGAGTTTAACTACATGGGCTCTATTAGACAACAAGTTAGTCATTCACCACATAATGTAAGGATTTATATTTTAACTTACAAGTCTGTCAATGATGCCTGCATGGAGAATAGTGCTAAAAGTCTTGACAAGGTTTAGATATGATGCATGTACTGCATAATTGCTATACATTGCTTTGGTTAAAAAAAAAAAAAAAAAAAAAAACAAGGTTAAAGATAGACAACTTTCTTTTGACAAACCAAGTTAATGAGGGTCCAGGGTTAAGATATTTTCAATGTGCAGAATACAGAGGTGTCAGACAATATGTTCCATAGCTCCACATATGGGTCTAGTAAATTTAATAGGTCTGTAGTTACCAGAGTCCATGGATGATTCACCCTTCTGTAAGGACATTATGATGTCTGTTTTCTGGGACTCAGGAATGTAACCAGTGGAGGGAGAGGCTTAGGTTAAAAAGGTTAAGTAGGGTGTTAAAATAGGCCATACTTGGCACTGATAATCAGGCAACCTGGTATATTATCAGGGCACATGTATGAGGTGTGCTTAGCTTTTAAGAGGGCTGAAGGAAGTTGCTTCATAGTAATTTGGTGAGTGGAACTGTAGAATATGTGAAATAGCTGTAACTGTGGATAAAATAAAATGTAAACTATATCTGGCAGCAATAATACTAGCTATGTTGCAGTATATGTTAAGGAAAGACAGCATAATTAATTTTTTTAAGTGATTTATTCTATGCCTAGATTCATCATTTAAGCTATGTATTTAAGGATTTTCACTAGAAACATGAGCAAAAACCAACAACCAAAGAATTTTCCAGTGACAAAGGAAATTAAACAATGTCATTAGAAGAGGTGAAAAACGTCAGAATTCCCATGAATGAGACAGCGAATACATAGTATTGTTCTGTAGTCCCCCAGCTACTAATGGATCATTCTACATGCTAATTTAAATATATACATTTAAAAGACTGTGGCGTTCCATTCTATGATTTAATGCAAGTTTAAGTTACCTGTCTGTTTATAAAGTTTAACGTGCAAAGAAATGAGCAGTAATACTTTTACCAGTTACCATTTTCATGAAAGTTGTATCCTTATTGTAGTTTTTGATAATTTATGCTCTCTGAATTTAAGGGACTTTAGAATTAAACACGCTAAACTGTTAAATGTATTGAAGGGAGGAGATGGCAGCAATTTACTAATGGACTTTTAATTTAAATTTTCAGCAGCACATGCACAGGTAATTAGGTTTCCACTATAATAAGTTCAAGATGGAATATTAATATGCATGCATTGCACAGCTCATGATGTTTAGAGGCCCTGTACAGGTACTGCACAAAGTTTAGTTTGCAATGTATTTAAGGAGAACTCAAAAATAAAAGTACCTATACATAGCAGCACATCTGTTTAGTAACTTATGAGATTAATATGAGCTGCATCATATAATATAACAAAAACTAAAATATACTATTAGGTGACAGTGAGGTTGGGGACTGCAGTCTACAATATTCCTTTAAGTTTTACAAAGTATCTCCATACTTTCTGATAAAAATTTCAAAATTTTCCTATTAGCTCTGTTTCGAATTAAGAATTTGAATAATCGTATTCATTCTTTTTTCAAGTGAATGCGGTGCAGTCCTTGATGGCCATTAAACCTACTAGTAAAACAGTGCCTCAATGTTACATCTTATCTGAAGGAGATGTCTTAAAATACAGCTGATTCTATGCCACATGTAGTGTTATTGTTGAATATCCTTACATGAATGGTATAGATAGTCATCTTTTTACTCATACAATCCTCACTTTACAGCCTACCACTCTTGCTATGTTTAATGGTCGTTGCTGTATCACAGTATTCACTGCTTTCTTATCCTCATCAGTGCTTGAGCTGGGGATTTGTGGTTAAGTCATTAATTATTTTTTCCTCCATCAAACACATGCATTCTTCCTGCAAAATCAATGTAAGACTTTGGCACACTTTGATTCACTCCATCAGCTGTATGAAACTCATATGAACCTTAAATCACACTCACACACACACACACACACACACACACACACACACACACACACACACACACACACACACACACACACTCTTTCTCTCCCTCTCAAATCATCATTATCACCTACCCCTTTTCCTCCATTTTTACATGGGGTCAGGATCTTGTGTCAACTATCACCTCTTCAGGATTTAGAGACATGCTCCTACTTTCTATGGCAGTCACAGCTGCCACTTTTAGGTCTTCTCTCAGGTAAGCCATCCTTCTTTTGGTCAGGATGTTCTCTTCTTTTCTCGCCTCCTTCCTGCCTCTCCCAAATCTGCTTTACCAAATCGTCTGTTTCCTGTACATGGAAAGAAATTATTGTAATCTGTTCTCTTTGATATTCTCAGTAACTGATGTTTTGTTGACTTCTGCTCCGATGTTCTCATTTCGTTGTCTGTCCCACAGTGAGCACCCCACTACAAATCTCTGGCACTTCATCTCTGTCACCTTAAGTGTCCTTAGCTGCACTAACTTCTGTGCCCAGATTTCTATGCCATACATAAGCACTGGTCACACCAGTGTTTATACACGTTATTTCATTCCTCTATCACACACTACCCCAACCATTTTGCTTTAGTTGGATACAGCACCTCTGATTGTAGCTTTGACCTGTTCTATCAAACTTAACTTTTCCTTAACCATACCTCATTGATACTTGAGACTATTAACCTTTTCTTCTGCGATCTCTGCTATCGCAACTTTTAGTTTTTTCTGGTTTTCCCTATTTGCTACTATGCCCTCTGTCTTGTATTCAGTCTCATCCTATGTGCCTTCAGTTTTGCATTCCAGTCCCTTATCATTTGCTAAAGTTCCTGTTGAAAGTTAATTTGGGCGGCGCAGTGGTGCAGCGGTTAATGCTGTCGCCTCACAGCAAGAGGTTCTCCGGTTCGATTCTCAGCTGGGGTGCCTTCTGTGTGGAGTTTGCATGTTCTCCCTGCGTTCGCGTGGGTTTCCTCCGGGTACTCCGGTTTCCTCCCACATTCTAAAGACATGCTTCTGGAGCATTGCTCCCCGGGCCTCCGCTGAAAACAGGATCTGTGGAACCTAGTTGGACATTCCCGGTCAACAAATGTTAAATAAATAAATAAAAATAATTTGTAGTTCCTAACTGTCTGCACACACAGCTTTGTTGATCTGTCCCATCTAATCTGTTTGCTGATGTAGTCAATCACCAGTATGAATAGGTGTAGGCTTACAGCAAAGCCAAGATGAATCCCTCTGTAAAGTCCAAACATTGTTTGTACTTTTGTCATTGTGTCCATGTATATAGCTTACACTAATTCTATCAATGTTTCTGGGAATTTAAATCATCACAGGACCTTGTCATATGCTGTATCCAAATCTAGGAATGCCCAGTTGGCTTCCTTCCTCCCTCATGTCTAACTTCTTTGCCACTATTTTTCTCACTGCAAACATCAGTTCAGTTGTACTGCCTACTAGCCTGATCCAGACTGCTCATCTTCCAACTTAGTTTCTACAGCTCTGAGTATTCATTTAGCATTCAGCATTTTCATGCAGCATGACAGGAGTTTGATTTACTTATTTAATGTTATTCTGCTTACTGCACTGTTTCACATTATATGCCGTTGTTGGATTCTTACACTCTTTTACCTATTCTTTTTTTTTTTATTTATATACACTGGTTAAGATGAAGCATTTTAATACATGCACAGATTACATATATAAAAATGTATGCATTCTGTGGATCAAAGGTACCACTGGTCCAGCATGCTGAGTTGTATCCTGATCCATTGAATGGAAGACTTACTGAATGGGTCCTCAACCAACTGAAATACACCAGTTCTGCTTTGTACAAAACTGCAATCCTCTGGAGATTAGGAGTGGTGGATTTAGGCTTTGATGCAGGAGGTGCACCCACTGCTTTTATTTTTTGTTAAGCTGCTATACAACCAGGTGAAAAAGAGAGGCAGAGCTTTTTAACTGTTTCAGTTGAAATCAGAAAATATATAGCAAAAGCTGTACACAGTGGAATACAAGCCACATCTACTGTTTATGTAAAAAAATACATTACTGTAACCATTCATTTCTTTTCTTTCTTTTATTAGCCTGTCAGGATCAAGCTAGTTACTTTAGGTAGGCAATGGGGATGGTACTAATCGCAGGCAATGGATATGGGGGATGTCTGTGGATGAAATGATTCATTCTAATTTTATAGGAATGATATGTATTCGGGTAAGAAAGCTGGAATCCAAGTTGTGATTACTGTTTCTGTGAAAGGAAGAAAAAATACATTAATGGATTTTTTTATCGTGGCAGGGTTAAACCAGATACTGTGGGCAGGCAATGGGTATGGGGCCTGTATGTGGATGAGAAGAATGGCACCTGCTGTTTGATGATGTCATTCTAAATTTGCACTTCAGAGGTACATTTTGGGGAAGCAAGATACAAGCAGTAATTACTGTTTATGTGAAACAAAACATACATTAATGCAATAATTATTTCTTTTATCCTGGAAGGGCCAAACCAGATACTTCATTAGACAGTGCGTATGGGGTCTGTTTGTGAATGCAATGATTGGCCATGCACCCTGAACTTTTAGAAGACATTTCTGTATTCTGATTTTTTGTACAAATTAAATCAAATTCAGGATACTGCATGATATTAAAGTCACACCTCTCAATTGTACAGATTTTCCAGAATGTCCAGATTTTTGGCACATTTTTGGTCTGTTAAAAATTTAAAAT